>NC_053389.1:96131019-96442853 GCF_905171765.1 Bufo bufo | reverse complement strand
AAAAACTGTTTGTATACCGTCTTTTTATGATACGTGCGGTCCGAACCCTATATATATACTGCATGAAAGTGTGATTCACCCCACAACACTCCTCGGACCTGCAGCGGAACATTTTTGCGGACTGGTGACTAGATATCTTTTTTTTTTACTTTGGCTAAATAATGCATCAAAAACTGACAAAATTCCTGTATTACAGTCAAGGAGTTGTGGATCCTATATACTCCTCTGTCTAATGCATACAGACTTGTCCTCAGCACCAAATGGGGACTTTTCGTTGGCAATTAGGAGGCATAAACATGTGGTAAATACCTGCCAATAGTCAATGCACACCCTTATTCACCATGTATGTAAGACAATATTTCATACCCAGTTCTTATTAATGGCAGTGGATAGTGCAGTTCTTTAGCAGCAGCATTTTTCTTTCTACATCATTTTGTATTGATTTGTTTGGTTGGTTTGTATAGATTTAGCTACAGAAACCATCTCAAGGTGGTTTAATTAAGCATAACTGTGGCTAACATGTGCGGCTAGGAGGGGGTGACCACTCAGTCATCAGGAGGCAGATGAGATTAAACTGGTCTTCTGAAGTGCATCCAGTGGCAGATAGATTCAGTAAGCAATACCGAGATCAACAAAAACTCCAAATAATCCCAATATTTGCTGATCTAAACACCAGAAACACTGAAATATCTACAAGTATTTTGGCTTATATTGTGGAAATGTCTGATATTTTTGATTAACTATCAATGTTTAATTCATGAAAATTACATAAAGAATATCATTCTAATGATCCCTCACTGCTATACATTTGCAGTGCAGTTAAAACTGCTAGTCTCACAATAATAGGACCTGAAAACTAAGATGGCGCAATGTTTTTTCTTATACCTCTGTGCCAAAAGGATGTAATGCCCAATTTCAATAAATTATTTGAGCCCCACATTTGGCATACATGATGGGAAAAGCTCCTGATGTTTATGGCCCCACTCACCTATCCGAGGTCAAAAGAATGTCCAAAGGGCTGGTATGCATCGACTTGTAGCAAAGTGCATTCCTGTACAGTGAACCGTCTAAAAAATACATAATTTTTTGCAATGGGAATCAATGGAAGACACAAATCCTTCTGACTTGAACATAGTGAGCTGAAAGCTTTAGATTAGCCAGAAATTTGAAACATACCTATAACATTTTCCAAACTACTTGTTTACTTGTGGAAGCAAACCTCAAGTGGTCGTCTTTGTATTAATGTAACTATTATAAGGTCCATTATTATACCCCTTCATCATTTCACCTACTGTTAAGTATGATGTGTATACAGACCCGTGTAATGACAGATAATGGCCATTTTACATAGTGATGCAACGTACAATTGGATTATAGTATAGCTTTCAATCACACAGTCTAAATTAAAAGTCATTTTTGATGTCTTAGAGAGGGAAGAAGATGACTTATTACTTGATTTGTTAACTGTAAGAAAGTCAGTGGATATGATAATTACGTAACAATATATTTCATGAATTTACCTTACTATGATTGCTTTCCCATTAATTTTCTCTAACTTATCTCGAGTATCCATGATCAGAATTTGCAGTTATTTCCATCCAGACACCTCTTCCCTTGGAGAGGTGACCCAATAGTTTTATATAGAGCATTAGGTAAACTCAAAGGGGTTGTCCCATGAAAAATATTCTTTATTTTTCAATCCAGCAGCTGGATCGGAATACTTTTGTAATTGAATAAAAATGTAAATGAAAATGCAATATAACCACTAAGTTATTTAATAAATGTATCTGTTCCACCTGCTGTTTGTTCTTTTCTATATTTCTCTGTCCAGCTCAGTAACATCACTGAGGTGGACACACCGATCATTCAATTGCCACCAGCTAGATATTCTGTTAGAAGCTATGATAGTTACAGGGAGAGATCTGCAGCACATAGGAAACCTCTTGAGAAAGGACATCTAGCAGAGATAACCAATGGGAGATCTCTGGATCCATGTGAGGTACAGGACTGGTTCTAGTTGTAATTTACTATATGATGAC
This sequence comes from Bufo bufo, assembly GCF_905171765.1. Lineage (NCBI taxonomy): Eukaryota > Metazoa > Chordata > Amphibia > Anura > Bufonidae > Bufo > Bufo bufo. The sequence continues at coordinate 96,440,814 of NC_053389.1, read as the reverse complement.
CGATTTTCATATTTTATATTAATCATGGCATAACCCCTTTAACTTTAACAGTGCTAGGCAGCTGCTGCCAAGGAAATAAAATGATATTGTACATAAAAAAAAATCATGGCTGCACATGACAATAACATTTCATTTTGTCTCTACACTATTCTGTATAATATTGGCCCACACTTGGCAGATTTTATTACACCCTCCCACCAGCATAAGTGGCAATAATTAAAGGTATGTATAATAGCACTGTATATCAGAAAACCCACAAAAAGCCAAAATATTGTTATTCCCCAGAAAAATGTTCTTGCACCTAATTGGGCCCCTCAATCTCTAGGCCCGATAGTAAGTGTTATGGCTCCTATGGCTGTAGTCATGCCCATGGCACCATGGTCTCTTCCTCAGCCTGAGATGTCATGTCCATCGGTCACATGGCTATTGTGCTATTCAAGAGAATGGGATTGAGCTCCAATACCAAGCACAGCCACTATACTATGTATCACGCTGTGTTTGGAAAACTATGAAGAGGCCACAGAGGTCGTCCTTGCAATATGGACACTTCAAACAGCCGATGAGTGGGGTTGCTGGGAGTAGGAGCCCCACTGATCAGATTTTAATGACCTACCCTGAGGATAGGTCTTCAGTATTTTATTCCAGGAAAACCCCTTTAAGGCTCTTTGAAAACTAAAAGTAGTGATTTGATCAGTTGCCCTAGTAACTGCGGCACTTTTTTAAAACTAATTTGATAACTCTTGATTCAAAATGTAAGCCAAATTAGACAGCAAAGAGTTGAATTGAATGTAATTATTTTTTTTATTAAAAAAACTAAACTAGTAAGTTTTATAAGCTTATAACTAGTTTCCTAACTTTACAAAAAAATCTGAGAAAACATTTCAAGTTTAGCCCTATTCTCTGCACTTCATTCCCTCCTCTCTCTCCAGCGGGACCACCGTAAAGCCGCCACTGCTAAATCTTGCTCTCCGCCAGCCTCTCACATTTCCACTTTAGCTGAATCATCTCTGTTTACCTTATTCTACAGCTGAGTCTTAGCCCTTGCACTTCCTTCTCTTCTGGTTCACTGCTGGTTATGTGCTCATTGATTCTCCTCTCTAATGCATTAGTAATGCATTTTACATTGACCTTCACATGGGTTGACAGTAAAAGTAGACACAGGTGGAAAACGAGCTACCTGCGGATTCCTAAATCTTCTTATAGACTGCTGTAATTTGTAAATTAATGCTGGCTAAGCTCCCAATTCCTGCAAACAGACTTTTTCGGGTGTAACTGGCAATTTCTACAATTCAGTAGGTGCATTTAATATCCTGTGAATGCACATACAAGGTATTAAAGGGGTTGTCCGGTTTCAGAGCTGTGAACCTGGACATATCCCCTTCTTTACCCGGGCAGCCCCTCGGAGTTGAGCAGAGAAGCATCTCATGCTCCGATGCAATGCAGGGCAAGGGCTTTTTTTGTTTACAAACTAGGCAGAGGCTTCCATCTAGTAGTATTCCCGGTGATGTCAGTGGCACTAATAGGTGGGCTTTAACCTCCAAAAGTGATATAAAACTACCAGCATTACCTTACAGAAGCTCCCAGTCTGTAATTGATCATGTGTGTGAGACAGAAATTCGTCAATCCATACTTGTGAAAAACGCTTTTTTAATCTCCCTGAGCCCTCTGTTTGCAGTGAGCTTGAAGTCAAGGGGGCAGCGGCCTCCTTGCTTTAAGTCAAGCAATGCCCGCCTCTTACCCGTCCCCTCCTGACTATGATTGACATATTTACCATTCCTTGGAATCGTGCCAGTCTGGTGCCTGCGCGGTGCATCGCTTGTGACTGCACGATCCCGTCTCGGACTCCCGCAGTCAGCCAGGCATAATTTTGTAACTGCGCATGCGCCTGCCGGCGCGATTTGGCATGCGCGCGTCGGCAATAATTAGTGTGCGCGCTCGCGCCAGCGAGTTATATTCACAGCGAGAGCCGGCCGGTGCATGTGCAGTTACAAAATTATGCCCGGCTGATTGCGGGAGCCCGAGGCGGGATTGTGCAGTCACAAGCGGCGCACCGCACAGGCGCCAGACTGGCACGATCCCAAGGAATGGTGAGTATGTAAATCATAGTCAGGAGGGGACGGGTAAGAGGCGGGCATTGCTTGACTTAAAGCAAGGAGGCCGCTGCCCCCTTGACTTCAAGCTCACTGCAAACAGAGCGCTCAGGGAGGTTAAAAAAGCGTTTTTCACAAGTATGGATTGACGAATTTCTGGCTCACACACATGATCAATTACAGACTGGGGGCTGCTGTAAGGTAATGCTGGTAGTTTTATATCACTTTTGGAGGTGACAGGTTCCCTTTAATCCTGCCCTAGTCTGTTTTACAGGCTAGGGCAGCACTAAAGCCCACCCATTAGTGCCGGTTATGTCACCAGGAACACCAAGACGGAAGCCTCCACCTGGCAGAGTCCTGGTACGTCATGGTACCGGATCTGCTGGAAAAGCCCCTGCACTTCGCAATTCAGCAAAGGGCAAGGGAGAGCATTGGAGCATGAAATGCTCCAATGCTCATCTCAGAGGGGCTGCCTGGATGCAGAAGGGGATATGTCCTCTGAACCCCGACAACCCCTTTAAATATGGCGACCTATTATAGCTTCTGTAGTTTTCATATTATATGTATAATTGTCCTAGTTGACATAAACATACCTGGCAAGCGTTCCCTTGTGTACCAATCATGTACCTCATGATTCACCCCTCACAGATCTGGCCAATTACTGCTCTTTTTCCCATGAATATCCTGTAATTACCATTGATCCCTTTAAAACTTGCTATTTAGTGATTTTGAATTAAGCATCCATCAGTATAGATCTCTCACATGGGCATTTAAGAAAATGCAATGCTGGAGTATATAAAAAAAAGTGTGAGCTATGACTTTTTCTAAATACGGCAATAATGTCATTTATTAACAAAAGTGTCAGCAGTTATTTTTTGTGCACCGGTTTTTGACGGTTTCTGACATGCTAATATTGGTTTGGGCACTGAAGTCATATCCTGCCTCTATTCTGTTAGGTTACAGCCAGCCACACCGTCAGGTTTGTCGATGCAGTTTCTGAAGCCAAGATCAGGAGTGGATCATGAACTTCTCATTTTTGAACTGTTTTTTGCTTCTAGAACTGCATCAAGATAACTGAATGTGAATTTCACCCAATTCTTATGCGTATTCTGCACTAAAATCCACATGTCTTCATTGTCCTATTATTTTAATGGGAATCTACTATGTAGATTTTAATCATCATGGATTTAAAATAAAAGTAGCGGTAAAAAAAAAGAAGTTACATGTTATTTATTGGTGTGGAATCTGCTCATAAACTGCAGTTTTGCTGCATGCAGATTAGCTCCCTTGAAATGTGGCTAAGGCCTCATGCACATGGCTGTTGTTTTGGTCCGTTCCGTGGCCCCGCTAAAAAAAATATAACATGTCCTATTCTTGTCCACGCTTTGCGGACAAGAATAGGCATTTGTATTAAAGGCTGTCCGTGCCGTTCCGCAAATTGCGGAACGCGCATGGACGTCATCCATGTTTTGCGGATCCGCGATTTGCGGACCGCCAAACACACCCCGGTCGTGTGCATGAGTCCTAATGCACATGCAAATGCACACAAGGTGTAAATGCAAAGATCATACAGATTCAGTAGATGGCAGCTGTCTCCTAACTCTCCCATGCACATACACATTTGTTTCAGCAAAACATGTTTGTGTATTAAAATAGAAGAGGGGAGAAATCTTCTGCCAGACACTTCTGGTGGCGGCTTATCTCCTGGGAGAACAAAAGAATCAGGTGAAAATATTCACTTTCACTTGTCTCCTGACAAATGATGTCGGGGAAGAGGAGTCTGGAGCTCCCCATACACTTTAGGCTGTTGGCTGAACCCACCTTTCAGGTTTGTCCAACAAAATACTAATATGTATGCAATCCTTTAGAATGAGGGCTGGTGGTCATCTTTAGTTGAAAAGCACAGTTGGTGGAAGTGTGACAGCAATAGGAGCTAACAGATTTTCGTAATATAGAAGGTGGCTGGTTTCCATAGACATCCTCAGTGGTCATCCTTGGTGGTAGAACCTGTTACTATTCAGCTGCCTATTCTGAGCTTGCAGAGACTATTTAGTCATAAATGTTTTACCACAGTCTTTTAGGTCAATCTTTTAGGATTTAGCCACTGGCGCAGTTGGAATTTCATATTGTTCCTGGGTGCCACAAAGACTTGCCAGTGGAAATATACTGTGTTAATACAGGTGGATTGAAGAGTTTACTGGACCACCACAGACAATGTGAAATTTTCAATAGCTCTTCAGTGTGACAAATAGTTACAAAGTAAAATTCAACAAGTGTTTTATTGGATATGGTTGTCTAATGCTTATCATCCCGATGACTTCAGCATTGCTTCATCATCACTTAGAAGCCTATAATGCATCTTTCTCCCTTTGCTTTAAACAGTGACTAGAGGATTTGTTGCTGGCATCTTCGCCTGTGAGGCATCAGAACAGTATTTGATATTTGCTTGAGTACTTTTCCTTGTTCTTAAAATAAGACTGTTGCATTTTGTTCCAGCTTTTATCCTGGAATCAGAATACAGGTTCTTTAACAGGCACCTAATCCTCAACCTCTGAGCTTGCTGTACTTTTATTTCTCCCAGTTTCCCTGTCGGAGGTGGTTTTGAATTGACAAAAGTGTCTGTGTGAGTGCTGCTGGAGTATAATTGTAAAGCACTTGTGAATTGTAAAGTGCTATATAACATTGTGCTATAATTACAAAGATGTCACAATGGAATATTGACTATGTATCAGAGATATCTCTGCCATTTATGCAAAGCAGCATTTTGGTTTTGGATTGACAGTGGTGAAGGGCTTGGAAACCAAGTGATATAATGTGATTGTTAAATTGAGTATGTTCTATAAATAATAATTTATGTATGTATTTCTATCCATGTATTTGTGTGTGTGTGTGTGTGTGTGTGTGTATGTGTGTATATATATATATATATATATATATATATACAGTACAGACAAAAAGTTTGGACACACCTTCTCATTCAAAGAGTTTTCTTTATTTTCGTGACTATAAATTTTTTAATTACCCATAAGTCACCAAAGATGCTGAAAGTGGTCCCTGTTCACATCTATGCATCTTTGGGCATGTCGGATTATGTTGGCTGATACTGCTTGCAGCTCTTCAGCAGTGATGCTGCGGATGGTGTTTGTGATGTTTTCTTTGAGGTCATCCAGGGGATGTGGATTGTTAGCGGACACTTTCTCTTTTAAATTTCCCCACAGATAAAAATTGCACAAGGACCAGTCAGGGGAACGTGGTGGCCATAAGCCCTTGCTCACAGTTCGTTCCTCCGTAAACAGTTCATGAACCCATACCAGTGAGTTTGTGGGGTGTTGGGAAAAGCAGGAAATTTTTTTCTTGTGCAGATACTGCAGCATCACTTCTGCAGCATCACTGTTAAAGAGTGAAGATACTGCACGCAGTATCAGCCAACCTAATCTGGCATGCCCAAAGATGCATAGACGTGAACAGAGACCACTTTCAGCATCTTTTGTGACTCGTGGGCAATTAAAATAAAAAACAATCCACTTGCTCGTTAATTTTGTCATACTATTGCTGAGGCAGGCTACTTTTTCATGGGCCACCCTGTATATAGTTCAGGTTGCTGTATGGAAGCACATGACAAGTGTGGTGGGACCTTCAAGAAATCACAAAAGTGAGATCTGCAATAATACAATCAGAAGGGTACATTGAGAAGATGAAGCACCATAGTATCAGCCAGATTAGCCACTGGTTCCTGCCCCTACCTCGTCCTGTTATCTTTCATTCTTACCATTGCATCAGGAGTATACATAGAGATGAATAGACCCTTAAAGGGGTTCTCTGGGAATTAATCACATACAATTGCTGAAAATACTTAAATATTACTTTATTATAAATATATTTCCAAATACCTTTTATTAGTTATAATGGCTTGTTTAGTCTGGGGAGCAATCATTAGGAGAAATAAAATGGCCGTCGTCTTATGAGTACACAAAAAAACCTGTCCTAATCACACAGCAGGACAAGTTACTTCAGAATATTGAGCTAAAGAGCTGCCTCATCCTCCTCTCTGCTCTATTTGTCAGGGAATATGATCCTGAATACAGCTAATAAGATCATCAGCTGAATCTCTGTAGGAATGACTTCATGAGGATATATGAAGTACAAAGAGGAGGTTGAGATGTGGCTAAAGGGCAGCAGCACTTGTATGCAGTCTCCATTACCACAGCCCCACATTACCACAGTCTGTCTTGTCCGTCCACTCTTTAATTCAGCTGTCCCCTCATGAGCTCTGTTCCTACAGAGATTCAACTGAAGATCTTATTAGCTGTATTCAGGGTCATAATCCCTAGCAAGCAGAGAGGAGGATGAGGCAGCTTTTTAGCTCAATATTCTGAAGTAACTTGTCCTGCTGTGTGATTAGGACAGGTTTTGTGTGTACCAATAGGACAGTGGCCATTTTATTTCCTCTAATGATTGCTCCCTAGACAAAACAAGTTATTATCACTAATGTATTTGGGAATATATTAATAATAAAGTAATATTTAAGTATTTTCAATTTTGCTTTATTAATTCCCAGAGAACCCAGATTAAAATGGGGCTTTCCCATCTGTTTCTGTTAACAGTACCACATCACTAACCACCTAATCTTAGGGTCTGTTTCCTACACCCTTGTCAGCTGACGTTGTAGGGCCCCACAGCAGCTGTATAGGCTGCCTCTGGTGTATACACTCTCGCATCCATTATACAACGCTATTGTGAACTTCATACATGTTCATCCCTCTTCCTTGGGACAGTACCACACCAAATATTGAAGAACGAATTTTGACACCCTTCTGAGACCCTCTCTACTTAAGTTCATTAGAAGTTACATAGATTGACTAGATAGCATTTAGACCATGGAATACAGTAATGCAGATGATTAAAATGGCTTGATAACTTTTAAATAAAATATGATGTTTGTCTGGGTCTGTCCTGTAGGTAATTTTGATATCCAGCCCATGCCTGTGCGTTAACCTCAGGATTCATGTCATAACATTTAATCTTCAAAGGATATGAGTGTATGTTTCAAATACTAACAATATATGGCTGAAAATTGGCACATGTGTTCGCTTCTGTTCCCCTTTGGTGTCTGATATTTTTAGGACAGTTTTTGAAAGTTTTTAGAACTGGTGTAATATCAATTAGCTTTGCTATAATTATAAGTTCAGAAAATGTAATATATGCAGAAATATTCATTATGCCTTTTTTTTTTTTATAAAGCTGCAGTGGAAGGTCCAGGTAAGATGGATCAGTATATTTTAGCTTAATGCATAATTTATGTCTAGTATTATGACTGACCCCACTTACATGTCAACTGGTGTAATAACCCGTTTTGCAAACTGGTATTTTGGGAGATGTGTTCTTTGAAGAAAGCCTATGAGGGCATAAGGATCACGGTAGGACAAGACTTTTGTTTATAGCATGTGATAGATGACACCCACTATTTAGACACATTGGGATGATTATTTAAAAATTGATAAAAACAGTACATTGGTGTAGAATTGTAGATCATCCTGTGGACAACAGTTTTCAGTCTGTGGATGTAGCAGATGTGCTCTATGTGCGATATGTTCTAACAATCCATAAACCTGCTAATTAGAGATGAGCGAATTTCATGTTATGAAATTCGTTCACGCTTCGTTTGGTGGTGAAAGCAGAATTGCGTTATGGATTCCGTTACCACGGACCATAACGCAATTCTATGATGGAATGCATAACGGACTGCCTTTAGAGGCATTCCGTTATTCATTCCGTCATAATAGAAGTATATAGCCTGCATAACGGATCCGTCCCATTTCCGGTTATGCAGGAGAGGACTCCCCTGCATAACAGAAAAGGGACGGATCCGTTATGCAGCCCATAGACTTCTATTATAACGGAATCAATAACGGAATGCCTCTAAAGGCATTCCGTTATGCATTCCATCATAGAATTGCGTTATGGTCCGTGGTAACGGACATTAAATTCGCTCATCTCTAATTAGCAGGTTTATGGATTGTTAGAACATCTCACACATCATAGAATTGCTTTATGGTCCTTGGTAACAGAATCCATAACGCAATTCTGCTTTTACCACCAAACGAAGCGTGAACAAATGTCAAAATATGAAATTCGCTCATCTCTACTGCTAATAATAGCAGATCAGGCTGGATGTATATTGTATTGAAGAATTTGCTAAGTGTGAAATGCTGTTTATTTAACAATTTTGTATGTTAGATTTTATATTACCTACTATGTGAAATTTGCTCCAACAGCTATATTCAAGCTTACAGTAGCTATCATACTTCCTTTACTTCATTGTATGTTACAGCTACTCTTTATTACCTTTGTGATTCATATTTGCTGTCTATATGCTAATATGTACTTGCTAAAAATGCTTGTACTTTTGGGCATTTGCATTTTTAAGTGTTTTTCACAGTCCAGATAATTATACTAATTAAAAAAGAACCCACAAAACACTTAATTTGTATAAAGGTGCTCCAATATGCAAAACTTGCAATTATTTGTTTGCTCCAGTGCATGTTAGATTAAAACGCAAGCAACTTTGCAAATAGCCTTGATTAAAAAATATTCAGGTTCTTTGTACAGCTCATATGCATGCATATGTGTTTCCATGGTTACAGATTGCAAACAAACCCTGTCTGTAGTCTGATCCTTAAATCATTTGTTAATTCAATCCCTCACTATAGGTTAGGCAGAGTAGAGGTACGACTACACAATTACATTTGTCGCAGCAAAGTCACGCAACATTTTTTATAATAATAGTCACTGCGAAATACTGTGACGCGACGGTTGCACAAAAGTCTATCCAAGTTAGATTTCTGTGCGTCTGTCGCGTCGCAGCATGTCACAGTGCGACACCATTCACTATCACCATAAATGTCGTGTGACAGATGTCTCAGTGTACTTGTATTTTCTTTGTGTTGAGCAACACATGTCGCTCTAGCCTAAGTGGTGTACAGGAACAGACTAAACATATATACAATTGTGTGCATGTCAATTCAGCCTCAGAATTGCTATTGCAGCTGCTTCTGCTGATGTGAAAAAGTTGTACAATGTTCCATTTACTTTTACAGTGAGTTTTAAAGTTATAAATCTCCAGTTCAATGAAAGCTCCAACTAGACTTGAGTCACCTGACCTTGGGCATCAATGGCAGAAGGAATCACATAGGTCGTTTATGATGCTGAAATACACCTATTTTAGGCGTATTTCCGTCACAGATCGCGGTGCAACAGTTAGTTGCGCCGTAATCTGCGACTTCTCCTCACTCACGCCAGATCTGGTCATGGCATGAGTAGAGAAGGGGGCGGGCCGGTAGGCCGTCACATTTACCATTTTCTATGCCTGTTTCAGGTATAGAAAAAGGTCTAAATGTAAGACAGCAAGGAAGTTGTCTTACAGTTAGAACTAGCGCAGTATCTGACGAAGTTATGAAGAGGCCGGTGCCTCTTCATCACTTTGGCAGAACCACCGCCAGCTATAGGGAGTAATAAGACCGGTGTCTAAAACGCTGGTCCTCATAATCTTTAGTTTATGAAATATTAAAGTGTTTTATACAGCAACATGTGAAGAGCATAAAAGTTGGCAGCACTGTAGAGCAACATGCCTCAGAATGCTGAAGGGGAGAACCGGTTGGTTTATTTAGTTAATTAAAGCTACATGAAGCACAAAATGAATGGATGCTTCATGTACACTACAACATGGACTCTGATTTAATTAGCATCAGCCTGTTGCTAAAAAGCAATAAGTCATGAAGAGTTAAAGAAGCCTACTGTTTATAACCTACCCTGTTGGGATGATGTTTGGCATTAATTAAATGAATTCTTGGCTGTTGAACTGGGATGATACCAGTGAGCCTATACATCTTTGTCAATATGTTCTTTACCTAAATCCCCAGATAACAGAAATGTCCTGTAACATAGGAGATGCACGTCTACTGTAAAGTTTCAATTACGAAGGAAGGGTGATTTGAGGTTTAATAAGACATTGAGATTCTAACCCAAAACCTAATGGGCCATCAAATATTTTACTATTTCAGTAATTTATCATTAGACTATTTGTCTGTTTTTCAAATATCTTTTTATTTTTTAAAAAAAATCATAAAAAGGCTGTGTATTATGTTTAGTTACATCTTCCCAATGTTACTTTGTTTCTAGATCTGAAAATAATATTATATAAACTCATTAAAAAACATTACTTGACCAATAGGCATATCCATAAGTCTAAAGTATAGAGAACGCTATAGCTATCACAAGAATAGTGTGCGAAGTGCAAGGCCCAAATCTACAATGGGAAAAAAAGCTAGTGATACCAGTACGTCAAAGCAATATGAAATGTATATACAGTTGACTGCTACCATGGCTGTCATGCATAAACTATCAAACACTATATTTTGCAGCAAGCTGCTCCATGTACAGACACGTAAACATTGAAAACATGAATTATCACTGAATTACTTTAATACTATAATTACTGTTCATGAAAATGTAAGACTTTTTGCACACATTTTTGATCAATATAATGATAACCCATCTACTAACGGTAAGGTGGCCGCTTTAGATGGGAACCTATTAGACTTGCCTCTCCTGGGCCTAGGACTACAAAATGAATTTAGACCAATGTGCGATCCTGCTATACTATGTGCTAATTACAATTGGAAATATGGGTAGAAGTGCACAATACTACACGTATCATCTTAATTCCAGATATACTCATAATCATATTCTCATAGGCACTCAACCAAAGGCATGTGTACTATAGAGGCAGACAGTGTCTCAACTGTCTTACCTTTTCAAAATTATGTCAGTTTTACCAAAGAATGGCGGGAGAGGGAAGTGTAACCAAGTAAAAACAGAGCTATATTCCTCCAAAGTCATGCCCTTTTGGATTTGAGAGTTTAAATTTACCTATCAAGGCAGAATGGTATAGTTGCTGTGGGGTTGGTTGACTTCATTAGAATGTTGTTTTAACTCTTTCCTTTTCATAGCAGTCAGAGTCAACATGGGTCATATTTAATGCTAACCTACTGACCTACAAAGTATGTGCGGAGCATGGTAAAGAAAAGTGAAGAGGTTGTTGGACTTGGTGCTGGATGCCTAGGAAGAGTTTTATAGGAGTTCTGTTTTGCATTAGTGACCCCTCTCACATGCTTGTGTATAGATCAATGCCTTACTAAGCTTGTATTGAGCAACCTTCTCTGAATCCTATTGAGCTTATTGATTTAATCATCATGAAATGTGTGGTAGATGCTGTTAGGTGCTGTATATATCCATAAAGGCCGTCTCCAGTAGCAGATATTCTTGTGAATGTTGACCTAGTGCACAATCGTTGTAAATTGCTACTTTTCCATTTATGATAGTTTTAACTTCTAGCCATTCACTTCTTTGCTACGTCTTCTTCAGGGATAATCACTCTGCTTGTGTGTACACAAATTTTGATGTACATCTAGGGCACAAAGTCGTGTGGTATTCAGAAAGATGAAGATATCCAATACCTACAGATGTAGCCGAGCTAAAATTGACTCTGATAACATATGTCAGTGTTATCTCTTGACAAAATCCATTAAAATCCATTGACAAAGTCGATTAGCATTTTTATTGCCATTGTTTACGCGTTAACCATCAGTTTTAGCTTGGAAAAGGCCAGGGAGGGACAAAAATAGCAGCACAGAACATTTATTTGACACTAACTCTGCCCAATGCCTCTAACTCCTCCCAATGCCTGTCTATACAAGCCCAATCCTGCCCAGTCCCCTTTGTGCCCACGAACAGTAGTTATTCCCCTCAGTGCCCTCTTTCACCTTCTGAGACTGATACTCTTCTAATAATTTCAGGGAGAACTACTTATTTTTGTATACCACATAGAGTAAAGAAATAGCAAAATCTTGCTTAGTATTGTAGTCTGGTTGTCTGCAATGTATTGTTTTTCTACTTGCATTAATGCCTGCTGCATTAAAAGCACTTTCCCTGTGTTCTCAATGTTGAGATGCTTTATAATTGCTGTCATTTGCCATAATGTTTTGCTCTGTGATTTTACTCACCCAACAATTTTCTTGTTCTTCCTTATTATTTTCTATAGTAAAAACATATCCTTTCGTTCCTGATTCCCCAGCAGCGGTCTGGTGCTGCCAAAGAATGGATGCAGCCTTCCTAGGCAAAGGATCATAAACGCTGTTATCTCAGCCCTTGTAATGTTCCCTGTCATTCGCGCCCCCTCTTCCTTCTTATCCTGTGCAGGCAGAGGCAAGCAGTTAGAAATTGATTTTATTTTAGCAGCTAGAGCGGAGCATTGATCCATTCACAGCTTTAATCCATCCTGTTCATGGCCTCAGGCCGTTGAGTATTTTTTTTCTGCTGGCCCTAAAAGAACTTACCAAGAGACAGAGGGGGTCATGATACTCTGTGACTACTTCAGAAGGGGAGACAGAATGGAGGGATCATGTAGGGCCAAGAAGTTTAGGTTAGGGATGAAAGTTTAATTCTTCATGCAATCAGTTCAGAAAATAAATGATCAGAGGTTCTGCTGTCAGACTATAGCATTTAAATTATTTAGCAGCACAACTGTTTTTTCTTTCTTCTTGTTTTCATAAATGTCTAAGAAATGTGTATTATAATATAATACGATTTATTATGCAGGGACTAATCCACTTCATAGGACTTGATGATCTGATAATCTAGCTATTGGGAAACTGTCTACATGTCTGTACAGCTGGTATGTCCTAGCAGCCATTATACAACACCATTTAAAGGGACCCTGACACCATGAATGCAGTGCAATCTGTGGAAGGATATTATGGAGCAGAAGGAGCAGAGCAAATTAATATATAGTTGTATGGGAAAGGATTCAGTAAAAGTTGTAATTAGTACATTTAAAAGGGTTGTCTCATCTTGCTGTTACTAAGGCGAGATAAGATACAGTCTTGACCACCATCCGGCTGGGAAACAGTGGAGCATGAAAAAATTGTAATTTTAACACTATTTTGTGGAATTTATTTATTTACAACGTTCACTGTGTGGTAAAAACAACATAATAATATTATGTGGGTCAGTACACTGATCATAATGCCAAGTTTCTATATATTTTCTACTGGGGGGGTGCTTTAGATGTTCATATCTCTGGTTTGGTAGCAGCTAGAGATATGGGCTTTGTATTGTTTGAAAGCTGGCATTCCAAACACAGCCTTATCTTCACTACATGGGAAGATATCACTGTTAGAAATCGGGTTGCATTGAATGCAGCCGAAAGTTAAAGTAAAAGCAGGTTTTATTCCTGGAAGTTCCGATGCAGTTGCTGTTTTAACAGATGAAGTACATTTATTTTACATGTTTCACCTGTAAAAGCTGCAGTGAAAACCACATTATAGTTTTTCCAGTTTTGTTTTGATGTGGTTTTCACTGCACCTTAGCTACTGCTTGTAAGCATACCCTAAATGTATAGGTACTAGAATAGCAATAGAGGACCATGAGTGTCCATGTATACAACATTGTTGCATGCACACTGTATGTTGGAACAGTGCCCATTGACTTACAATAGTTTTAGTGCCGGATCCGTCTTTTTCATTTTAGAGATAATGCAACCGGATTTATTCTGAACGGATGTAGACGGTTGTATTATTCCAGCTCCATGGCTCTAGCTACCAATCAGGAGATATCAGTACTTCTGCCCTAGCCCAGCTCCCGCAGAACAGTTAAGTATTCTTCTCACAGCCCGAGCTGAGCTCTGGCAAAACAGTTAGGTGGTTAAGTCTCTGCTTTTTCTTAGTTCATTTGTACACCTGGGCCATCTTATCATCTTATAAATGTGTATACATAGCTAGCTGTCAGTTTCTGATAAGACCACCCATTTGGCTACTTAGCTTTTAATGTATAAATTACAAGTTTTACTTAATCTTTTCCCACAAAACTAAATATCAATCTGCTCAGCTCCTTCTGCTCTATAGCACGCTGTCTGCAGATTGCACTGTATCTATTTTGTCATGATGGGTTCCCTTTAAAAGGGTGTTGTACCTTTGGCTGCTTTGACAAATACATTTTACAGAATGTCCAATGTTATGTATAGCCTTCCCTGAATTAGGGGTCTTTTTGCATTTAAAGTACTGCATCCCTCTATACAAGAGTCCTAATGGTTGGCTTACTATGCACCAAAATCTTCTGCCAAATTGTTGATACAGTTCTTGCACACGTACATGCTGACGCACCTTAAGTCATACCCCCTTTTCATTCAACATTTTCCCTTCCCGCTAAGCCAATGCCTCTTATGGAGTGAGGCATAAGAAGTGTCCAAAGGGAACCTGTCGGCAGTGTAATAAAAATGCTTTTCTTGGCATTTACATGTTACTGTGAAAAAAAAAAAAATCGAGCATGAAGGGATTGTTAAGTTAATACAAACAGTTTATGGGTCAATGCAGCGATGACAGGTTCTCTCTAATGTGGCATACAGCTTTTATTTGGTGAGATTTGGTGTATTTCATTATATATAATCTCATTATCGAATCTTAATGTTAAAGGGTTTGTCTCATATCACTGTTACTTTAAATAGGTAAAGGTTTAACTAGATCAGCTGTTAGGTTCAAATAGTTAATGGGGTTGTCCCATCGTGCTGTTACTAAAATTAAATGGGACTAAGCGCCAACCACCAGGTGGCCGGCTCTCTGCTGTTTCAGTAACTCCCATTATGGTGAATGGGATCTACTGAAACAATTTAGCACAGAATGTATTCACTGCAATGGGAGCTACTGAAACAGTGGAGTGCCACTGATTCCCGGCCACCTGGTGGTTGGCGCTTAGTCACATTTCATCTTAGTAACAGCACAATAGGACAACCCCTATAACTATTTAAACCTTAAAGGGTTATTCCGAGAGAGGGGACCTGCATGTATAAGACTTTATGGCATAACCTATGATATGTCATAAATGTCCATGTTGGAATTATCCGTTTTTATTGCATCTTCTATTTTGCTTACATTCAGAGAGTATTGACCATGGGTCACTCATAGTGAACAACTTTGTACTTATTGCAGGGCCACATAAATGGTTTGCTTTCCAGTGAACCTAGAGCAGGAACACATAACGCCAATAGTGCCATTGGTTATATGGCTGTTGCATTTTATAAAAGTTGCCAGGATTAGGCCCTTTAGATTAGGATATACGTTTTATATCAGTGGTCTCCAACCTGTTGTCATTCAATTGCTGCAAAACTACAACTCTCAGCATATCTTGATAGCCACAGCTGCTTGTAAACCCAAACATCAAGCATTAATGGCCTACCCTAAGGATAGGCAATATGTTTTTAGGTCCTGGAATCTTTATCTAAGGCGAGAACAATACAGCTCTCATACTAACATCCCTGGAATTGCCTTGTAGATGATATCTTCTCCTCACAGCAGTAGTAAACTGACAATAGATTACCTATCTATATAGGAGTCTGATCATTTGTGTTGACTGCTACAAAAGAACAAAATTTTGAGTTTAGTTTTCAGTGGTATAATACTGAATACTGAAAAAGATTAGCAGTCAAAAATCCTAAAGAAAAAATAGTTTACCCTTTTCAAATGGAACTCTCCATTTTTTTTCTGCCAGTTAACACCAGATAGCAGCACATATCCTTTTTTTCTAATCTGTATTTATTTTCAGATTTTTTTATTCTATTTCCTGAACGTGATTATGGGGGCTTCTATCTTACGTAAGCTGTTCTTAACAACATTTAGAAAACAGTAAGAAAATTGGTTCACGGCAGCCACATACTCCACAGACACAATGGTCAGGAATGGACATCATTGACTTCCATGGGACAGTTTTCTAGGCATGCTCTGTAATTGTGCAGAGGTTACTGTACAAGCAAAGAATAGATAAGCTTTAATCACTTATTTTGAATGAAGGATCCTATCTCATCTATACACAGAGGAGATATCATTAAAACCAGGATTAGAATGACAGATAAGCAGGTAACTGCAGTAAAGTGATCTGTACAGACCAAGATGTGGTGTCTATTATTAGGCTTAATGGCTAGTGCAAAAACTGCTGGATTTTATAGTTTTTGTTTAAATATAGATTTTGACATGGAAAATGAAAAGTACCATATTTTTCGCCCTATAAGACACACTCCCCCCCCCCCCCCCCCAAAAGTGGTAGAAAAATAGCAGTGCGTCTTATGGGGCAAATGCTGCATTTTGCTGAATTTTCAATGATACGCCGCGCCGCAATGCCGCGCGGCGGGTGTATCCGCTAAGAGGGAGGAGGGGCTGGGGGCCGACATCTGGTTTTATGATAGCGGGGCCCATGCAGTGACTGTATTCTGTAGTAGAATACAGTCACTGCACGGGATATATGTGTCATCCACAGATCTCCCCCCCCATAACAGTGCCATCCAATGACCCCAATAAGAGCCATCCAGAGATGCCCCATAACAGTGTCACCCACAGATCTCCCATAACAGTGTCACCCACAGATCTCCCATAACAGTGTCACCCACAGATCTCCCATAACAGTGTCACCCACAGATCTCCCATAACAGTGTCACCCACAGATCCCCCATAACAGTGTCAGACCCCCGCCGATCAGATGCTGATAATCTATCCAGAGGATAGATCATCAGTTTAAAAAAAACTGCAGAACCCCTTTAATGATTTATTGGAGCAAAATTGTTTTGTGGTTTGTTTGTCTGGGTTCTCATTTCATAATGTGTTGTTCTTCACTAAGTTGGTATTGTAACAATAGGACATGACATATGTTTCATTTGTTAATTTACATTTATGCAAATATTTTCTCTCTCCATTTATTTTATTTCACAGTCATTTTTTGCATTAACAGAGTGTTGTGCACATTGAGGATAGTGGCAGAGCTGTAACCCAGATCCATAATAATGTATGTTTCTGGGAGATACAGTGGAGGAATTCACTGCCTGTAACAGCCCCAGGGATTAGTAGATTCCCATCGCATACAGTAAGAGATTGGCTCTCCCCATTCAGAGCTCCTCATTATCTCCCATAACTGGGGACATTTTTGTAGGGCTTCAGATTTTAAGCCTCCATGCATAGCTGAATGTGTTGAAATGTTAATTTCTAAATCACTGGAGGAAAGAGGTTTAAATAACCAATTTCAGTCTTTACGCTTGCCACAGGCATCCACCCATGTGCTAACTCCTAGATACTCTCAGGTAATTGATTATATAGACGGTTCACAAGGCTTTACAGGTGACTAGAAAACTTTAAGACATTACAGTGTAGCACCAAGTCCATGTATTAATTGTATAAAGATCCAATTATTGTTCATATATCCATTTCATAAGATGGGATAGGCTAAATAAAGAATGCACAACATCTGTTCTGAGGGCCACATTGTGAAATCTAACCAATCCCAAGGGCCACAATAAATCGTAAAGATTATTGCCAACTGAAATTACAGTATATCCCCAAACTGTCTTGATAGTTTCCGGTTACACTACCAGGGCTCCCAATTATCAAAATAAAGGTGGTCTCCTTGGCCTTCATGTGGCTTTTTCCATTGAAGTTTAAGCAAAACAGCCAAATGTTTCAGTACGCCCATAAATTATGATAAAAATAGTTGCATTGATGGGTGGCTGCCTCTATACCTCATCTAGTTCTTTCTGGAATGCCACCTAGGGGTCATAGGCCTCCCATTCTGCCAATATCTATAGTACCAGAGATTGCCACCAATAGTACCTAATGGCCCTGCTCAATGTACCACTCCTCTTTAACATATCAGCAGCCACTAGACGCAGACAACTGTATCTGTGACCATATAGTTGGGGGGCTGGATGTGGCCTCTGGACTACATAGTTTGCAACCCTGGTGTAAATGATAATAGGGCTCATTAAAAGAGTTTTCTGGAGATTACATATTGACTACCTATCCTGAAGATAGGTCATCAATATGAAATCTGTACAAAATGGCCATGTGAGTGCCTAGGAACATGATGACACATGGCCTAGATGCAGTGCAATCAAGTGATTGGGGCTGTGCTGCAATACCAAGCACAACCGCTATGCGATGTACGGCGCTGTGCTTGATAAGCTGTGAGGAGGCTATGGTGCTCACGAAAGTGCTGCAGCCTCCTCAAACATATGATCTGTGGGGGTCCCGGGAATCAGACCCACATTGATCTCATATTGATGACCTATCCTGAGGATAGATTGTTGTCAACATGTAAATCAAAGAGAACCCCTTTAATGAAATCTAGTGCAAAACATTACAGGATAGGTCATCAATATCTGATTAATGAAGGTCCGACCCCCAACACAGCCACCAGTGAGTTGTTTGAAGAGGCTACAGCACTCACAGGGGCCTCCTCACTACATTCCAAGCATAGCGTCATACATTGTGTATAGGCTGTGCCTGGTATTGCAGTCCAGGCCCATTCACTTGAATAAGACTAAGCTGCACCCCTGGAATGTAATCAATGAATGTGATTTCACTGGTCTAGGAATAGGCTGCAGATCTCACAGGACCTTCGCAGCTTCTTGAAACAGCTGATTAGCAGGGGTGCCGAGAGTTGGACCCCATCAAATATTGCTGACCTACTATCAGTATCTTACTCCCGGAAGACCCCTTTAAAGCGGTTGTCCAGAATAAGAAAAACATGGATGCTTTCTTCAGCTCTAGCACTACCCCTGTGAATGAGAATAATCTGTAATACCTTACACAACCTGTGGACAGGTGTGGCTGTATGTAAGGAAGAATGCATTCAAATAGACCATGCAGAAATATCGTACCTACATCCTTGTTTATAGACCTATTTATCCCTTACATGGCAGGATTCTGGGCCAAATAGCATCAGACCAGACAGAGGAATAAAACAGTAAGATCAAGAAGACCTTCTATAAAAAATGTTTTTCAATAGCTCTAGCAGGAGCCACATGTGGCCTTGGATCTTTTTCATGTTGCTCCAAGCTGTTGGAAGCCAGAGCTAGTAATTAGAGATGAGCGAATCATAGTCAAACTAATTCAGTTCGATGC
Organism: Bufo bufo; assembly: GCF_905171765.1. Classification (NCBI taxonomy): domain Eukaryota; kingdom Metazoa; phylum Chordata; class Amphibia; order Anura; family Bufonidae; genus Bufo; species Bufo bufo. Next base: position 96,421,730 of record NC_053389.1, on the reverse strand, counting down.
GAATTTCATGAAAAATTCATTTAGTCACAAAGCCGAATTTCTTAGCGATTCGTGGTAACATAATCACCACATCTTTGCCCACAGAGAGACCATCGCGGCCATCTTGATTGAGGAAACTTCGGGAAATCATACAAACGGTGACATGTGACATCACCGTGCTGGCCAGGTGCGATGGCCAGGTGTGACGTAATCAGTGATGATGTCGCCGCGCCAGTGTGATGAAATGATTACATCATTACGCCACTGCAAGAGATTTTGTGTGGTTTCTTCAGTTAAGATGGCCATGACGGCCTCTCCGCGAGCAAATAGATAAGGTGAATATTTTTTTTAACCCCTGAAAAGCCGCAATTTTAATGTCAGATGCTGAGATCAGCGATGAACACAGCATCTGAGGGGTTCAATTAAGGGGGCAGCTCGATTGCTGTTCCCCATCATTGTTCCCACTGCATACAATGGAATGTGATTGATGATGAAGTCATTCGTAACTAATCAAATTTCTTTGTGAAAATTCACTCATCACTACTAGTAATGTTCACTAATTATACTGGGTATGTCACAGATAACATACCTTATGTCTATTAATACTGGGGTAATAGTCATATCACTACGTCATGGCTTTAATAGTCCATAGTCATGTTTGTAGGGGGCTCTTGACAGAAGGTTGGAAAACTCTGCTCTATATAGCTGAAAAGTTAGGTCATATGAGGTCTAGTCAAGTCACGCTTAGGCTACAACTATTTTTGATCTGTCAAACCCGAACTGCTGATAACACCAAGATACTTGTTCTATAAACACCAACAGGAACAGCTAGCGATTCCTCTATGTGTGGTGACAGGTGTGCCTCAATTCTGAAATCTAAAGTCAAAAAGTAGAGCAGCTATTTTCACTTATTCCCAACAGGTGGACCATACTGTGTAACAACACCTTAAAAAAGCTAACTGTGGCATAACACATGCTGTAGCTTTTTCAATACACGGATATGTTAATGTGGTATTTGTTTTTTGATGTCTTCAAGACAAAATCATTTTTAGCATTTGTGAATTTAATACATTTGCATACCAGCAAATCTTACAGCTTTTAATAGCTTTATAATTAGAATGTCCGTCCTCACTGTTTACCAGTAATTAACTGCAGGATACTAAATTAGTACCTATCTATATGTGTGACTAGAAATACAACAGATAAGTTATGCTGATCTGAAGCCGCGTTATAAATAGACCCTGAGAGATAAATGGATGTGCAATCAATTAGGCTGCTTGCTCGGTCTTCTGCCATTTTTATGGAAGTGGTGCAGGGATTAAATGCAAAATTATTAGTCAACTCTTTAGGAAACACTTCAGTTTTGGTTTTTTTTGTCTGACAGCTTGGCTAATAGAAAATGATTGTGCATGAACTCTGTAGATCAGACAAGTATCTGATCTACCATGGCAATTACCAGTGAAAGAATTCAGTAATTCTGCAAAATGATATTTCCTTAGGGGTTTTGATATAGCTTCATGGTGTAGAATGCACAACTTGTAATGCTGATGTTATTAATTCTATTTTTCTATTAGCATAAATGTTGTTCCAGATTATGGAAAGCTTACTCACTGGTTCTGACCAGTTACTTCCTATTGATAGTCGAAAGTACACTATGTAAATTTGAAAGCCATCTATAAAGAGTTGAATGATGGGGGATAACTGCATCTACTAAACCTACACTCCAGACTAGAGGGATGCATCTGTTTTCGACTGACTCCATTTGTAAGGGTCCATGTAGGCTGCCCATACACGGTGGGCCCCTGGCAGCGGGATTCACATACGGCTCACTGCTAATTACCGGGACACACCTATACTTCTCGACTAGCATCTGTACATGCCATTTGTTTCAGATAGTATGTACAAGTATGGTTCAGCAATTTTGGCCTGGCAATTAGCTGGAAGCCGCATGTGGATCCTGCTGCCAGGCTGCATTGTGAACGGGCAGCCTAACGTGGGCAGGTGATTGGGCCATTTTTCAGGAATGAGCCATTCATATGGGTGCTCATTCTCCATTTCCCAGTTGGCCCATGTAAATGTGCTGGCAGTCAGCTGACCTGCTCATTTGTCTGTTGAACCAATCATTTATATGGCGCAAAACAAATCTCTCCATCTCAGAAGGAGCTGGGAGCCAGAGAAGGAAATCGGGTACAGGTCTGGCCAATGGGGGGGATTTGCCAACCCCCCTTCCCCTTCCCATTCTTGCAAACTCCTAGTTAGTTACTAGTAGAAGAGATACTAATGCCTTGTTCTCATAGCAAAAGAACAGAGATGATCATTACCAGTAGCCCATTTACTTGACCAGGTATAAAAATGTCTGTGGTCTGTGGTTTGGGGGATAATTAGTGGGTAAGACTTAGCACCTTCTTACATTCATAAATTTGGTGTCATATGCACTTAAAAAATACATACAAAGTCATAGCTTTCTTACATTCAGAGTCAAGATTCAGTTCCCTGCTCTGGCCTACCTACCTTGGCATGGCCACTTAATTAGCGCTAGTCCATCTAATTTCCCAATATTTACATGCGGCCCAATCTTTAGAAATAAACGACAGGTAGACAGTGCTTTTAGTTTCTTCTCTTCCTTTTCCTTTGAATTTTAGACTATGAGCTCTGATAATCTAAGGGTGTTGTCTCAAGGCTTTGCCTTGCCATCAAGTGAAGTGGTATGAAACAAATTTAGAAGCGTGGCATGAATTGTTAAAAGATCTCTTATCCAAGTCAGTCAAACTCCTGCCTCACGTAATGTGTTTTGTAGTGGGTTCGTATAAAAAAGACGTTTAAATATTGCATGCAACAGAGATGTCATGTCTCTGCGTTGTTGGAAAACAGAGGAGACGACTGAATTGAACTCAGCTTATCTCATTCTGAGTAGGATAGCTGCAATGAAAGGAAGCTTGTTAATATTTTATAAGGTAAACGCTCTCCTTGGGCAGAGCATGTTCGAGTGGGTTAAATATTGCCACTCAAGGTCCCCCTGCCTGCAACATCATTGCCTCTTTCCATAAGAAATAATATTTTCCGTGATTAGAGAATAGGAATCTCACAATAAGTAGATTTAGAAAAAAACTTCAATGACTTTGTAATTTTACTCATTACTACTTAAAATGATTTTCCATTGTTGAGCTACTGAATTCTAGAAAATAAGCTCTCCATCGACACTTCTATCCTAGAAACGGGCGTAATAGTTACACACACTTAGCCAATGGCTCGATGGTTCCCAGATACCCATCAACTTCCTTCTAAAATTTTATGAGCCATGACCAAAACTGTGAAACTAGTCAATTGCAAGGACCATGACTAGTCAAATTGTTATTTTCAACCCTCCAGGTCTCAGGTGTTGTATCCTATCTTGTTTCACTGTACTTCACCTAGACACGTAGTTAGGATGGCTGTAAAATTAAATGGATAGCAAATGACATTCACAGGAAAAAACATGTCTGATTGATGTAACCCCTACCTATGGGGATGAAAACAGCCCTCTGTTCTGTAAATCAAGGCAGTCATCAGACGACACCAAACCTGGCCGTACACGTTATACTTTTGTTGGCCAAACCCATTGAGAAGACAAGAATAAGGCAAAATGAATATTTTTACCCAATCGTTTTGTTCGGTGAGGTGTCTGACAGCAGCTTTCTCCGCTCTCCTCATATCCTAGCTGAACATGTATGTGTATGAGTAAGCAGGGCAGGAGACAAGAGAGATAGATGTCGGCTGACAGCTATTGAATGTGTATGGCGACCTTAAATCAAGCAATGTGTGCATATGTGCATGGCTCTCTCTTCATTAATCGGTGAAGGCTCTAAACCTAGGACCAGTACCTATTAGGCAATCATTGATATCCTGTAGTTATGTCCCATTTTGATATGCCTGTAAAAGACAAGTTTCATTACAATGTTCCCCAAGGTTTATATATGCTGGTTCTGTAATTTAACATCATATCATTAAATCAATGGTGATTTTCCAAAGGGATGATTACACACAAAGGGAAACCAGTCCTGACGTATTGTATCCTTTATTTTTATTTTTTTGACTAAGATAGCCATCTCTGTGCAGTGGGGTGTTGTGGTAGACATTGTTCTGTAGAGAATGCAAATGAGCTCTTAACAAGCTCTGCCTCTGATGCCACCAGATTGACTTATAGGATAGCTACCTTACATCTGGTAGTATTAGAGGCAGTTTGCTCATTTGCATTCCCTCTTCCCAGAATTCCAGAATAGTGTTGCCTGGCCTATAAGACTCCTTATGCTGATTAGGCACTCTCCATAAGGAGCTATAGCATCCTCCCAATAAATTATACAAGAACATGCTGTAATCAGACATACTTAAATTGAACTTTTACATTTTAGTACCTTTTTAGGTCCAAAAGTATATCCTTATTAATATATCTTTATCGTGATTGGAGCACCATATTTTTAGCCCAGGGCTTTAAATACCCTACCCAGCCATAGACCTATATGATAAATCTCTGACGGTCTGCCGCAGTCACTAGGAGAAGTTTACAAGATGACAACATATTGTTATAGTCAATGTATAATACTAGTCATATACGATAGATGTATGACAACCCTATCTGCCAGTTTCAAATCTGAAGACCATCTAATGTGTATGGGGGCCTCCCGACTCTCCCTAACGACAGGCATCAGAGAAAAGAAGAGTCAGACATTTATTTCAACATGGCCAGTCCTTTTGTTCTTGGAGAGATAGGGCACCCACCAGTTGTGTCTCACAGCAGCTTTCTCTTCTCTCCCACTCACAAGACAAGCATGTTTGGCCATGCATAATCTGTAAGACGGTATAGGGAGAAATAGCTGTTGGTTGAGCTAGAATTCAACCAAACGTTATCTCAGGCCAGCTTAGGGTTCTGTTCACATCTTTGTTGATATTTCTGTTTTTCTGTTCCATCATAGGAACAGAAAAACGAAAATGATGGTACTGAAGAATCTGTAACATGATGAACACCAACTGTGCTCAACAAATCAACAAATCTCACTGACTATAATGAGGTTCATCGGGTTTCTGTTGTGGTGTCTGTCATTTTACCAGAATATCTAGCCAAATATCTGCTACGGAGGCTGCTACCAACTATATTATAATTTTTCCCTTGGATCTTGGAGGTTGTCCCAGGTGCTTCATTCTTGCCCTGCAGATCCATATCTCTGTGGTTTCCATTCTAAAAAAAAAAAATGAATGGACTTATTGATTCCATTAGAAGCACCACTGTTGGCCTTGAGCTAGAACATCAGCAAAGTGTCCATGGAAATGCAATTTAAATTCACTCAAATATGATTTCAAGACACTGTATAAATTAAACCACAAATTTGTAGCTGTCAAATTATACTATAAGTTGTGGTTTAACAATAACTGGAGAGCCACAGGTTGCCTACTCCTGTAAAGGTTAAAGAAATTCAATTTCTCCCTGGCAGAGCGCCCTACATTGTACATTTTAAAGAAAGCATTAATCACTGTCATTAGTCGCTTTGCCTGTTCAGTGCTGTTCACTTACCCTGCCCTTCTAAATTGTAGAATGGGAAGGACACGCATCTTTCAGTCAAATGCATTGTGCCCGACAGCGCTGCCTCAGAGGACTTTGCCTGTCAATATGTTTTTATCTCTCCTAACTCCAGGACTTTTTCTCCTGATTTGAAATTTATCCTGAGATTAGACATTGTGAAGAGAATAGAAGGAGGTGGGTTCAGGTTGGGTGATTTCACAACAGGGTGCTAATGGGATTGTGCCTACGCGTGCACGCGCCTCCGCGAATTGCACTGCCTACATCTTCAATGATTTTTATAAACCCAGTTTTCTAATTAAATTATTGATCTCGGCTTGGAAACTTTTACGGAAGCAACCAATCTAGATTCTAATTAATGGTATGCGAGACTGTATGAGCAGGGCCTGTCAAGGGCTGTGCATGTGTGGCAAAGGAACATATACAGCAAAGGAACAGCCAGAGCGCAAGTGGGACTCTTGTCATGAAATATTAATACACCTGCGATCCTTTCAAACCATTTGACACAGAAAAATGTCAGCAATGCCCTGTTTTCTACACTCTTTCATATCTAGTGATGCTCCAGAAAAGAAAGATGTAGAAAAGAATCCTACTTTTTAATATTAATTTATGATTTGTGGTAAACACATTGCAGAAAGGGTTGTTCTTTGTTAAATATTGAATTCTTTCTTTTTATTCCAACATTATGTTAGATTGAATTCTAATTTAGTATTCTTCCAGCTCTACATTAGAAATTGGCCAGATAGGAAAGATGAATCTCCTTTAATACAGTTAGTTGTGTTTGAGTAAGGTCAATTGCTACAATGGTAAGCAAGGAATATAACTAACCGTCACATATTGACTCTCATTACAGAAGACAGTCCTCCTGTTCCCATACTCGCTGGGGCAGCACAGCTCTGTCCACTCTATGGAAGCTTAGGCCTGCCACTTGCCTGCTCTCCCTCTCTCCACCCGGAGACAAGTGTGCACACGACTAGCATCCATTCACCTTAGTCTTCCCCAGCCAATGGCTGACCACCTTAGGGTATTTAAGGCACCTTCCTCTTTGCACTACTTCCCTTGTACGAATTCTGCTGTCCCCGGATTTGACCCTTCATTGCCTCACCTGATCTCTGCTTGATCTCTGTACTGACCCTGAGCTGAGTGCCCTGACCTTGGCCTGTCCCTGACTACAGTTTTTGCCTGACCTTCGGGGTTTAACAACTGTGTCTCATGACCCAATGGTTAAGTAGGCTACTTAACTGAGACTTCTCCAAGAGGTAGTGGACTGGTAGTTCCCCTGCAGCAAGTCCAGAATCCTGTCTAGGGGTTAAAGGGTTATGACCATGGATGCTACTTAGATAATGCCCATAGGAGTAGGCCCAAATCCAATCCAATCACTAGACAGTGGATCCACTTATACTTCATAACAGTCACCCCCTGGATGTGAACAGGTGAACTCAAGTGAGCTAAAACCACAAAGTATGTTAGAAAATTGCCTTATTTCTAATTATGCAATGGATACAAAAAAAAACAACATGTTTGTGCTAAGCACCATGGTGGCTAGTTGAACTATGCATAATACAGTACCACCCTGTAATTCCTACCATCCCATACACTTTTTTGTTGATATCCAATGTAATCTATGTACGTATTCTGCCCATACAGTGTAACAAACAATCCATCCAACTGCAGCTGCTATCCCCTACATCTGCATTCAGGGCTTTATAGCCCTTTCAGTAACTCCTCTGTGCAGCCAGAAGTTATAGGCCTTATTTACTAATCCTACCTAATATTTATACAGTGTAAAATAAGCGGAATACAAAGACAACCATACAACAAAAAATCATGTGTGGGAACATAACTACAAAACCAAATTACAAACACCACACATATAGTACAAAAATCATCTTTATTATGTCATATCCAAAAGTACATACAATGCATAAATATCAAGAATAATAAATAAAAAGCAGTGCAGATCAATACTGTGAGAATGATAGCCCCACCGAACTCTGATCCACATGTATTAGTGTCTCTCACTTAAAAATATATTGTTAATAGTATTAAATATTCAATCAGTAATTCAAAAATATGAGCTGAGTCACTCACCAACACCAGTGCCATGTTAACTAAGAAGTGGTATTTCAGTCCATTCCCCAACACTTTATCATGTTGTCATGAGTATCAATATATAATAGGGAAATAATAAGACCAAACTGCCACCATAAGGCTGGTTTCACACGGGTGTTGCGGGAAAAGGTGCAGGTGCATTGCGGGAACATGCACGATTTTTCCGCGCGAGTGCAAAACATTGTAATGCGTTTTGCACGCGCGTGAGAAAAATCGGCATGTTTCGTACCCAAACCCGAACTTATTCATGGAAGTTCGGGTTTGGGTTAGGTGTTCTGTAGATTGTATTATTTTCCCTTATAACATGATTATAAGGGAAAATAATAGCATTCTTGATACAGAATGCTTAGTACAATAAGGCTGGAGGGGTTAAAAAAATGTAAAAATAATTTAACTCACTTAATCCACTTGATCGCGCAGCCCGGCTTCTCTTCTGTCTTCTTCTTTGCTGTGCACAGGAATAGGACCTTTGATGACGTCACTGTGTTCATCACATGGTCCAATCACATGGATCATCACCATGGTGAGGGACCATGTGATTGGATCATGTGATGTGACGTCACCACAGGTCCTTAGCCGGCAGCTCAACATTACAGAAGAAGACAGAGATCGGCAACTACGCGATCAAGTGGACTCGGTAAGTTAATTATTTTTTATTTTTAACCCCTCCAGCCCTATTTTACTATGCATTCTGTATTCAGAATGCTATTATTTTCCCTTATAACCATGTTATAAGGGAAAATAATACAGATCGGATCCCCAGCCCGATCGTCACCTAGCAACCATGCGTGAAAATTGCACCGCATCCGCACTTGCATGCGGATGCTTGCGATTTTCACGTGGCCCCATTCACTCCTATGGGGCCTGCGTTGCGTGAAAAACGCAGAATATAGAGCTTGCTGCGATTTTCACGCAACGCACAAGTGACGCTGTGCACAGCATGAATGGGTCCAGATTCAGTGCGGGTGCAATGCGTTCAACTCACGCATTGCACCTGCGTGGAAAACTCGCCTGTGTGAAAGGGGCCTAATAGGGCATAAAAGGAAAAAATTATAGAAGCACTGGAATAAATGAGACATACAGACCAGGAACTGGGGAGGGGGGGCATAAAAACCCAGAGGTACGTTTTGCCTCGCTTCCTCTGGGTGCATATCCATCTGAACTAAAGCCATGCTATATATACCCTATAAAATACAGATAATCCCTCCTGCCTCATTATCAGTAAAACATTCACCTGTGGTCTAGAGGAAATATACCATAAGCCATGTGTGGCTATGGATGGCATCTCGTGGAATGGTGGCGAAATCCCGCGATATAACATTGGATCGCGTGCGAAAGCTCAGACACATGACCAGACCTTCGCAATATCAGCCAGACTAGCTCATTCCCATCCCTAAGATACCACGCATGTGCACCCAAGGCAGAGGAGGTTGGCGGCCACGCCCCACAGAGCACACTGCGACAGAAGTTCCCCACCTCCACCACCAAAGTGGGCGCCATCTTTGAGAAGGGCAATGTGCCCACATTACAGCTCAGTCAGACTACATCGATACCCAATCCATTAATTGTAGTAGCCGGCACATTACAGGGAGTGCAGAATTATTAGGCAAGTTGTATTTTTGAGGATTAATTTTATTATTGAACAACAACCATGTTCTCAATGAACCCAAAAAACTCATTAATATCAAAGCTGAATATTTTTGGAAGTAGTTTTTAGTTCGTTTTTCGTTTTAGCTATTTTAGGGGGATATCTGTGTGTGCAGGTGACTATTACTGTGCATAATTATTAGGCAACTTAACAAAAAACAAATATATACCCATTTCAATTATTTATTTTTACCAGTGAAACCAATATAACATCTCAACATTCACAAATATACATTTCTGACATTCAAAAACAAAACAAAAACAAATCAGTGACCAATATAGCCACCTTTCTTTGCAAGGACACTCAAAAGCCTGCCATCCATGGATTCTGTCAGTGTTTTGATCTGTTCACCATCAACATTGCGTGCAGCAGCAACCACAGCCTCCCAGAAACTGTTCAGAGAGGTGTACTGTTTTCCCTCCTTGTAAATCTCACATTTGATGATGGACCACAGGTTCTCAATGGGGTTCAGATCAGGTGAACAAGGAGGCCATGTCATTAGATTTTCTTCTTTTATACCCTTTCTTGCCAGCCACGCTGTGGAGTACTTGGACGCGTGTGATGGAGCATTGTCCTGCATGAAAATCATGTTTTTCTTGAAGGATGCAGACTTCTTCCTGTACCACTGCTTGAAGAAGGTGTCTTCCAGAAACTGGCAGTAGGACTGGGAGTTGAGCTTGACTCCATCCTCAACCCGAAAAGGCCCCACAAGCTCATCTTTGATGATACCAGCCCAAACCAGTACTCCACCTCCACCTTGCTGGCGTCTGAGTCGGACTGGAGCTCTCTGCCCTTTACCAATCCAGCCACGGGCCCATCCATCTGGCGCATCAAGACTCACTCTCATTTCATCAGTCCATAAAACCTTAGAAAAATCAGTCTTGAGATATTTCTTGGCCCAGTCTTGACGTTTCAGCTTGTGTGTCTTGTTCAGTGGTGGTCGTCTTTCAGCCTTTCTTACCTTGGCCATGTCTCTGAGTATTGCACACCTTGTGCTTTTGGGCACTCCAGTGATGTTGCAGCTCTGAAATATGGCCAAACTGGTGGCAAGTGGCATCTTGGCAGCTGCACGCTTGACTTTTCTCAGTTCATAGGCAGTTATTTTGCGCCTTGGTTTTTCCACACGCTTCTTGCGACCCTGTTGACTATTTTGAATGAAACGCTTGATTGTTCGATGATCACGCTTCAGAAGCTTTGCAATTTTAAGAGTGCTGCATCCCTCTGCAAGATATCTCACTATTTTTGACTTTTCTGAGCCTGTCAAGTCCTTCTTTTGACCCATTTTGCCAAAGGAAAGGAAGTTGCCTAATAATTATGCACACCTAATATAGGGTGTTGATGTCATTAGACCACACCCCTTCTCATTACAGAGATGCACATCACCTAATATGCTTAATTGGTAGTAGGCTTTCGAGCCTATACAGCTTGGAGTAAGACAACATGCATAAAGAGGATGATGTGGTCAAAATACTAATTTGCCTAATAATTCTGCACGCAGTGTAGTAAAGGAACAGACATATAATTCCACACTGGATGCCTCATGATATAGACATACAAGATATAACTCCATACATGGAAGAACTTATGCTTTCCCCAACCATTGTCAATCGGGGACGTATGCTAATAAATATAATACATGTACATAAAAATATATACTTGATCCACATATTACATAGAATAACTATAAATATATGTAAAAACTAATAATTCATACAAAAATGTATAATATCTTAAAGGGGCACATAATCTTAATCCTCAAACCCATGGTTATTTTTATTAAAAGTGATGTGTAAAATAGATAACAACATAATTAACAAAACCATGCCTCATACATAATATTCTTCACTATACTAAAGTGAAAGTGAAAAAGTGCTAAGTGATAAAGTGCTCATGCAGTGACCGTGACCATGCAAATGATAAAAAACTAAACGTACACAACACATACCGTGAAAACGTGTTGCAATCATACATCACTGTAAAAATTACTGTGACAGTTATAATAAATAATCGTTGGATTCTAGTGAACACATACCGTAATTCTCTATGATGAAAAACCCCAAAAAGAGTCCCCTTGTACATGATGTCAACGTCAATACAGATGTAGTCCTAGAATACCAAGTCTGTTCTCATCAATTGTCAACCACCAAAATTAGATATACCGGCGCATAGTGAGATAGAGGGAGGACTTAATAGATCAAAGACGCTTTATCAATAAATGCTACCAATCCATATATTTGCTTCTCCAGCCTAAGTATCTGAAGATCATATGTCTCCCAACTTCATCCCATATATCGATCTCTACTGGACTAGGAGGGCAACTTGTTCTTCATTAAGTCCTAATGGTGTGATGGTTTTCAATAAGAATATCCATTGTGTTTCTTTTTGGCAGAGAAGTTTTTCCAAATTTCCATCTCTAGTGCTCCACTGACATCCCTCCATCATGTATTGTATCCGGTAATGAATCACATCTCTTCTGCCTCATTTTTCTTCTCCTTTTTATGGAGTAGGTCTGGTCTTCTAGCTCTGCGAGCTCTGATATCCTGCCTCTATAGATCGCATACTGTACCCACTCTCATGGAATCTCTGATGGAGCTCCTCAGCCTGGGTGAGCTGACTTTGCGTGTAATAAAGCATTCACTGAGGTATGTTTTCTATAAAGGTCCATCATAATTCGACCCTCTCCATCAACTTGAAAGCACACATCCAGGAAGTCTAAACTAGTCAGGCTTGTGTTTATTACTATCCATACTGCAGCCTTCAGTCCGTCTCGATGTCTGATTGAGGTGCACACGTCGCGGTAATCATATCAGATTCAAGTTGAATCTCCTCCACTTTCTTCGGTATATCCATAGTATCCTTTAAGTATGATGGAAGACCCTCCACTAGAGGATGTAAGAAGAACTCAACATATTTGCAGATCGGATCGCTCAGACCATTAATGCCTGATACTATTGGTCTCCCCGGGGGCTGTTCAATATTTTTATGCACCGGATCTGTTGGATTCCTCCTGTTCTAGCAGAAGTGTAGTTAGGGCCTCCTGTTCCACAAAGGTTGGGAAATTGGGATCCATTTTGTAACAAAAAATCTTCTTAAAAACAAGTTTCCTCGCAAAGAGGTGCACATCTTTCACTGTTACGCCACGCTGTTTCCCATTAAGCCATGCCCCTTTCCTGTTAAGTCGAGAAAGGTGCAAAAAGAGTCTAAATACCATAACAAGTGTGACACAAAGCATGTACACCAATTTTTTTTGTGTGAAAATAAAGCCAAAATTCTGGTGAATGTAGCTATGTAAATCTCTCCATATTGAGACTGTGTTTTGGGGATTATTTCCATACCCCTGTATAAGATATATTTCCTCTCCCAATGCTTGCTGAGTTTGCAGGCTGTTCGTGGTATCATGCTAGTGCAGTGCTATGTGCATTGGGCCAACAATGTCATCCTGCTTCTGATCCCCCTCCCCTCTCACAGAAATTGTAGCTGCATACCCTTTTTCCCTGTCTTCTATTTAAAGGGGTTTTCCAGGACTACTATATTAATCAATATATGATCAATGTGGGTCTGACAATCGGCACCCCAGCCCAATCAGCATTTTGAAGAGTCCTCCTCACTGCTAAGCAAGCACAGTGCTGTACATTGTGTAGTGGCTGTGCTTGGTATTGCACCTCAGGCACTTTCACTTGAATGAGATTGAGCTGCAACTAAGCCATGTGACCAATGAATGTGACATCATTAGCCTAAGAAGAGGCCACAGCACTCACTGGAGCACTGCAGCATCTTAAAACTGTTGATTGTTGGGGGTACCGGGTTGCAGACCCCCCAGCAATCAGATATTGGTCATCAGTATAGGAATCCTAGAAAATCCCTTTAACATATTACTTTAGATTCATCTTTAAGGAACTGAGGGATTTCCAGGGAGTCAGGGAAGGGAACTACATACTCCTGGAATGTGATGAAGATGCCTCTTTTTCCTATTAAGATATCAGTTTAGTTTATTGAAGTGGTATTCCGGGAGTTATGGAAGCAGCGCATCTTGCTGTGCTATGCTGTTTGAGTAGCTCCCATTTACTGCTATGAGCGTTACGGAAACAGTGGAGTGCATCCCACTAGGCCATTTCTGTAACTCCAACTACACACAGTTCGTGCTTAATTTGCTTATTCCCATCTCGTCCTTGGAAGGCTGAGATGTAAATAACCCTTTTACGTATACTAGTGATTTATGCACAAAAAATAAAATTATAATGATAGGTAAGTATACTTTAAATTAGATGTTTCCACAAAATTGAAGATGAAATTGCATAAAACCAGACACTCAGTGAAAATTGACCTTTTGGTGAGAATGCGAGAGGCCAGACACTTTAGGACTGCTATTCCATAAAAGACATGACCGTATGTTTTTGTAAATGACTTAAGAAACGGTTTCACTGCGAGAATTTCTATGAGATGAGTAGATCCTTGTCATACTAATACAGCTCACATACATCCTACTGAGAATATGTATTGACTTAAATGTCATTCTCTGATTGCTTTCGTGTCTCTTAACCTATTATCTCACAGACATTGAAGCAATTATAGAAAACAAAATCAGCCCTACCCACTGAGATTGCTCACAGCTGTCATAATGTACGTTTTACCCCCAAAAGTGACTGTTACTTCACTTGCATCACTAAGGACTCCTAGACTATGGGGAAATACTAGACAAGAGTGAATTTCTTATAATTTAGCTGTGAGTAAATGGATGGTAGCCAGTGATACACAGCCTGTTTAATAACACACTGGGCTGTCAAATATTTTCTTTAATTATAAAAAGGTTCCAAAAATGATACCTTTTTGGTGGCAGATGTCTTCTTTCTCTGTCTTCTGAAATATAAAATGAGCAATTTGCACAGAAACACAAAAGTTTTGGATTCACCAACAATAATTTTTTTGTGAAATTCAGAACAAAGTCGATTCATCTAGAATCGATTCATTCATGTCTAAGAAATAACTGCCCTTATTAGATATAAGTTTGGGCATTGGCCAATTGCATTATGGTTCTCAAATTGAGACCAAAATCCCAAAAGAAAATGTGTACTGATTACTATACTGTCCACAAAACACACTTTGAAGTGCATACCCACCTTTGAAACCATCTTAAAGGGGTTTTCAGGGATTACTATGATTTTAAAAAGATATGCTCATGTAGTAGCTTACCTCATTTACATCTTCCCATTACTTTTCATTTTGAACTCTCCTGACCTGTTTTCATCTTGTTAACCAGGAACTCTGGTTTATTACATCCTGAATTTAGCACTTCATGTTACTGTATTCAACCAAACCCATGATGCACTTCTTTCTTTGCCACAGCTCAAGCACCGCCCCTAACCATGCTGAGCTAGTCTATGGCTCCTCCCACCTTCTAGTTACATAGACACTCCCCTATGCCCCTGTTGCGGCTTTGCAATGCCTATGGAAATATCGCAGGAAATTAGAAAGCACTGCATGGACATGGTCATGTGACCACAGACCAAAACGGAAGCTAGGAGCAAAAAATATTTTAAAGGATGTTGAAACAAATCGAAAGACCCCTTTAAACCATGTTCACATCTGCATTAGAGCCTCCGTTCAGAGCTTCTGTCACAGATTCTGTTGTCTTTGATAGGAAAAAGAGCACTGCATCAAAATGATCCGGCAGAGGGACAGACCTCATTATAAGTACATTGGGTGTCACTGGAGTTTTCCGAGTAGCATATCCAGCACTACAATGTAATGCTTTGCATTGCTGAAGTAATTGTTTACCCCTTTAGGAGTGGGAATAGATTAGTATCGCTGTAAATAAGATATAATAAAGTATGAGATATCGAAGATTATACGTTATTTTTTATTTAATAAACCCTTATTAATGGAAGCCTTCCTACATTCGGGATCTACTCATGTCCACAGTCCGCTTTCTCACAAACGAGTTTTGTTTATTGGGATAATTTCTTTTGCCATTATATATATATATATATATATATACTGTATATATAAAGTTAATTTACAGGCTGTCGGATTGTCTGTGCCGCATCCAGGGCACAGTTTAGTTTCCATGGAAACGTACACCTCTGCCTCATGCACAATTCATGATGACCTTTTTCTTGTTCACACTGAATCCTCCTCTTCCTCATTGTCCAGTCTCAGCTGTAACCATCTCCCCACTCAAAGCTTTTTATGTTTTCCTCAGGAGGCACAGGACTTGATGCACAGGGAGAAGCCGCTCTGTCCTATATACCCTCCTAACTTCATTCGCTTTGAAGACTGTGCCTACCATCAGAAAGGAATGCTGGAGAAGGCTTAATTATGCCGGAGGGATTATAAATCCTTAATTTTAATAAAGGGTCTACTGAGCATGATAGCGGCAATGGCTGCATATACTAGACTGTGCCCAATAGAGTCCTATGGTTGAATATAATTTCAATTGTTACTACATTGCTTGATATTTTGAAATTAAATATTTACAAAAGTAAATTGATAAAAAAACACACAAGATAAGCTATTAATCAAAATAAACGGAAATGGATTATGGATCAGTAGGAACAATTATAGACAAGTACAATATATAAAAATGATCGGCAACATCTAGTGATTTCAAGAATACAGGGGTAGAGTTGAGCGAACACCTAGATGTTCGGGTTCGAGATGTTCGGCCGAACTTCCCGGAAATGTTCGGGTTCGGGATCCGAACTTTTCGGCACTAAAAAGGCTGTAAAACAGCCCAGGAAAGAGCTAGAGGGCTGCAAAAGGCAGCAACATGTAGGTAAATCCCCTGCAAACAAATGTGGATAGGGAAATGAATTAAAATAAAAATTAAAAAAATAAAAATTAACCAATATCAAGTGGACAGAGGTCCCATAGCAGAGAATCTGGCTTCACGTCAGCAGAGAATCAGTCTCTTTATGCCATAGCAAAGAATCTGGCTTCATGTCAGCAGAGAATCAGTCTCTTCATGCCATAGCAGAGAATCTGGCTTCATGTCAGCGCAGAATCAGTCTTCATGTCATAGCAGAGAATCAGGCTTCACGTCACCCACCACTGGAACAGGCCACTGTCACATATTTAGGCCCAGGCACCCAGACAGAGGAGAGAGGTCCCGTAACAGAGAATCTGGCCTTATGTCAGCACAGAATCAGTCTTCATGTCATAGCAGAGAATCAGGCTTTACGTCACCCACCACTGGAACAGGCCACTGTCACATATTTAGGCCCCGGCACCCAGACAGAGGAGAGAGGTCCCGTAACAGAGAATCTGGCCTTATGTCAGCGCAGAATCAGTCTTCATGTCATAGCAGAGAATCAGGCTTCACGTCACCCACCACTGGAACAGGCCACTGTCACATATTTAGGCCCCGGCACCCAGGCAGAGGAGAGAGGTCCCGTAACAGAGAATCTGGCCTTATGTCAGCACAGAATCAGTCTTCATGTCATAGCAGAGAATCAGGCTTTATGTCACCCACCACTGGAACAGGCCACTGTCCCATATTTAGGCCCCGGCACCCAGACAGAGGAGAGAGGTCCCGTAACAGAGAATCTGGCATTATGTCAGCGCAGAATCAGTCTTCATGTCATAGCAGAGAATCAGGCTTCACGTCACCCACCACTGGAACAGGCCACTGTCACATATTTAGGCCCAGGCACCCAGGCAGAGGAGAGAGGTCCCGTAACAGAGAATCTGGCCTTATGTCAGCGCAGAATCAGTCTTCATGTCATAGCAGAGAATCAGGCTTCACGTCACCCACCACTGGAACAGGCCACTGTCACATATTTAGGCCCAGGCACCCAGGCAGAGGAGAGAGGTCCCGTAACAGAGAATCTGGCCTTATGTCAGCGCAGAATCAGTCTTCATGTCATAGCAGAGAATCAGGCTTCACGTCACCCACCACTGGAACAGGCCACTGTCACATATTTATGCCCCGGCACCCAGACAGAGGAGAGAGGTCCCGTAACAGAGACTCTGGCCTTATGTCAGCACAGAATCTGTCTTCATGTCATAGCAGAGAATCAGGCTTCACGTCACCCACCACTGGAACAGGCCACTGTCACCGGCACCCAGACAGAGGAGAGGTTCATTCAACTTTGGGTTGCCCCGCAATATAATGGTAAAATGAAAATAAAAATAGTATTGAATGAGGAAGTGCCCTGGAGTAGAATAATATATTGTTAAGGGGAGGTAGTTAATATCTAATCTGCACAAGGGATGGACAGGTCCTGTGGGATCCATGCCTGGTTCATTTTTATGAACGTCAGCTTGTCCACATTGGCTGTAGACACGCGGCTGCGTTTGTCTGTAATGACGCCCCCTGCTGTGCTGAATACACGTTCAGACAAAACGCTGGCCGCCGGCCAGGCCAGCACCTCCAAGGCATAAAAGGCTAGATCTGGCCACGTGGACAATTTGGAGACCCAGAAGTTGAATGAGGCCGAACCATCAGTCAGTATGTGGAGGGGTGTGCACAGGTACTGTTCCACCATGTTAGTGAAATGTTGCCTCCTGCTAACACGTTCTGTATCAGGTGGTGGTGCAGTTAGCTGTGGCGTGGTGACAAAACTTTTCCACATCTCTGCCATGCTAACCCTGCCCTCAGAGGAGCTGGCCGTGACACAGCTGCGTTGGCGACCTCTTGCTCCTCCTCTGCCTTCGCCTTGGGCTTCCACTGGTTCCCCTGTGACATTTGGGAATGCTCTCAGTAGCGCGTCTACCAACGTGCGCTTGTACTCGCGCATCTTCCTATCACGCTCCAGTGTAGGAAGTAAGGTGGGCACATTGTCTTTGTACCGGGGATCCAGCAGGGTGGCAACCCAGTAGTCCGCACACGTTAAAATGTGGGCAACTCTGCTGTCGTTGCGCAGGCACTGCAGCATGTAGTCGCTCATGTGTGCCAGGCTGCCCAGAGGTAAGGACAAGCTGTCCTCTGTGGGAGGCGTATCGTTATCGTCCTGTGTTTCCCTCAGCCACGCACCAGTGATGGGCCCGAGCTGCTTTGGGTGCCACCCCGCTGTGAACATGCTTCATCCTCATCCCCATCCTCCTCCACCTCCTCCTCATCCTCGTCCTCCTCGTCCTCCAGTAGTGGGCCCTGTCTGGCCACATTTGTACCTGGCCTCTGGTGTTGCAAAAAACCTCCCTCTGAGTCACTTCGAAGAGACTGGCCTGAAAGTGCTAAAAATGACCCCTCTTCCTCCTCTTCCTCCTGGGCCACCTCCTCTTCCATCATCGCCCTAAGTGTTTTCTCAAGGAGACATAGAAGTGGTATTGTAACGCTGATAACGGCGTCATCGCCACTGGCCATGTTGGTGGAGTACTCGAAACAGCGCAACAGGGCACACAGGTCTCGCATGGAGGCCCAGTCATTGGTGGTGAAGTGGGTCTGATCCGCAGTGCGACTGACCCGTGCGTGCTGCAGCTGAAACTCCACTATGGCCTGCTGCTGCTCGCACAGTCTGTCCAGCATATGCAAGGTGGAGTTCCACCTGGTGGGCACGTCGCATATGAGGCGGTCAGCGGGAAGGCCGAAGTTACGCTGTAGCGCAGACAGGCGAGCAGCGGCAGGGTGTGAACGCCGGAAGCGCGAACAGAGGGTCCGCACTTTATGCAGCAGCTCTGACATGTCGGGGTAGTTGCGAATAAACTTCTGCACCACCAAATTCAGCACATGCGCCAGGCAAGGGATGTGCGTCAAACCGGCTAGTCCCAGAGCTGCAATGAGATTTCGCCCATTATCGCACACCACCAGGCCGGGCTTGAGGCTCACCGGCAGCAACCACTCGTCGGTCTGTTGTTCTATACCCCGCCACAACTCCTGTGCGGTGTGGGGCCTGTCCCCCAAACATATGAGTTTCAGAACGGCCTGCTGACGTTTACCCCTCCCAGAACATATTAGAACTATACCAGATCACCTGGAATTCAGGAAGCTGGTTAAGACCTGGCTATTTGTGTAGGATGACGTAGTGCCCACCAATACAGCCGTCCACAAGCGCTTCGATCGGATTGAGTTCCTCTAGAGCGCTATATAAGGACTTAGTAACATAACATAACCCCGGGCTGTGCTGAAGTTGGTGGTGAAGGTGTGTGGCTGACTGGATGAGCAGGTGGAAGAAGAGGAGGAGGAAGCTGAGTAGGAGGAGGAGGAGACGGGAGGCAAAGAATGTTGCCCTGCGATCCTTGGCGGCGGAAGGACGTGCGCCAAACAGCTCTCCGCCTGGGGCCCAGCCGCCACTACATTTACCCAGTGTGCAGTTAGGGAGATATAGCGTCCCTGGCCGTGCTTACTGGTCCACGTATCTGTGGTTAGGTGGACCTTGCCACAGATGGCGTTGCGCAGTGCACACTTGATTTTATCGGACACTTGGTTGTGCAGGGAAGGCACGGCTCTTTTGGAGAAGTAGTGCCGGCAGGGAACAACATACTGTGGGACAGCAAGTGACATGAGCTGTTTGAAGCTGTGTGTGTCCACCAGCCTAAATGACAGCATTTCATAGGCCAGTAGTTTAGAAATGCTGGCATTCAGGGCCAGGGATCGAGGGTGGCTAGGTGGGAATTTACGCTTTCTCTCAAATGTTTGTGAGATGGAGAGCTGAACGCTGCCGTGTGACATGGTTGAGATGCTTGGTGACACAGGTGGTGGTGTTGGTGGTACATCCCATGTTTGCTGGGCGGCAGGTGCCAACGTTCCTCCAGAGGCGGAGGAAGAGGCCGAGGCGGCGGCGGCAGCAGCAGAAGAGGCCGAGGCGGCGGCAGCAGCAGAAGAGGTAGCAGGGGGAGCCTGAGTGAGTTCCTTGTTTTTAAGGTGTTTACTCCACTGCAGTTCATGCTTTGCATGCAGGTGCCTGGTCATGCAGGTTGTGCTAAGGTTCAGAACGTTAATGCCTCGCTTCAGGCTCTGATGGCACAGCGTGCAAACCACTCGGGTCTTGTCGTCAGCACATTGAAGCTGCCTTTGGGGTGCTCGGTCCCAGATGGCATCGGTCAGTAGCAGGCGGAGTCTCTTGGCGGCGGGTGTTCTGATTTTGCCCGCTGCTCCCTCTTTTGCTACGCTGTTGGCTCTGTCTCACCACTGCCTCTTCCTCCGAACTCTGAAAGTCAGTGACACGACCTTCATTCCATGTGGGGTCTAGGACCTCATCGTCCCCTGCATCGTCTTCCACCCAGTCTTGATCCCTGACCTCCTGTTCAGTCTGCACACTGCAGAAAGACGCAGCAGTTGGCACCTGTGTTTCGTCATCATCAGAGACGTGCTGAGGTGGTATTCCCATGTCTTCATCATCAGGAAAAATAAGTGGTTGTGCGTTAGTGCATTCTATCTCTTCCACCCCTGGGGAAGGGCTAGGTGGATGCCCTTGGGAAACCCTGGCAGCAGAGTCTTCAAACAGCATAAGAGACTGCTGCATAACTTGAGGCTCAGACAGTTTCCCTGATATGCATGGGGGTGATGTGACAGACCGATGGGCTTGGTTTTCATGCGCCATCTGTGCGCTTTCTGCAGAAGACTGGGTGGGAGATAATGTTACGTGCTTGATCCACTGTCGGCCACCCAATTGACTAATGCCTGTACCTGCTCAGGCCTTACCATCCTTAGAACGGCATTAGGCCCCACCAAATATCGCTGTAAATTCTGCTGGCTACTGGGACCTGAGGTAGTTGGTTCACTAGGACGTGTGGCTGTGGCAGAACGGCCACGTCCTCTCCCAGCACCAGAGGGTCCACTAACACCACCACGACCATGTCCACGTCCGCGTCCCTTATTAGATGTTTTCCTCATTGTTCCCGTTCACCACAATTTTGAGAATGGCAAATTTGGGAATAGTTTTTCAACCCAGAACAAAAACTGTGCTTTTACGGTCACTACAAATAACTTGACCAGCTAAAACAGTACAAATTTGGTTGAATAGAAATGTGAGGCCTGTTTTTTTTTGCGCTGTGTGACAGGTATAGGTTTAATCACAGAATTAGACTTGTATCTGCACGGTAGCGTGTGTGTTAAATTTTTCTGAATGACACTATCAGCACCTTCAATGTAAGATATCCTTTTTGGGATAGATTTCAAGTAGGCCTCATATAGCAGAAACTAGTTATTTTGAGAATGGCAAATTTGGGAATAGTTTTTCAACCCAGAACAAAAAATGTGCTTTTGCGGTCACTACAAATAACTTGACCAGCTAAAACAGTACAGATTTGGTTGAATAGAAATGTGAGGCCTGTTTTTTTTTGCGCTGTGTGACAGGTATAGGTTTAATCACAGAATTAGACTTGTATCTGCACGGTAGCGTGTGTGTTAAATTTTTCTGAATGACACTATCAGCACCTTCAATGTAAGATATCCTTTTTGGGATAGATTTCAAGTAGGCCTCATATAGCAGAAACTAGTTATTTTGAGAATGGCAAATTTGGGAATAGTTTTTCAACCCAGAACAAAAAGTGTGCTTTTACGGTCACTACAAATAACTTGACCAGCTAAAACAGTACAAATTTGGTTAAATAGAAATGTCAGGTCTATTTTTTAGGCGCTGGGTGACAGGCTCAACTTGCCCCTGATGTAGTATATGGCCAAAAAATAACCACACTATTGATGGTTAAATGCACTTCGGTGACACAGGCTCAGCCTGCAGCTGATGTAGTATATGGCCAAAAAATAACCAGACTGTTGATGGTTAAATGCACTTCGGTGACACAGGCTCAGCCTGCAGCTGATGTAGGATATAGCAAAAAATAACCACACTATTGATGGTTAAATACACTTGGTGATAGCTTGTGCTGGCGCACCACAAGCCACAAAATGGCCGCCGATCACCCCAGAAAAAAGTGATCGAAAAACGCTCTGGGCAGCCTCAAAAAAGTGAGCAAGTCGATATTAGCACTTCAATGATCCACAGCTGCAGATCGATCACAGAATGAAGTCTTTTGGAGGAGTTAATCTGCCTAATCTCGCCCTAACATCGCAGCTGCAACCTCTCCCTATGCTTGAATCAGCAGAGTGACGTGCAGCGCTACGTGACCCAAGCTTATATAGAGCCTGGGTCACATGCTGCACTGGCCAATCACAGCCATGCCAATAGTAGGCAAGGCTGTGATGGCCTCTTGGGGCAAGTAGTATGACGCTTGTTGATTGGCTGCTTTGCAGCCTTTCAAAAAGCGCCAAGAAAGCGCCGAACACCGGTCTCAGAATCGGACTGGCCCACCAGAGTAACACAGAATCCTCTGATAGGCCCAACTTCTGCCAATAATAGACCCCAAATAAAACAGGGCCCTTGAAGGGGATTTCCAGACTGTACATCCTTTAAAATAATCATTTATGAAGGTAGCTGTAATTTTGTAACTTATTCTTTTTACCTTTATTGTCCCTATCTATAGTTCTAGGCATTTCATTTTGCTCTGTCCTAATATATGCCTATGGACACACATAACAGAGCAAAACGGAATGCCTCTTAAAGAGTTCTGTTTTTCATTCTGTCCTAAAATTCTGTTATATCTCTGTTATAACGGAACACTGTAACGGAATTTCTAACACTCATGCACACGACCGTGCCGTAACGGAACGGGCGGCCCATTGTAGACATGCCCATTCTTGTCCGCAAAACGGACAAGAATAGGACATGCTATATTTTTTTTGCGGGGCCTCGGAACGGAGCAACGGATGCGGACAGCACACGGAGTGCTGTACGCATCTTTTGCGGCTCCATTGAAGTGAATGGGTCCGCATCCGAGCCGCATAAACTGCAGCTCGGATGCGGACCCGAAAAACGGTCGTGTGCATGAGGCCTAATCCAAACCCTCCCTAACTAGCTGGATGGAAGGAGCTATAAACCAGCTGGGTGTTGTTAGTGGCGGTAATAGGGGAGTGTCTATGTAACGCTGTGTGGGAGGAGCTATAAACTAGCTGGGCATTGTTAGGGGCAGTGCTAAAGCTGTGTCATAAGTTCATTATGGGTTTGGTTGGATACAGTAATGAGTGCTACAGTACATACAGGATGGAAACAACCAGAGTGATTGGTTTACAAAGTGAAAACAGATCAGGAGAGTCCTAATGGGAAAAAAAAGTATGAGGAAGTTACATACTATAGTAATCCCAGAAAATCCATTTAGGGTTTAGCAGTATCCAATCTTATTTGGAGCTGTCCTTGAAACCAATAGCCAGAATACCAGATATCCGATTAAAGCATATTGATTGTAAGCCCTGCAGGTGCAATGATAAAAAAAATACTTAAAAGTGGACGCACACATGTTCTGTGTACACAGAGGATGGACCCTCAGAATAATTTTCTCTGGTGGTCTTATGGGACTTCAGTTCAACGCTGCTGAACACAATTGAAATGCCTCCAAAATGTTTGAGCAATGCTGAAGCAATTCAGATTCATGCTTAATTTATAAAAAAGTTTGATTCATAGGCAATGATTGTATCATCGAGTGGCTAGATTGTTTTCTAAGGTGTATATATTACCATGGAGCCTATACTGATGAGTAATCATGGCGTAAGAGCCTGTACTAGTATAATTTGGGATTAATTGAATTCCACATAAGTACAATAAAAGACGTATAGATAGACATATTCACAGTATTAACTTATATAAACTGTTTTCTGCCGGAAAAGCCTACGTACTGCAGGCAGAGAGTGTATTATGCAAATGTATGTATATTAATAAAACATTTCAGCGTTTGATATAGTGAAGGTCAAATCCTACACTGAGGTGAAATGTTTCTTTTCTTGCTCTCTCAGTTACAAATAAACTATTATAAACTAGCAAGAGACTTGCCATGAATCACTTATGAGTAGACCTTATGCCACATTTCCTTAAAGAAACAGTTAGTCCTCCTGCACACGAACGTGTGCTCCCCGTTGCCATATTGCGGACCGCATTTGCGGATCCACAATACACGGGCGCCGTTCCGTGGGCATTCTGAATCACGGATGCGGACCAATTCACTTCAATGGGTCCTCAAATCTGGAGATGCGGAACGGAAGCACGGAACGGAACTCTACAGAGTGCTTCGTCCCGTACTTCCGTTCCACAAAAAGAACAGGAAACATGTTCGGCAAAAAGAAAAGGAAACATTTCCTATCTTTTTGCGGAACGGGCGGATTGCGGACCAATTAAAGTGAATGGGTCCGCGATCCGCTGCGGCTGCCCCACGGTCGGTGTTCATGCAGCACGGCCACGGGCGCACACGTTCGTGTGCAGGAGGCCTTAGCCTAAAGTCTGCCGCATAGAAATGTAAAAAAATAATAATAATATCACTCAAATATGTGCATGTCAAATGAGGATTGAGCAGCACCGTCCACTATTGAGGTCACCCAGCGGGCTTGGTCTGAATCACTCGCGCTACAGTTGGCAGTCCAATGCAAGGCTGGTGTAAACACAGAACAGAAGCAACAGTTAGGTGAAAGACACTTTATGGGGACAAGGGATCACTATTATGATTGCTCGTCCCCATACAGATTATTTATTGCTGGACAGCAGATCCCTGTTTACACAGAACCATCTACTGCTCAGAAACAGTGATTTTGGGTGCAGCATCAACAATGCTGTCACCCGATGAAAACGCATTTGTTTGATCAGTGGCATCTTTACACAGGATGATTATCGAGAACCAGCATTTCTACAAACATTTGTTCGATGAGCCTGTCTAAAGGGACTCAAGAGGGATGAGTAGATTGGATCAGGAGTGTGCACCAAAAGCAGAAAGCCCTTTGGTAATAAAAGTATAAATGCCTCTTGTTTTCCTGGTACTAATCTGATGACTATCAGGTAGTAGCCATTGCCCAATGCCCACCATAGCCAATAGACAATAGGGGCACTATTATTTTAAAGGAGTTCTCCGGGCTTTTAATATTGATGACCTATCCTCAGGATAGGTCATCAATTTCAGATCGGCGGAGGTCCAAGTCATCCGACACCCCTGCTGATCATCTGTTTGAAGAGGAGGCGAGTGCTGTGCCAGCGCTGCCTCCTCTTCACTGTTTACCTTATCGCAGTCGCCTCTGCAGCGGTGCGCAGGTGTAATTACACCCAAGCCGTCCCATTCATTTCAATGGGACGGATCGCTCTTATACAAGTGTATGGGAATGATCCGTCCCATTGAAATGAACGGGACGGTTAGGTGTAATTACACCTGCTCACCGCTGCAGAGGCAACGGCGAGAAGGTAAACAGTGAGGAGGAGGTAGCGTTGGAACGGCGAGCGCCTCCTCTTCAAACAGTTGATCAGCGGGGGTGCCGGGTATCGGACCCTCGCCGATCTGATATTGATGACCTATCCAGAGAACCCCTTTAACCACCTCAGCCCCCAGTGCTTAAACACCCTGAAAGACCAGGCCACTTTTTACACTTCTGACCTACACTACTTTCACCGTTTATTGCTCGGTCATGCAACTTACCACCCAAATGAATTTTACCTCCTTTTCTTCTCACTAATAGAGCTTTCATTTGGTGGTATTTCATTGCTGCTGACATTTTTACTTTTTTTGTTATTAATCGAAATTTAACGATTTTTTTGCAAAAAAATGACATTTTTCACTTTCAGTTGTAAAATTTTGCAAAAAAAACGACATCCATATAGAAATTTTGCTCTAAATTTATAGTTCTACATGTCTTTGATAAAAAAAAAATGTTTGGGTAAAAAAAAAATGGTTTGGGTAAAAGTTATAGCGTTTACAAACTATGGTACAAAAATGTGAATTTCCGCTTTTTGAAGCAGCTCTGACTTTCTGAGCACCTGTCATGTTTCCTGAGGTTCTACAATGCCCAGACAGTACAAACACCCCACAAATGACCCCATTTCTGAAAGTACACACCCTAAGGTATTCGCTGATGGGCATAGTGAGTTCATAGAACTTTTTATTTTTTGTCACAAGTTAGCGGAAAATGATGATTTTTTTTTTTTTTTTTTTTTTTCTTTCAAAGTCTCATATTCCACTAACTTGTGACAAAAAATAAAAAGTTCTATGAACTCACTATGCCCATCAGCGAATACCTTGGGGTCTCTTCTTTCCAAAATGGGGTCACTTGTGGGGTAGTTATACTGCCCTGGCATTCTAGGGGCCCAAATGTGTGGTAAAGAGTTTGAAATCAAATTCAGTAAAAAATGACGAGTGAAATCCGAAAGGTGCTCTTTGGAATATGGGCCCCTTTGCCCACCTAGGCTGCAAAAAAGTGTCACACATCTGGTATCCCCGTACTCAGGAGAAGTTGAGGAATGTGTTTTGGGGTGTCTTTTTACATATACCCATGCTGGGTGAGATAAATATCTTGGTCAAATGACAACTTTGTATAAAAAAATGGGAAAAGTTGTCTTTTGCCAAGATATTTCTCTCACCCAGCATGGGTATATATAAAATGACACCCCAAAACACATTCCCCACCTTCTCCTGAGTACGGAGATACCAGATGTGTGACACTTTTTTGCAGCCTAGGTGGGCAAAGGGGCCCATATTCCAAAGAGCACCTTTCGGATTTCACTCATCATTTTTTACAGAATTTGATTTCTAACTCCTTACCACACATTTGGGCCCCTAGAATGCCAGGGCAGTATAACTACCCCACAAGTGACCCCATTTTGGAAAGAAGACACCCCAAGCTATTCCGTGAGGGGCATGGCGAGTTCCTAGAATTTTTTATTTTTTGTCACAAGTTAGTGGAAAATGATGATTTTTTTTTTTTTTTTTTTTTCATACAAAGTCTCATATTCCACTAACTTGTGACAAAAAATAAAAACTTCCATGAACTCACTATGCCCATCAGCGAATACCTTGGGGTCTCTTCTTTCCAAAATGGGGTCACTTGTGGGGTAGTTATACTGCCCTGGCATTCTAGGGGCCCAAATGTGTGGTAAAGAGTTTGAAATCAAATTCAGTAAAAAATGACGAGTGAAATCCGAAAGGTGCTCTTTGGAATATGGGCCCCTTTGCCCACCTAGGCTGCAAAAAAGTGTCACACATCTGGTATCCCCGTACTCAGGAGAAGTTGAGGAATGTGTTTTGGGGTGTCTTTTTACATATACCCATGCTGGGTGAGATAAATATCTTGGTCAAATGACAACTTTGTATAAAAAAATGGGAAAAGTTGTCTTTTGCCAAGATATTTCTCTCACCCAGCATGGGTATATATAAAATGACACCCCAAAACACATTCCCCACCTTCTCCTGAGTACGGAGATACCAGATGTGTGACACTTTTTTGCAGCCTAGGTGGGCAAAGGGGCCCATATTCCAAAGAGCACCTTTCGGATTTCACTCATCATTTTTTACAGAATTTGATTTCTAACTCCTTACCACACATTTGGGCCCCTAGAATGCCAGGGCAGTATAACTACCCCACAAGTGACCCCATTTTGGAAAGAAGACACCCCAAGCTATTCCGTGAGGGGCATGGCGAGTTCCTAGAATTTTTTATTTTTTGTCACAAGTTAGTGGAAAATGATGATTTTTTTTTTTTATTTTTTTTTCATACAAAGTCTCATATTCCACTAACTTGTGACAAAAAATAAAAACTTCCATGAACTCACTATGCCCATCAGCGAATACCTTGGGGTCTCTTCTTTCCAAAATGGGGTCACTTGTGGGGTAGTTATACTGCCCTGGCATTCTAGGGGCCCAAATGTGTGGTAAGGAGTTTGAAATCAAATTCTGTAAAAAATGACGAGTGAAATCCGAAAGGTGCTCTTTGGAATATGGGCCCCTTTGCCCACCTAGGCTGCAAAAAAGTGTCACACATGTGGTATTGCCGTACTCAGGAGAAGTTGAGGAATGTGTTTTGGGGTGTCTTTTTACATATACCCATGCTGGGTGAGATAAATATCTTGGTCAAATGACAACTTTGTATAAAAAAATGGGAAAAGTTGTCTTTTGCCAAGATATTTCTCTCACCCAGCATGGGTATATATAAAATGACACCCCAAAACACATTCCCCACCTTCTCCTGAGTACGGAGATACCAGATGTGTGACACTTTTTTGCAGCCTAGGTGGGCAAAGGGGCCCATATTCCAAAGAGCACCTTTTGGATTTCACAGGTCATTTTTTACTGAATTTGATTTCAAACTCCTTACCACACATTTGGGCCCCTAGAATGCCAGGGCAGTATAACTACCCCACAAGTGACCCCATTTTGGAAAGAAGAGACCCCAAGGTATTCGCTGATGGGCATAGTGAGTTCATGGAAATTTTTTTTTTTTGTCACAAGTTAGTGGAATAGGAGACTTTGTATGAAAAAAAAAAAAAAAAAAAAAAATCATCATTTTCCACTAACTTGTGACAAAAAATAAAAAATTCTAGGAACTTGCCATGCCCCTCACGGAATACCTTGGGGTGTCTTCTTTCCAAAATGGGGTCACTTGTGGGGCAGTTATACTGCCCTGGCATTTTCCAGGGGCCCTAATGTCTGGTAAGTAGGTAAATGACCTGTGAAATCTGAAAGGTGCTCTTTGGAATGTGGGCCCCTTTGCCCAGCTAGGCTGCAAAAAAGTGTCACACATCTGGTATCTCCGTACTCAGAAGAAGGTAAGGAATGTGTTTTGGGGTGTCATTTTACATATACCCATGCTGGGTGAGAGAAATATCTTGGCAAAAGACAACTTTTCCCATTTTTTTTATACAAAGTTGGCATTTGACCAAGATATTTATCTCACCCAGCATGGGTATATGTAAAATGACACCCCAAAACATATTCCCCAACTTCTGCTGAATACGGAGATACCACATGTGTGACACTTTTTTGCAGCCTAGGTGGGCAAAGGGGCCCAAATTCCTTTTAGGAGGGCATTTTTAGACATTTGGATACCAGACTTCTTCTCACGCTTTGGGGCCCCTAAAATGCCAGGGCAGTATAAATACCCCACATGTGACCCCATTTTGGAAAGAAGACACCCCAAGGTATTCAATGAGGGGCATGGCGAGTTCATTGAAAAAAAAAAATTTTGGCACAAGTTAGCGGAAATTGATTTTTTGGATTTTGTTCTCACAAAGTCTCCCTTTCCGCTAACTTGGGACAAAAATTTCAATCTTTCATGGACTCAATATGCCCCTCAGCAAATACCTTGGGGTGTCTTCTTTCCAAAATGGTGTTATTTGTGGGGTGTTTGTACTGCCCTGGCATTTGAGGGTCTCCGCAATCATTACATGTATGCCCAGCATTAGGAGTTTCTGCTATTCTCCTTATATTGAGCATACGGGTAATGAGATTTTTTTTTTCCGTTCAGCCTCTGGGCTGAAAGAAAAAAATGAACGGCACAGATTTCTTCATTCGCATCGATCAATGTGGATGAAAAAATCTCTGCCAAAAAAAGAAAAAGGAGGGGAAAGGCGTCTGCCAGGACATAGGAGCTCCGCCCAACATCCATACCCACTTCAGCTCGTATGCCCTGGCAAACCAGATTTCTCCATTCACATCAATCGATGTGGATGAATAAATCATTGCCGGGATTTTTTTTTTTATATATACAAAGTGTTTGCCAAAGTATATGAACACCGCCACCTCCTCAGCTCATATGCCTCGGCAAACATATCTTTTACTGCAGAGGAGAAATCTCGTCTTGCAGCGCCGCATACACCGACTTGCGTGTAATCTGACAGCAGCACAATGCTTCTGTCCGAATGCACATCAGTGCTGCAGCTGGTCGATCGGTTGGTCCACCTGGAAGGTAAAAAAAACAAAACAAAAAAGAAAAAACCAGGCCGCAAAGCAATAACTTTATTAACTTTAGAACAGAACATATTAACTTTTTTAAACTTTTTTAACTTTTTTACTTACCGGTAATTTTTTTTTTGTTTAGTTTTTTTTACCTTTATAGAACAAACCTCTCCTTCCCCATGGGACAATGTGCAAAGCGCAAATCGCCCAAAGATGTGGCGAAGTACGTTATGCACTTTATCCCAGGTGAAAGGAGAGGTTTGCAGCAGCTGAGAGTAAAAGGGCCCTAATAGCCCTGTGTGCCTGTCCTGTGAGATGCAATCCCTATGCTAGGTGTACCTGTGTGTGGTACTTCCGGAAACACTCTCCATAGCATAGGGCAGGGTGGTCAGCACAGTCAGGACAGAAATAGCGGGTGTCACGCCTTATTCCACTCCTGCTACAGACACGACATCTTTTTCGGGGTGACGGTTGGGTTGAGGTACCAGGAACGACACTGGGGAAATGTCGCTCATGTAGACGGCTAACTACACTGGGGGATGGGGCCACGGAACCTCCTGGGTAAAGGAGGTTCTCGATGATCTCTTCCTGGAATTTGAGGAAAGATCGTGTTCTCCCAGCCTTACTGTAGAGAACAAAACTATTGTACAGCGCCAATTGAATTAAATATACAGACACCTTCTTATACCAGCGTCTGGTTCTGCGGGAAACTAAATACGGAGACAACATCTGGTCATTGAAGTCCACCCCTCCCATGAGCGCATTATAGTCGTGGACACAGAGGGGCTTTTCAATGACACGGGTTGCTCGCTCAATTTGGATTGTCGTGTCTGCGTGAATGGAGGAGAGCATGTAAACGTCACGCTTGTCTCTCCATTTCACCGCGAGCAGTTCTTCGTTACACAAGGCAGCCCTCTGCCCCCTTGCAAGACGGGTGGTTACAAGCCGTTGGGGGAAGCCCACGCGACTAGTTCGCGCGGTGCCACAGGCGCAAATCCGTTCTAGAAACAAATGCCTAAAGAGGGCCACACTTGTGTAAAAATTGTCCACATAAAGATGGTACCCCTTGCCGAATAAGGGTGACACCAAGTCCCAGACTGTCTTCCCACTGCTCCCCAGGTAGTCAGGGCAACCGACCGGCTCCAGGGTCTGATCTTTTCCCTCATAGACACGAAATTTGTGGGTATAGCCTGTGGCCCTTTCACAGAGCTTATACAATTTGACCCCATACCGGGCACGCTTGCTTGGGATGTACTGTTTGAAGCCAAGGCGCCCGGTAAAATGTATTAGGGACTCGTCTACGCAGATGTTTTGCTCGGGGGTATACAAATCTGCAAATTTCTGGTTGAAATGGTCTATGAGGGGCCGAATTTTGTGGAGCCGGTCAAAAGCTGGGTGGCCTCTGGGACGGGAGGTGGTGTTGTCGCTAAAATGCAGGAAACGGAGGATGGCCTCAAATCGTGCCCTGGACATAGCAGCAGAGAACATGGGCATGTGATGAATCGGGTGCGTTGACCAATATGACCGCAATTCATGCTTTTTTGTCAGGCCCATGTTGAGGAGAAGGCCCAAAAAAAATTTAATTTCGGAAACTTGGACTGGTTTCCACCGGAAAGGCTGGGCATAAAAGCTTCCCGGGTTGGCGGATATAAATTGTGTGGCATACTGGTTGGTCTCTGCCACGACTAAGTCCAAGAGCTCCGCAGTCAAGAACAGCTCAAAAAATCCCAGGGCCGAACCGATTTGAGCCGTCTCAACCCGAACTCCAGACTGGGCGGTGAAAGGGGGAACTACAGGTGCGGCTGAAGTTGGTGACTGCCAATCAGGGTTTGCCAGCACCTCAGGGATTCTAGGGGCTCTACGGGCCTGTCTTTGCGGTGGCTGCGACGGGGTAACTAGTGCACGTGCCACCGTACCAGCTTCAACTGCCCTTCTGGTGCTCGCCACGTCACCATGTTGTACGGCAGTGCTGGTACTAGGTCCAGGGAGGGCTGCGCTGCTGGTGTATGCCTCACCACGTGATCCGGCAGCGACAGCCCCACTCTGCTGCTCTTGAAGCGGATCCTGCATAACCTGTGGTCTAGCGACATGGGGCCGGGTACGCCTGGTGCTGCCAGGGACCTCCACCTCCTCGTCCGAACTTTGGGTCAGAGAGCCACTGCTTTCCACAGGTTCATATTCTGACCCGCTAGATTCATCAGATGAGGGTTCCCACTCCTCATCCGACTGGGTCAGAATCCTGTAGGCCTCTTCAGAAGAATACCCCCTGTTTGACATTTTGGACTACTAAATTTAGGGGTATTCCCTGAGACTACCCAAGAAAAAAAGCAAACCTGTCTTACAAAGGGGAGGCTAGCGAAGTACCGGAGGCCGCTGCGGTTGATAAAAAATATCAAAACTGATTTTTTTATCGCCGCAGTGCGTGTAAAATGAATGTGCAGTGATCAAAAAATATATATTTTTTGTCACTGCGGTGGGGCGGGCGTGGGTGAACGCACGTGTGGGCGACCGATCAGGCCTGATCGGGCAAACACTGCGTTTTGGGTGGAGGGCGAACTAAAGTGACACTAATACTATTATAGATCTGACCGTGATCAGTTTTGATCACTTACAGATACTATAAAAGTACAAATGCTGATTAGCGATACGCTATTCAGCGAATAAAAGTGACTGCGGTGCGGTGGGGTGGGCGCTAACTGACGCTAACTACCTAACCAAGGGGCCTAAACTATCCCTAAAACCTAACAGCCAATACTAGTGAAAAAAAAAAAGTGACAGTTTACACTGATCACTTTTTTTCCTTTCACTGGTGATTGACAGGGGCGATCAAAGGGGTGATCAAAGGGTTAATTGGGGTGCAGGGGGGTGATCTGGGGCTAAGGTGTAGTGTTGGTGCTACTCACTGTGAAGTCTGCTCCTGTGCTGGATCCAACCGACGAAAAGGACCAGCACAGGAGCAGACAAGCCATATAACAGATCATATTTACTAATATGATCTGTTATATGGCTTGTGATTGGATTTTTTAAAAATCGCCAGCCTGCCAGCCAATGATCGTTGCTGGCAGGCTGGTGACTAACTTGTTCTTTAACTTTTGCCGGCCCGCGATGCGCATGCGCGGGCCGGCTTGGAGCGAAATCTCGCGTCTCGCGAGATGACGCGTATATGCGTGACTGTGCGCAGCGCTGCCACCTCCGGAACGCGAATCTGCGTTAGGCGGTCCGGAGGTGGTTAAGGTATAAGTGGACGCTTTGTCTGTAGGGTCCATGTGCAAATGCACATTTGGAATATCTGCTGTGAGACTGAATAGCTGCCTATTAATCTCCCAATTTTTCTGTCTAAACTTACAATTATCCTGCAAGCACATGGTCAACAGTCCATGTTGATGGAGCATCTGTAGGCAGCCAAATAGAGATAAGGTAGACTTTTAGCAGTCCTGTAAGCTCATCTACTATCTACACACTGGCTCCAGCCTGTACTAATGTCCATGGTAATTTGACCAGTAACTAGCTAAGTGATGTCACACTCGTAAAACCAACCTCTTTGGCCCAAAATGCCAAATTGGAAGTTATCTGAGCATTTGATACGTAGCTGTATGTTGTTCCCTAGTTCAGAATGTTTCAAAAATGTAAATTGATCCAATTTTTATTTATTCAAAGCATAAGTGACAACAAAGTGTAACATAAATTTTAATTAAAAAGTTTCATTAAATAGTGATGCAAGCCATGCTTATCCATGGAAAAAATGTGATAAAGCACAGCTTGCAGCAGAAAAGCACATCCATTGAAGGGAACATCCAAAGTAGAAAATAAGTCTGTGTTTCTAGAGTAATCCTGCCTTTTAATAGTTTTATTTTTAGATAATATTTCCTACACATAGTAGTAGAATCAAAATATAGCTATAGGGAGGGCAAGAATTGTAGTCACAACTGGACCCTGGAGATTGAGGGTACAGAAAACTGCCCATATACACTGCCTGTCCAAAAAAAAAGTCGCCACCAAAAAAATAAAGGTTACACACTCTAATATTTAGTT
Source organism: Bufo bufo (assembly GCF_905171765.1). Taxonomy (NCBI): domain Eukaryota; kingdom Metazoa; phylum Chordata; class Amphibia; order Anura; family Bufonidae; genus Bufo; species Bufo bufo. The sequence goes on along the minus strand of NC_053389.1, from coordinate 96,387,780 downwards.
GGACCGCCTTTAGCTTTGATTACAGCATGCATTCGCTGTGGCATTGTTTTGATAAGCTTCTGCAATGTCACAAGATTTATTTCCATCCAGTGTTGCATACATTTTTTACCAAGATCTTGCATAGATGATGGTAGAGTCTGACTGCTGCGCAAAGCCTTCTCCAGCACATTCCAAAGATTCTCAATGGAGTTAAGGTCTGGACTCTGTGGTGGCCAATCCATGTGTGAAAATGATGTCTCATGCTCCCTGAACCACTCTTTCACAATTTGAGTCTGATGAATCCTGCATTGTCATCTTGGAATATGCCCGTGCCATCAGGGAAGAAAAAAATCCATTGATGGAATAACCTGGTCATTCAGTATGTTCAGGTCGTCAGCTGACCTCATTCTTGGAGCACATACTGTTGCTGAACCTAGACCTGACCAACTGCAGCAACCCCAGATCATAGCACTGCCCCCACAGGCTTGTACAGTAGGCACTAGGCATGATGGGTGCATCACTTCATCTGCCTCTTCTTACCCTGATGCGCCCATCACTCTGAAACAGGGTAAATCTTGATTCATCAGACCACATGACCTTCTTCCATTGCTCCAGAGTCCAATCTTTATGCTCCCTAGCAAATTGAAGCCTTTTTTCTGGTTTGCCTCACTGATTAGTGGTTTTCTTACGGCTACACAGCTGTTCAGTCCAAATCTCTTGAGATCCCTTTGCATTGTGCGTGTGGAGATGCTCTTACTTTCACTATTAAACATAGCCCTGAGTTCTACTGTTGTTTTTCTTCGATTTGATTTCACCAAGCGTTTAAGTGATCGCTGATCACGATCAATCAGGATTTTTTTCCCGCCACATTTCTTCCTCTAATACGATGGGTCCCCACTATCCTTCCAGTTTTTAATAATGCGTTGGATAGTTCTTAACCCAATTTTAGTAGTTTCTGCAATCTCCTTAGATGTTTTCTCTGCTTGATGCAAGCCAATGATTTGACCCTTCTCAAACAGACTAACATCTTTTCCACAACCGCAAGATTTATTTAAGAAATGAGAAGCAACTCATTGCACCAGTTGGGGTTAAATAACTTGTTGCCAGCTGAAAGATAATCGCCCATGCAGTAATTATCCAATAGGAGGCTCATAACTATTTGCTTAGTTAAATCCAGGTGGCGACTTTTTTTTTGGACAGGCAGTGTGTGTATATATATATATATATATATATATATATATATATAATTATACAGTGGCTATAAAAAGTCTACACACCCCTGTTAAAATGTCAGATTTCTATGATGTAAAAAAACGAGACAAAGATATATCATTTCAGAACTTTTTCCACCTTGTGACCTATAAACTGTACCATGTAAATTTCTTCACTACCAGCAAGTTGGGTGGAATTGCTGGTAGCCGCCGCATCCTCTGTTTGAAAAAACACCCCTCCTCCACTTGATTGACAGGGCCAGCGAGCGCTCGCCTCCTCTTGCTGGCCCTGCCTGCAGCCTCAAATCCCGCGCCTGCGCCGTACCGGTCGTCATTCGACGCAGGCGCTCTGAGAGAAGGACGGCCACTCCTTCCATCAGCCCTACACCCGGAAGAGAAGACCTACACCCGGGTGACAGAAGCCCTTTAATTCTGAACACAGCTACATCCCCAGTTATAAGAGGGTGTGCACACTTATGCAACCACATTATTTTAGTTTTTTTTTGTTTTCTTCCCTCCACCTAAAATATTTCAGGTTGTTTTTCAATTGAGTGGTACAGTTTATAGGTCACATTAAAGGTGGGAAAAGTTCTGAAATGATTTATCTTTGTCTCATTTTAGTCCACACCACCTGAGCGATAATCTCTTAACAGTGTACATTACATACCATGAGCAGTTGTGGAATTCTTTCAGTTTACCCTGTGGATGGCGTATCTTTTTACATTGTGGACAGTACACTGTTAGGCTCAATATTTATGGCATATATGTGGACAAGTCTTTTTATCTAACCTTATAAAGGACCTGTCCCCTCTCCCGACACCTCCTCTCTCTTTTAGTTACTACTTCTTTTCACCATGTAATAACAATTCTGGAACACAATTTTGTATAACTGTACAGTAGGTAGTGCCATCCCTATAATATTCCCACTAGATGTATATAAATGAAATGCCAGCAGTCACCAATAAAGGTTCTTCTGGGTGTTACCTTTTGGGAGTGTGTTCCTGAACAGTCTACCAACACAGATTGGATAATGTCAGACTATGCAGGGATACCCATCTGAAGCTTCATTGCAAATTGCTGACCGTTTATAGCTTCTAGCAGAAAGAATAGACGAGTAGCACAACACAGAGTTATAAGAACAGAGGCTTCAGAATGGGTATTGCATAGGGGATACAAGTAGTTACCGAAACTGACAGGAGGGGTGACAGCTCCTCTTTAAGGTTGAATATGGCATCGCACAATGAGTCCTAAATTACATAGAGATTAAACCAAAAAGCATTTAGGCAGTCTATGAAATCAGTTACTTAAAAGGCACATTGACCACAGAGGAGTTATGTTGAGCACAGGTATTTTAAATTTTTTAAGAAAAAGATCTTTTAAAAGAGACTATTATACGAGGCTTTTCATAAATCAAGTATGAATCTAAAAAGCTACTGAGAAGCACAAATGAGACACATGAAGGACATCACGTATTGTAACCGCTAGACTCTTCCTGATTTCATGTGTCCCCTAGGAGATTTTGTCTTTTTCTTTTGAGTTGTCTGTTCTGAATGGGGCATCCTTAATCTTTCCTGCAAGTCCTGGATCAGTCTTTGGCTGCACTACCACCTTCCATTCTCAAATGAAATATCTCATTGGGAGTTTTATTGCTTTTCTTGCCAGTAAAGTATTGAATAGAGCCCAGATAAGGTGTATGGGATCCCCACCCCCATCATTCATTTGTGTTTTCAGTGGTCACATAAGGGGCCACCATGGTAACCAGGCAAGAGTGGTTTGAACCCTGGTTACTTTATGTATTTGTAAGTGCTGCCAGCTTTCTTGCAAATTGCTACAGATTTTTTTTATTTTTTTAGGCATGACCTTTTATCTACCTTTTTCCTATTATTCCATTGTCCTCGGTTATTTTTTTTCTGAAATGTTCCCACTGCTTTAAAGACTCTCTTTTTGTCGCTAATTTATCTTTAATTGTAAATGCATGTTGCTTTTCCCTCAAGTCTCAATTTACTTGTGAAGGAATCCATTTGTTGTCATTTAATAATCACACGCAGAGATGATCTATACAAAGAAAGTCGGGGGCAAGATTATTTTCCTATGTACCACAGACTTCCTCCCAATTATCCTATTGAAGGACAAAGTAAATAACCTCTTTTGGGTTCATCTGCATAAAATGAATGATAATGGATGTCGCTAGCCATAAATGACTTAATAAATATAAATACAGCCTCAGGATAAGGACCTGTAAAGTGGCATAGGGACTTTTGCATATGCTTTTGTGGCAGTTACTGCTAGCTCCCCATATTGCCTCTTCTATTGTGACAGGTAATGTATTTTTGCGTTGTTGCCCTATTTAAATAGTACACTCAGCAATTATTGCTGTCATTATATCTGATCTCGTTCAGCTCATTTTATAGGCATGGGTGTCTAATATGCTGCTACGAGAGTTTTTCAAGAGAAAGAAAAGTGTGCATAATAAAGTCACAACAGAACTCACAGCTACTATGCCATTTATAGAATAGATCATCAATATTAAAGTTAAGGACAACCCCTTTAACCCCTTAAGGCCAAGTGTCATACATTTACGTCGCTGGTGGACGTGACTTAAGGACCAGCGCCGTACATGTACGTCAGGCTGATCGGGTGGTTGCAGGAGCTGCGCCCGCCTGATCAGCGGCACGGACCCGGCAGTCACTGACAGCCGGACCCCTGCTGCATACACCATGTTAACCCCTTGCATGCCGCCGTCAAAGCTGACCGCGGCATGCAGAGGGTTCGCAGAGGATACGGGTGCCCTCCGCTTCCCCATCGGGTCCCCGCACTGCAGTGGCGGAGACCTGATGGCAGAGAAGGCAAGCCCGATGCCTTCCATAGACATCGTAGCTTGCCTTCTACGGTAGCCTGTGAGATCCAGGCCCTTAGGCTGGGTCTCAAAGGCAGGTTGTCAGCATAAAAGCTGACAACTAATGCATTACAATACAGGTTGCATTGTAATGCATTGCAGAGGGGATCAGTCCCCGGAAGTTGAATTCCCAGATAAAAATAAAAAAAAGTATTTTTCAGAATAAAAAAAATATAGTTAAAAGTAAAAAAAAAAAATTCCCAAAATAAAACACATAAAATTGAAAAAATAAGAAAACCAGACATGTTGGGTATTGCCGCGTCCATAACGACCGGCTTTACAAAAATATCACATGATCCACTCCCTCACCTGAACGCCATAGAAAAAATAAAAGCTGTGCTAAAACAATCATTTTTTTATCACCTTACATCACAAAAAGTGCAACACCAAGCGATCAAAAAGGCGTATGCCCCCCAAAATAGTACCATTCAAACCGTCACCTCATCACGAAAAAATTAGCCCCTACATAAAACAATTGGGCAAAAAAAAAAAAAAAACTATGGCTCTGAGAATATGGAGATACTAAAATATGATTTGTTTTTTGTTTCAAAAATGCTTTTATTGTGTAAAACTTAAATAAATAAAAAAATATACATATTAGGTATTGCTGCGCCCGTAACAACCTGCTGTATAAAAATATCACATGAACTAACCCCTCAGGCGAACACCGTAAATTTTTTTATATAATAACGGTGTAAAAAAAAGCCTTGCATCACAAAGTGTTATACCAAGCGATCAAAAAGTCATATGCACCCTAAAATAGTACCAATCAAACCGTCATCCTATATCGAAGAAAAGGAGCCCTTACATAAGACAGTCGCCCAAAAAAAAAAAAAAAAAGCTTTTAGAATATGGAGAGCCTAAAAAAAAATTTTTTTCAAAAATTCTTTATTATGTAAAACTGAAACAAACAACCAAAAAAGTAGTCATATTTGATATCGTCGCGTTCGTAACAACCTGCTTTTTAAAAATAGCACATTATCTACCCTGTCAGATGAACATTGTAAAAAAACTGAAAATAAAAACTGTGCCAAATCAGCTATTTTTTGTTACCTTGCCTCACAAAACGTGTAATATAGAGCAACTCAAAATCATCTGTACCCTAAAATAGTACCAACAAAACTGCCACCTTAATCCGTAGTTTCCAAAATGTGGTCACTTTTTTGGAGTTTCTACTCTAGGGGTCTTCAAATGTGACATGGCAACTAAAAATTATCCCAGTGAAATCTGCCTTCCAAAAACCATATGGCGTTCCTTTCCCTCTTCGCCCTGCTGTATGTCTGTACGACCACATATGGGGTGCTTCTGTAAACTACAGAATCAGGGTAATAAATATTGAGTTTTGTTTGGCTGTTAACTTGCTTTGTAAGCAGAAAAAAAATTGATTAAAATGGAAAATCGGCCAAAAAAGTGAAATTATGAAATTTCATCTACATTTTCCTTTAATTCTTGTGGAACACCTAAAGGGTTAACAAAGTTTGTTAAATCAGTTGGTTGTAGTTTCTAAAATGGGGCCATATATGGGAGGTTTCTATTATGTAAGCCCCACAAAGTGACTTCAGACCTGAACTGGTCTTTAAAAATTGGGTTTTGAAAATGTTCTAAAAATTTTTTAGATTTGCTTCTAAACTTCTAAGCCTTCTAACGTTCCAAAAAAAGAAAATGTAATTTACAAAATGATCCGAACATGATGTAGATATATGGGAACTGTAACGTAATAGCTATTTTAGGAGGTATCACTATCTGTTTTAAAAGCATAAAAATATAAATTTTGAAAATTGTATTTTTTTTATAAATAAAAATGAAATATTTTGACTTAAATTTACCACTGTCATGAAGTATAATATGTGACGAGAAAACAATCTCAGAATGGCCTGGATAAGTAAAAGTGTTTTAAAGTTACCAGTATCACCACATAAAGTGACACATGTCAGATTTGCAAAAAATGGCCTGGTCCTTAAGGTGATAAATGGAAGGGTCCTGAAGGGGTTGATGAGGCTATATCAGGCAGAGCCCATAGACTAGAGTAGTGCAGTTTCCTGAGGAACCCCCCTCCCCTACATATATCACCTCTCCCTTGTTTGCCATTCCAGGTTTTTAAAGTGTGGGCCTATCCTCAGGCAATTAACTAACTGATGTTACCATGTGACAATCAATCACTTAAAGATGTAACATTACACTGAAAACTTATTATCTTAATAGTGATATGTATGAGCAATGAATTTACCTAAAAAAACTTTTATAACATTGTTTAAATGAAGAACTGTCTTTGTTGCCCATAGCAGCCAGTCATTGCACGGCTTTCAACTGTTTTAGTGCTGTTTGTAAATTAAGCTGTACTGTGATTGGTTTCTTTTAGAAACAAAGACGGTTCTTCTTTAACCCCCTTAAGGACTCAGCCCTATTTCACCTTAAGGACCAGGCCATTTTTTGCAAATCTGACCAGTGTCACTTTAAGTGCTGATAACTTTAAAACGCTTTGACTTATCCAGGCCATTCTGAGATTGTTTTTTCGTCACATATTGTACTTCATGACACTGGCAAAATGAAGTAAAAAAAAAATCATTTTTATTTATAAAAAAATACCAAATTTACAAAAAATTTGTAAAAAATTGCAAATTTCCAAGTTTCAATTTCTTTACTTCTATAATACATAGTAATACCTCCAAAAATAGTTATTACTTTACATTCCCCATATGTCTACTTCATGTTTGGATCATTTTGGGAATGATATTTTATTTTTTGGGGATGTTACAAGGCTTAGAAATTTAGAAGCAAATCTTGAAATATTTCTGAAATTTTCAAAAAGCCAATTTTTAGGGACTAGTTCAGGTCTGAAGTCACTTTGCGAGGCTTACATAATAGAAACCACCCAAAAATGACCCCATTCTATAAACTACACCCCTCAAGGTATTCAAAAATGTTTTTACTTTATTACTTTGTTAACCCTTTAGGTGTTCCACAAGAATTAATGGAAAATAGAGATACAATTTAAAAATTTCCCTTTTTTAATAATTTTTTTCCAGTTACAAAGCAAGGGTTAACAGCCAAACAAAACTCAATATTTATGGCCCTGATTCTGTAGTTTACAGAAACACCCCATATGTGGTCGTAAACAGCTGTACGGGCACACGGCAGGGCGCAGAAGGAAAGGAATTCCATACGGTTTTTGGAAGGCAGATTTTGCTGGACTGTTTTTTTTGACACCATGTCCCATTTGAAGCCCCCCTGATGCACCCCTAGAGTAGAAACTCCAAAAAAGTGGCCCCATTTTAGAAACTAAGGGATAGGGTGGCAGTATTGTTGGTACTAGTTTAGGGTACATATGATTTTTGGTTGCTCTATATTATACTTTTTGTGAGGCAAGATAACAAGAAATAGCTGTTTTGGCATCGTTTTTATTTTTTTGTTATTTACAACATTCATCTGACAGGTTAGATCATGTGATATTTTTATAGACCAGGTTGTCACAGACGCGGCGATACCTAATATGTATACTTTTTTTTTATTTATGTAAGTTTTACACAATAATATAATTTTTGAAACAAAAATAAAAATCATGTTTTAGTGTCTCCATATTCTGAGAGCCATAATTTTTTCAGTTTTTGGGCGATTACCTTGGGTAGGGTATGATTTTTGCGGGATGAGATGACGGTTTTATTGGCACTATTTTGGGGTGCATATGACTTTTTGATCGCTTGCTATTACACTTTTTGTGATGTAAGGTGACAAAAAATTGTTTATTTAGCATAGTTTTTATTTTTTACGGTGTTCATCTGAGAGGTTAGGTCATGGGATATTTTTATAGAGCCGGTCGATACGAACGTGACGATACCAAATATGTATACTTTTTTTTTTATTTATGTAAGTTTTACACAATAACAGCTTTTTTCAAACAAAAAAAATGATGTTTTAGTGTCTCCATATTCTGAGCCATAGTTTTTTAATTTTTTGGGCGATTGTCTCAGGTAGGGGCTCATTTTTTGCGGGATGAGGTGACGGTTAGATTGGTACTATTTTGGTGGGCAAACGCCTTTTTGATCGCTTGCTGTTGTACTTTTTGTGATGTAATTTAGCACAGTTTTTATTTTTTATTTTTTACGGTGTTCATCTGAGGGGTTAGGTCATGTGATATGTTTATAGAGCCGGTCGATACGGACGCGGCGATACCTAATATGTATACTTTATTTTTTTTCCCTATTTTTACCAATTTTTTTTTACTTTATTTGGGGAAAATGACGTTTTTGTTTATTTTTACTTGATACTTTAAATTTTTTGGGGGGAAAACTTTATTTTTTTTTACATTTTTTATATTTTTTTTACTTTTTTTTTGTCCCACTTTGGCATTTAGTCGAAGTGCCTACTCAATGATTTGAGCAGGCACCTTGTTCCGATCACCGCCTGCCGGGCGGCGGTGATCGGAACAACACATGACGTACCGGTACGTCATGGGTCCTTAAGGACTCGGTAACCATGCCGTACCGGTACGTCATGTGTCTGTAAGGGGTTAAAGGAGTTTTCATAAATCTACCCTTCATCTTCACTGAGCACATTTTAATTTATTCTTCCAAGCAACTTGCTAACATTTATTTTTAGGTGAGGTATCAGGTTTTTGTACTTTGTGAAGTAATAATAAGGCTACTTTCACACTAGCATTAATATTTTACGGTATTGAGATCTGTTATAGGGTCTCAATACTGGGAAAAAAAACGCTTCCATTTTGTCCCCATTCATTGTCAATGAGGACAAAATGTAACTGAACAGAATGGAGTGCTCCAAAATGCATTTCGTTCCGTTCTCATACCAGCATGCTGCGGTTTTCTTTCTGTCCTGGGATGCAGAGCAAAACCCACAATGCAAGTCAATGAGGACGGATCCGTTTTCTCTGACACAATCTGACATGACGGCTATGTTAAAGATAATACAACCGGATCCGTTCATAATGGATGCAGATGGTTGTATTATCAGTAATGGAAGCGTTTTTGCTGAACCTCGCTGGATCCAGCAAAAACGCTATTGTGAAAGTAGCCTTACCATCATTTACATCAGGCATGCTCAACCTACGGCCCTCCAGCTGTTGTAAAACTGCAGCTCCCAGCATGCCTGAACAGCCTACAGGTATCAGCCTACAGCAGGGCATTGTGGGAGTTGTAGTTTTACAACAGCTGGAGGGCCGCAGGTTAAGCATGCCTGATTTAAATCATGTTTATTTTTTTAAATCCAACAGTTTTTCACTCTTTACTTACCTTCATTGCTTTTGCCTATGGCTGATGCACAGCAACCACAAGACAGATTGAACGTGAACGTGTCAGAAGGGTGGCAGTACTTTTCCTATTCTGCCTTTTTCACTTAATGTTTTATACTGTAATTTGGTCACAGAAAAAAGAAAATTAGGCAGTTTTTTTGGCATTAACCATGGCAATTTATTTTCTGAGACTGCTTCCTGTGGTCTCTTGGCATGAATATGTGTCCGAGGCAACTACATCAAGTGTAATACAACATTCCCAGTGAAACCAATTTGATGTTTTTGACATCGGAAATAAATAGCTTTTCTTGTAGTGTACCACTTGTGCATTGTATTGAGAATACTGAGATATTTTATTAAGATTCCTCAAAACAACATGTTTAAAGGGAAGCACAAGGAAAAGAAATTATGAAATTCCTGACTGCTGCTTTTAGTGACTGGTGTTTTAGGCTGCGTTCACACGGGCGAGTATTCCGCGCGGGTGCAATGCGGTAGGTGAACGTATTGCACCCGCACTGAATCCTGACCCATTTATTTCTATGGGGCTGTTCAGATGAGAGGTGATTTTAACACATCACTTGTGCGTTGCATGAAAATCGCAGCATGCTCTATATTCTGCGTTTTTCACGCAACGCAGGCCCCATAGAAGTGAATGGGGTTGCGTGAAAATCGCAAGCAAGTGCGGATGCTGTGCGATTTTCACGCATGGTTGCTAGGTGACAGTCTATTCACTGTATTATTTTCCCTTATAACATGGTTATAAGGGAAAATAATAGCATTCTGAAAACAGAATGCATAGTAAGTGATCAGTTGAGGGTTAAAAAAAATAAAAAAAATAAAAAAAATTAACTCACCTTCTCCGTTTGTTCGCGTAAGTCCCGGTCTCTTCTTTACTTCTCAAAAGATGGACTATGGGCTAAAGGACCTTTGGTGACGTAAGATCACATGCTCCAATCACATGGTCCATCACCGCGGTGATGGACCATGTGATTGGAGCATGTGATCTGACGTCACCAAAGGTCCTTTAGCCCATAGTTTATCTTTTAAAGAACTAAAGACCGGGAGAACTACGCGAACAACAGGAGAAGGTGAGTTAATTTTTTTTATTTTTTTTAACCCTCAACTGATCACCTACTAAGCATTCTGTTTTCAGAATGCTATTATTTTCCCTTATAACCATGTTATAAGGGAAAATAATAACATCTACACAACACCGAACCCAAACCTGAACTTCTGTGAAGAAGTTCGGGTCTGGGTACCACAGTCGGTTTTTTATCACGCGCGTGCAAAACACATTGCACACGCACGATAAAAACTGAACATCGGAACGCAATCGCAGTCAAAACTGACTGCAATTGCATTCCTACTCGCGCGGGTTTGCCGCAACACACCGGGACGCATCCGGAACTAATCCGGACACGCTCGTGTGAACCCAGCCTTAAAAGTCTAGTTTCACACTATCATTATCATTCAGAGATCTGATGCACAGCCTGGCTGATTCTTGGTATATTTTCCGGGTTCTGGCCTGATCTCCGTCGGTCCCCGTTATAGTTTATGGGCCCGGCAGGCAGTATCCAGCAATGCTGAATCTATGAACGCTAGTGTGAAACTAGCCTAAGAAAGCAAGGACATTGCATGGCTTTGTTTACATTCGTAGGAGAACCCCCTCCGGCTGTCTACAGTCATTCCACACCAGGCATCTGGCCACCAAATACTCATTTACAAGACAGTCATTATTAAGCATATTGAGATAGCACATAGGAAAAGTTGTAAATATTCCCCTTGTCCAGTCTGTGCAGAAGATTAAAGGATTTACATTTTCTCATTCATAATGTCTAAGATAAGGATTTCCAGCTTGGTGCTGGAGGTAACAGGATCTCTAAAGTACTTTCCTGCCTTGCCCTTCCATCTGTTCATGCCGGGAGCGAAAATATAGAAGGGTTATTTTCATCCAGCTGGTGAGGGACTTGTGTGGATCCTTTGGTGCTCTCAGGTTACTGTTTTGTATGCTCGGTATCTCCAACTATACTCCTTGAATGAAGTGTTTCCGACAAAGGAAAAATTATATTCATTGTCTTGTCTATGCAGCATATCTTGTCACTCAAGTCCACTCACAGACCCCGTAAAACTGAATGCCATCATCAGCTAATAATTATTCTCACAGCTCAACTAATTAAGTTAATGGTACAATAGATATTACTAGATTTATTGCATGAGATAAGCTTTTTTTTATTGATTAGCAAAAGGATAGTCTTTTGTACAATGTGGAGGCTTATGTTTCTGGCCTTAATCCCATACCCGAAGCAGATCGTCCTACACCACTGCTTTCAGTACAATAATGGCTTGACTACTACATATTATCAACTACCTTTCACGCCAATTTCTCATAGATTGCAAGCTCTTGTGAGCAGGGCCCTCACTCCTAAGGTTTCAGTTGTATATTAGCTAGTTACGTTGTGATGTCTTTTGTTTTGAACATGAAATCTGAAATTGTAAAGCTCTGCAGAATATGGTGCCGCTATAGAAATAACATTATTATTAATCAACTTTCATCCTCAAATCTCTTGAGTCACCACATAACTGAAAAAGGAGATTTTAGATTTTTGGATAAACGGATGCTGCCATGATATGTTAGCACATGGAAGTTTCTTTTACACATTCGGTTTGGTAGCGCATGCCTATTAGCTTTTTCAGATCCTACTGGTCAAAGATGTTGAAGCAAATAATGATCAAATGAGCTGGATTTTCCCTGGATAAGTAAGCACTGGTGTTCTCTGATAGTTGGCTCCCTCAACTTCCTGGATAAACCATACATGTACATTCAAATGATCCAACAGTACAAAAAGATCTTTCAGATGAATGCCCTTCTAATAGTTCATCCCAAAGATAGAAGGGAAAGAGAGAGAGAGAGAAAAGAGGACAGGAAAGAGAGAAAGAGGATGGTCCTTAGCAGTTCTTAAAACCTTACTCTTCTTTTAGCTATATTAAATTGCAAGATTTTGTGATGAAACCTTGAAGCTCCAATTTGCGTTTAGTATGGGTAAAATTAAATCTTAAAGAACATTACACATACTTTTGATGGTCATTTGAGACTGCTATGCACTTGGTTGGACATCTGTTCTCAGAATGTAAATCTCCCAAGTGCAGAAGTCCAGGCTTAACGATTAAAGACAAAAACAAACTGACAGCATCTGTGTATATCCTGGCTAATGGTACATAGATATGAATGTTAAGCTCTTATCCTGCTGCTATCATATTTTTTAAAGCCTATGCCATGCTGGATATCATTGTAGAAGAGCATGATCTGGTATATCAGTATGTAACAGTAGAGTAGTATAGTATGTTCAGTGACTCAACATGCTTTATTGCTTTACTATAATTGGTTTCTTCTTCATATATAGTAACAGTAGCCCAGTTGTCTACAACAGAGTGCCAATAGTATGCACTGTATGAAATAGTTAATGGCAACTACTCTTATGGTTTAGTTATCACATTTTTTATTCCAGTTTTACTACTGCATTCTTCAATAGCTAAAGGAATATCAAAAGTAGAAATAAATTATAAAACTACGGAAGAAATATAGTTGCCCATGCTGTTTTCCAGCAGTCTACATCATTTTCTGCAGGATTCTGAATCTAAGGGCTCTTTCATACGAGCGGATGCTGTGTGTGGAATCCGCTGCGTGAAAAACAGCCAAGCCCCGCTCTGGACAGCACACGGAGCATTAACTTTATCTCACTGTGATTTTGTAGTAAAAAGATCAGAGAGGCACGGAGCATTATCAATCATGTTACGGCTCCGTGTCTCTGCTGTCCAGAGCGGGGCTTGGCTATCTTTCACGCAGTGGATTCAATGCACGGCATCCACTCGTGTGAAAGAGCTCTAACAGTCTTAGATATCTTGTAGAGAACACTGATTTTAATCCTCTTCTTATTTTGTTCTTCATCATCTTGTAGTCGGCTGAGTAGGTGAAGCTTAACAAATGGAGTGTGGCTTAGCAAAATTTTTGGGATAGTGCAGTCAGGGCACAGGACAGAGGCTCCTGCTCCAGTCAGTTGTCTTACAGACAGAAACTGGACAGTGAGGAGAAGAAAGGGAGACAAGGCTGTGTTCCTGCCACACATAGAAAATATTTCTTTATGACAAAACAGGATTATGGGAAAGAATGGGATGAGGGAAGTAAGCAATGGGAATTTGGTTGTGCTTTTTCTGTAGGTGTTACTTAAAATCTGGGGTTGTATTAATTCATGGGCTGTAGATACATAAAATCTTGATGGATAAGGCAATAATATCTTGGATTTCATCACTTTAGTATGAATAACTGCAGCAGCATAGATGAAGTGTGAGACATTTTGAATCTTCTTGTAGATAGATAGGGGTAAGGCATTTTTTATTAACAGTCAGGGGAAACTGTAGGGTACAATGTAACAATGAGTGATGGACACTTCCAGTCATCCATGTCAAATTCATTGAAACAGTGTATGAAAAAAGTAATTATACAAAACTGGCTAAATTCTAATAATGAATCTCTTTTGAGTTTTCTGACAAGTTTGTGTCACTCAGTAGGAATCAGAATACTCTATAGCCCCAGTGGATGGCCCCATTAAATAAATTAAAATGTGATAAGAAGGTTCTGAATAGTTTTAGAATGTACGAATACTCCACAAGTAGCTGAGTAAACCCCTAGAACTACACTGCTTCTCACACAATATCAAAAATTGTGATCAGAAAGCAGCAGGCCATGGTTTTACAGCAGCTGAAGACTCAAGCACTGGCACTCTTCCCTCCATGGGGTTATACCGAGAACTGTAGTACAGTAACAGAATCGGGAAGAATAAATGAATAAACCTGAAGTATGAATGAATAAGAAGTGCTCTCCATTGTGTACTATTCTGCAATACAATTAGTAATCAATGTATCTATTGTACTGCTTCATCTACAGATAACACGCAAAGCTTCATCATTATAGGGTAGGATCCATTGAATACATTATTTGGGAGCCATAGGCACTCTGTGTGCAACTGTATGGTGGCTTCATATGGCAACGTATCAAAGTGATATTTTTCCCTAAACTGAAGATTTGTACGAGAGAAGACTGCTAAAAATATGGCACCTGATGAAGCATGTTATCATTGAATTAGACATGCAGATGCATAGTAGATAGTAGTAGATGAGCAAATTTCCAAAAATTCCATTCGGATTCAATTTGGCAGAATCAGTCGGGCGATTTGATTCAAGTCTGAATAAATTCACAACAAGAAAAGGAAAGTATAACCCCGATCACAGACTTCACTCAGGTAGTCCCCATGCATGGACCATGTTCTGCTGCACCGCACCTGCCGATCCAATATATGAAAGCATTGTCCTGCATAGGTTAAAACGTCTTTAATTTGAAAAACATAAAAAATCCATTATCACTTTCACTATCAACATATTGCTTAATGAACTTCCAGCGCATTTCACAACTAAGGGTACTTTCACTCTTGTGGCAGAGGATTCCGGCAGGCAGTCCCGTCGCCAGAACTGCCTGCCGGAACTGGCAATCCGGACGCAAATGGATGGCATTTGTCAGACGGATCCGGATGCGGATCCGTCTGACAAATGATTTGAAATACCGGATCCATCTCTCCGGTGTCACCCGGTATAAAAAAAATTTGCATTTTTAAAGGTCTGCGCATGACTGTTTTGCCAGAACACTTAATGCCAGATCCGGCACTAATACACTTCAATGTAAATGAATGCCGGATCCGTCATTCCAGCAAGTGTTCAGTATTTTTGGCCGCAGAGAAAACTGCAGCATCCTGCGGTATTTTATCCGGCCAAAAAAGATAAGAGGGACTGAACTGATGCATCCTGAACGGATTGCTCTCCATTCAGAATGCATTAGGGTAAAACTGATCAGTTTTTTTCCAGTATTGAGCTCCTGTGATGGAACTCAATACCAGAAAACAAAAACGCTAGTGTGAAAGTACCCTGGGTCAACCTGACTCAAAAGTGCTCTAATTGCCCTGAAAAGTTGTGGATGACATTCTCCGGTCTCATAGTATACAACTCATTTCAAGCTCTTTAATGCCAAGCCAGCATTGGTAATCTTAAAGTCACAGTGACATATATGGCTGTTGGTGGTAACAAGCAGCTTCTTTAAAAACAAGCCGCACTGTAGGATATTTTGTTCCTTTTTTTTTTTTTTTTTTTATAATCTGAAAAATGCTTTTTGGCAGCAAATGCATGCCAGTATGTATACACACACACCATATGGGGTCATGCATGACTCCTAACTGACAAAGTTTTTTTAAAATGGGTGTGTTTCCTCATACGCAGCCTAATAAGGCCACCATTTTTGTCCATAGTTCACCTCCTTTGCTCCTATTAACACGTAGACAATCTTATCTTAAAATCTAATCATTTAAAACTGAGAACTCACAAGATGTTACAGAATACCGTAGTTTGCATTTAACTGTGCCATATTTTCTTTTAAATTTTTACTTGGGAGAATAATGAATCTGAATTCAGGAGGCTGTATTACATCACTATTTCTGAAAATACTTTGGAATTCTTCAAGTGTTGTGTTTAATATGGCACATGTAGAACTCACAGTGTGAGATGATTACTGCAAATAAATTCAGTCGTTCGCACCCCACTCGCCTCCGCTTGTGCACTTCTCAGTTTTTACTATAGCTGTGATAACCCAACAGGTTGCTGCTGGAAAAGTCATAACCTATTTAGATCTCCATCAGGAAAAAAAAAAAGTCCATGATTTAAGGAGAGAGGTCAACTAATGCAACTGATATTCTCTAACCCAGAGTTTAACCCTTTTAATGACTAAACAAGTTCCGATTTTTTTTTTTTTTTTTTTTACCAGTTTGGATGTATTTGAAGCAGTAGACAAGTCACTGCCCTTAGCTAATAAAAAGCATTAAAAAAAAAAAAAAAGCATTTGGCATCTAAATACATTTAAGTCAGTCATCCCAAATGCTATTCTTGTCCATTTTCACTCATGACAGAAATTGGAGTGAATTATGGAGCAAATCTATACCTGCTCAGGCACAGATTTCAATTTGTTGATGTAAGGACAGCCCAAGAGACATACACATCTAAATAAATTTGGCACATTTAAGGGTACTTTCACACTAGCGTTTTTTGATTCCGGCAGGCAGTTCCGGCAACGGATTCCGGCAGGCAGTTCTGGCATTGTACCAACGGAAAGCTTTTTTTTCCGGATCCGTTAGCAAAAATAGCTCCTCCTATGTCTCGGTGCATGCGCAGACCGGAAAACCAGATCCGGCATTAACACATCTCTATGGAAATTAATGCTGGATCCGGCAAGTGCGGTAGTGTTCCGGGATTTTGTCTGGAAAAAATACCACAGCATGCTGCAGTATTTTGTCTGGTCAAATACCGTACAATGGACGGAACGAAAGACATCCTGATGCATACTGAACGGATTGCTTTCCATTCAGAATGCATTAGGAAACTAATAACGCTAGTGTGAAAGTACCCTTACTCCAACAAAGTATGGATTAAGGCTGGCATTTTATAATAAATTTCCCTCATTGTCTAGTAAGCCCCCCAACTAGTCCCAATCCTTCATACCATGATAGGATGCCTTGGAGGCCACAAACTAAAGCAGGACACCTGCTTCTGTCTTCTTTTCTCTGACAGTTCTTTAACCAGACATATTGGTGATGCACCAACAGCTTTACTACTAAAGACAATGATTAATCTGCACAAGAGTATAGCAATGTTACCTACTCTGTGTGCTCTGCAACTAAATAAGAAACAGACAGTAAGGGGGGCAGAGCTAGCGCCTGAACTGAATGGCCGCGTCTTGCTGAGCTCCGTACTCTGACTCGCTGTGGGATCAGCAAACATCGGCAGAGAGAAATTGGAGGACAGAGACCTACTGACCCAGGCGCGTCATCTAAAACAGCCAACCCGAGCTCTGGTATGGCGAAATTTCTCAAAAAGCAAGCCGCACCGCTCGGCACTAAAGATTCCAAGATGGCGCTTCTGACAATGTGGAAGAAGGTCAGTCAGATGGGGACAGTAACGGGGGTGACAGAAACCTCCCGATCCCTACCTGTGTCCAGACGCTTTATCAAACAAGCCCTGGCAGAAGCCCTACTCCCACTGAAGCAGGAGAAAACAGTCCTGACAGAGGAAATCCAGCACGTAGGCCACAAAGTGGAAACCCTGGAGACTACCCAAGCAGCAGCCCTAGAAAACAGCTATGCAGTGGCTCTCCCTCTCCATCTGTCAGCTACATATCAACTCACTATATGTGAGTACAGAAGACCAAGAAAATCGCAGCCGGAGAAATAACCTCCTGTTTAGGGGTATTCCTGAAACTGTGACAAATGAAGAAATACTGCCCACCATCAAACAAATTGTGGACTCTCTCCTGGGGAATGATGACAACTCACCTTTTATAATTGAAAGGGCTCACAGAGCTCTCAGACAAAAAACAAAAAGCTTTGAGCCCCCCAGAGATATTATTTGTCAATTCCTACACTTCGTGGATAAAGAAGAAAATCCTCACCGCAGCCAGATCTGCAAACAACATCTCCTTTAATGATTGCTCTATCGCAATATATCAAGACCTATCCCCGATCACCCTCCAGAAAAGGAAAGTATTTCAACCTCTCACTGACGATCTCTGTAACAAGCAAATTCCATACAGATGGACTTTTCCTTTCGGCCTCTTTTTCAACTACTCAGGAAAAATCATCAGAATCTCCTCATATGAGAATCTCCAAGAAGTCCTCTCCATAATAGACATTCCCCCTCTAGACATCGCAAACTGGGACGCTGTCTCAGACATTGCCTCTCTAGCAGACTTGCCTAAGATGACACCGTGGGAAAAAACTCTGAAGCAGCAGCGTATGAAACGAAGAAACAGCATTGTGACCCCCAAGAGGATCGCCAGGTTCACCTCTAAATACCTTTTCGCTGTCTTACCAACTGCTGGTGACTAATTATAATGTGTGCTCCTTCTTTCTCCAGCCTTCCACCTATGTCCTCCTCTCCTTATCTTCCTATCTCTTTATCCTACACTTTCCCCCCTCCCTTCCTATATCCCCCCCCTCCACTAATATCTCTCTTTATTTAATATCTCTCAGAATCCCAATTTACAGCGAGTCTCTTTACTTGGGAAGATACCATCTCTCTCACCCTCCTAAGAGAAGCCCTTGAGCTTCACATAGATGTCTTTATTGTTCTTTGCTCTAATGCAATCCTGGTTTTCTTATTGGTTTAGTTTCTGTTTTTAGTTTTACCTTTATTTCTGTACAGACACAGAGCACAGGGGTATTATCCTCATAAACATAACCCTGAGACCTATAAAAGTCCTGCTCCCCTGGAGGCTGCCACAAGTCTTTTAATTCTTCTCCGGTTTTGGGACATTACCCCATATAATCCCAGATGCCTGATTTTAAACTCGCATCTTATAACGTGAAGGGACTTAGATCTCCTTCCAAAAGATCCCAAATTCTCTCTCTTCTCTGGAGAGAAAGCTGCTCTGTAATCTTCCTTCAGGAAACCCACTACAAGCAGGGCAAATTCCCAGACATCTCCCACTCCAAATTTCCTGAATGGTTCCACTGTGGCTCAGACGGAGCAGCCTCGAGGGGAGTCAGCATTGGCTTCCGGAAAGATGTCCCTTTCCAATACTCTACTCATATTTCAGACCCAGAGGGAAGATATATCATCTTGAAGGGTCTTATTGGTCATAAGATGTTTACTTTTGTTAACATTTACTCCCCCAACTCTGATCAAGTTCCATGGATTTTATCTGTGTTATCTTTGGTGGAGTCTGTCCATGAGTGTACATTATTATTACTGAGTGATTTCAATGTTGCTCTTCACCCCCTCGTGGACACATCCTCCAAAAGATCCCCAATATTGACCAGACTATTGAAAAAACAGACAGTAAACTTAGCAAGATGATGCAGCTTTATTCCTTTTTATAGTAACAATAAGATATGTCATGGCCTTTATTGAAACATCATCAGCTTGATTAAGTAAAACATTGGTTTCTAGGATTCATTACTTCCTTCAACGGTCAACATGAAACCAGGGTTTGGGTACGGATGCACATTGAGGCAACCACACATGGCTGATTACCCTGCCATTACCATTACCATGGTGGCCAATGTCTGCATAATTTTACAGCAAAAATTAAGATATTATCTTCTAAATTGTGCAACTATTGGCCATTTTGGAGGCTTTTTGAGAATGGGAAAGGATTTTAGTGTGAAACCCAGTTTATTGCACTGTTGCACTGGATACTAAGCATGTAACCACTATTTTTTTTTAACATTTTAACAATTATTTTTGCTTAGCACAATGGTAATATAAAGAATCCTCAATTAACAAAGATAACTGGGCCCCTAATTAGGATGCTGAGTTTTGCAACCCATCACATGGCACTTTATCCAAGGGCCACATAGCAGCAACATAGTCTGTGTACAGTACATAGTATATACACAATGTATAAACTATTTTGTAATGACTAGGACAAATACACTATGTATATGGGATATTGTGCTACATTGTTGTGTTCGATTGTAACACATGAAGATCTTCTCTATAGTGATAAAAAAATATATATAAATGTAGTTTTGTCAGCAGGGATTGTGCGCTCCTTGGAACTGAATATATTTCAAAGCACGAAATGTTGTAACACGCTGCATTACAGTCTGGAACACATTTGAGTAATGCGTGTATATACAATTCAATTCACCTCTGATCATCCTTCCTTCCTAACATGTACTGTAGGTAGTATCATCTCATCCTTTTCCCTCCTTGTTCATCTGTTCACTCCCTCCCTGTTCTACCTTCACACGAGAAGGTGACAAAACTGGGTCACTGGAGCTGTCTGAATAATTAATAGAATCCAGACATCTGGGGGTCTTGGCTAGTGAGAGGAGGCCATGATGACAGATACCATTCCTCTGTAGCATTTCTGGAAGTGGGATGTGTATCTAGATTATAACACAAAGTAACCATGCCCTTAGTATCTCATACAGACAGTTTTGTGTGTCTTTTCTTGTATAACTTCAAGCGGCCTGTAAAACATACAGCACGTTGCCATCTCATTGGCACAGTCAAGCAATGTTGGCTTTAGAAGAAATATGATTCTCTACTGCTTTCTCATAAATCTATGGTTGTAATCAAAACACATATGCCCCAGCTTGTCAAGTCTCCCTCATTTGGAAGAATCTTCACTCGGGGGAAGGTTGCCTTAATCATCAAAGTCAGATTCGATTTATGAAAATGTGCTATTCTGGGCAAGAACCTCAAATTGTCTGATTCCTCCCTCTTGATGCTGATGGCTGTGATAGTCATTGTCTCTAGGGGACTGGGTGGTGGTGAACCTTGAGAACACCATTCTGTTGGTTTTCATTTTAATGTATAATCACATTTATCTTTCTGGCTGTCTTTATTTTTAAAAGAGGCTAGACGTTTCTCCTTGTGACTAATATTTTATAATGCATTATAGATAGAAATTGGTGAACCTCAAGATGAATACGGATTTCATGAACTTTGATTTGGGGTGAATTCCTGAATTTTAGAATTGATTTGCTAATCATGACCACTATATTTCTGAATCTTCTCTATTACAAACTGGTGCATTCATCCGCTTCATATAAGGATTGTTATGATAATACTTAACCGCCTCCGGACCGCAGGATCGCGTTCCGGAGGCGGCAGCCCTGCGCACAGTCACGCATCTACGCGTCATCTCGCGAGACGCAAGATTTTCTGTGAACGCGCGCACACAGGCGCGCGCGTTCACAGGATCGGAAGGTAAGCGAGTGGATCTCCAGCCTGCCAGCGGCGATCGTGACAAAAAATAAAAAATTCTAGGAACTCGCCATGCCCCTCACGGAATACCTTGGGGTGTCTTCTTTCCAAAATGGGGTCACTTGTGGGGTAGTTATACTGCCCTGGCATTCTAGGGGCCCTAATGTGTGGTAAGTAGTTTGAAATCAAAATCTGTAAAAAATGGCCGGTGAAATCCGAAAGGTCCTCTTTGGAATGTGGGCCCCTTTGCCCACCTAGGCTGCAAAAAAGTGTCACACATGTGGTATCGCCGTACTCAGGACAAGTTGGGAAATGTGTTTTGGGGTGTCATTTTACATATACCCATGCTGGGTGAGAGAAATATCTTGGCAAAAGACTTTTCCCATTTTTTTATACAAAGTTGGCATTTGACCAAGATATTTATCTCACCCAGCATGGGTATATGTAAAATGACACCCCAAAACACATTGCCCAACTTCTCCTGAGTATGGAGATACCACATGTGTGACACATTTTTGCAGCATGGTGGGCAAAGGGGCCCACATTCCAAAGAGCACCTTTCGGATTTCACCGGCCATTTTTTACAGATTTTGATTTCAAACTACTTACCACATATTAGGGCCCCTAGAATGCCAGAGCAGTATAACTATCCCACAAGTGACCCCATTTTGGAAAGAAGACACCCCAAGGTATTCGCTGATGGGCATAGTGAGTTCATGGAAGTTTTTATTTTTTGTCACAAGTTAGTGGAATATGAGACTTTGTAAGAAAAAAATAAAATAAATCATCATTTGTGGGGTGTTTGTACTGTCTGGCCATTGTAGAACCTCAGGAAACATGACAGGTGCTCAGAAAGTCAGAGCTGCTTCAAAAAGCGGAAATTCACATTTTGGTACCATAGTTTGTAAACGCTATAACTTTTACCCAAACCATTTTTTTTTTTACCCAAACATTTTTTTTTTTTATCAAAGACATGTAGAACATTAAATTTAGAGAAAATTTTATATATGGATGTCGTTTTTTTTGCAAAATTTTACAACTGAAAGTGAAAAATGTCGTTAAATTTCGATTAATAACAAAAAAAAGTAAAAATGTCAGCAGCAATGAAATACCACCAAATGAAAGCTCTATTAGTGAGAAGAAAAGGAGGTAAAATTCATTTGGGTGGTAAGTTGTATTACCGAGCAATAAACGGTGAAAGTAGTGTAGGTCAGAAGTGTAAAAAGTGGCCTGGTCATTAAGGGTGTTTAAGCACTGGGGGCTGAGGTGGTTAAAGGGGTCCACAGGATAGGGTAATAACTATTAGATCAGTGGGGGTCCTACTGCTGGGACTACCAATCATAGGTATGTGGACTCCTCAGAGCTCCCAAAATGAATGGAGCGGCAGGTTAGACAAGCAAACTTCTGCTCCATCGAGCTCTTTGAAAGTTCCAGAAGCACTCTACTCAGCTGTCTCTGGAGAGATGAGTGGAACAGATTGAGGGCAGTGTGCATGCTTGACATGCCGCTCCATTCATTTTAGGGGCTCCGAGGGTGTGGGGTCTCCATTCTCATGAATGGTGGGGGTCCCAACGTTAGGATGCCTACCAATCTAATAGTTATCCCCTATCCTGTGGACCATGTGGATAACTTGTAACTTCCGGAACACCCCTTTAAATGTGCACTAAAGTAAGGTAGCCTCTCATGCTAGGAAAATGTAGGCCCAGAGAAGATGGCTGATGGTCAGACATAACATACAGTACATAATTTACCTGATAATTGAGAGTCAGTTGACTTTTGGGAGAATCAATATTGTTAATAGAAATATTTCAGAATGGTTTTCCATTCGTCAGAGCCAACTATTTGGTCACCATACTGGTGGATCACCTCTCTGGCAGCTTATTTAGTTGGATGAGCATAATTATTGATAGACATCTGATTGCCCTAATAATAAAATATGTATGCTTGATAACTCTTAAATATGTAATAGCCAAAATTTACCAAAATGCAATAATAGAATCTCCTTTTTGAACCGTCTGGGTATTTTAGTGATTGATGCCTAAAGAAGAAGGCTCTTACTGTCTCATGTCGCTTGTAAGTTTTCAGTTCTTTTTTGAAAGGTAGCAAAACTTAATATACAATGCAAACACTGATATCATGGATTTCTCCCTTTGCTGACAGCTAAAAAATGTGTCTTCTCTGGAAATAGTCATAATGATCTTGATTGGCATCTTAATGATGCAGTGCACCGTGGCAGTTATACAAATATCCCCAGCCTACACAGCTCCCAGTGTTCCTCATACGATCCATTCTCTCTGGCAGTAACTCATTTTCATTTTTCAAGCCAGTTCTCGGTTTACAATTTTAAGAGACATTCTAAGCATCACACCTGTAGAAGAGAAAAGCTCAGGCTTGAAAGGCAGCTATATCCAAAATGTCTGTTGTAGACTATATGTTGGCAACCATAAAAGTTTGCGGCAGTTTTATTATGCATAAGAGGAAATGAGATGAGTGATATGTAGGCCTCATTACATTCAATGCCATGATATGGCACCCACAGAAGTCAAAAGTCCCTTACTCTCCCCCAACAGATGATGTCGGGGAGAGAAGAATCGGGCGCAATGAATATTTTCACCCAATCTTTTTGTTCTTCCAGTAGATGTCACCACCAGAAGTGTTTGGCAGTGGCTGTCTCCTCTCTTCCCACTGAATACACATATAGGTTCAGCCAAACTGAATGTGTATGTTTATGAGGGAATCCAGAGAGATACCTGTCAGCAGAACCATTGTTCAGCCAACAGCTATTGAATGTGAATAGTGGCCTTATGAGGCCATACTGTACCACAATATACCATCAGTTTCACACAACCACATCCAAAATATTGTGCCATGATCCCTTGAACGCTATATTACGGATATATTCTCCTTTAAAAGTACTGCTTGTAAGAGAAAATACCTCTGTAATATAGTGCCGTACAGAAGCACCATGTAGTGTTTGGTAGATTCCTTAGTATGAAGCCATAGGAGCTCTGTGTGCTGCTATAAGGGGCCCCACGCACATGACTGTTGGCATTGGGAGATCATTATAAGACACTGCAACAAAAAAGCCTTAAACATTCCTGATTTCATTACTAGGCTTCTGGATTGCTATTTTCCAAAGTAGCCCAGAGGCTTGCATAGTGTAGTCCCATCCTCTTTAAAATGAAATACTCATAAGTGTTTCACCGTATAGTAAAAGCGATTTTAGAGATGTTTATGATGCTACTGAAGTGTTTTTTTTAAATCATAATATCAATGAGACAAAGTGATGGACATTATACATAGTTAGTGGGCCAAGTAGGCTCCTAATAGATCTGTATCATGGGACCAACAGCAATATTAAATATATATTTTAGTAAGATCTTGGGCAGTATAACAGTAATATAATGCAACTGAAGGAAATAGGAATCTGGGTGTAGTAATAAAAGAAGCCGGGGGACCTTAAAAGTTTTATGTAGTGCCACAGGGTAGGATCGCAGAAAAATGTTATGGATGATTATCAGCTTGTGTAGAGTATATACTGTATGTTAAGGCATTGACACTTTGAGGGGGGGGGGGGGTGAAGAGCAATGCTAATGCAGCTGCTGACATTTAGCTCCAATTGACTACAGCTGTCATGTGACACATTCTGTAAATGCCTTATGAATATATTATTACAGTAAAATAAAATTTGTTGGCTTTGTTCCCACTGTGTCAAGCAGCATATTATTGATGTATGTGGTTATAAACCCTTCTTTCAGTGCAAGTTCTTAGACCTGGAGGGTAGAGATTTTTGAGCAGTCAGTTCTGAGGTTTGTAGAGGGATTCATTCTTTCTTCTTTGTAAGGTGATACAAGCCTTTTGAACGTGAAATATCACAGATACATTTATTTGTACACAATTTGCCTCATTATCACATGATAAGTGTTTAATCAAAACTGTTATCTTTTCGGAAAGGCTCGGCCTGTGTTGTACAAAGAAGAGAATAAGGAGAGTTAATGTTCACTTTATTTGCCATAAATGTTCATTAAAGCATATGAATATGAATCATTTGTCCCAAGGAACCTCATTTATCTGCATATTTTGTAGTGAAATATGAACCACTGAGACCAATGAAATAGTGCCCCTAGAGGCCAAATCATCACACAGATGGCAAAAGGCAGGCTTACCTTTACAAAGCTTATAACAGCTCTACAAATCAAATAAGGTTGTAAGATTAAAATGCATATTAGTTTAATGCACAATAACATACAGTAACTTGATCAAATTGCAGATTTCTAGGGAATATACACTTATAATACAAAACAATACAGACAGTACTCAGGCTGTCATATCAGTGCACATACATACAATGAAATACATGTATACACATACCTATAACACATAGGGTATAATACAGTGCACACACATTGTCATACCAGACAATCCACACACAATTATAATAAATTACATGCAAAACAATTCAGCCAGTGCACTCAATTTATACACAATATAATACAATACATGCATTTATGCCATTTACTGCAGTTTATACACAATACTATACATATGCCCGTATTATACAGTTTACTCACAATATAGTGTAATATAGCAGACATAAACATGGACATGTAGAAAATGCATATATAAATATACATACCGGTAATAAAATATATAAGATATATTCACAGTTTATACAATAACACATTTAATAGATCTTCACATCTTATTGCCTAATACAAGGTGCATGTATGTATCTTTTATGTACAGTGTATAAACATTTAGCTATGCTTTTTTTGCATTTAATATGCATTATTTGTCCTTTCCAGTTTTGCAAAACCCACACACGTACACTTAGCCCTAATAAAATACACAATGTCACAAATGTGCGTCAATATTTGTAAGCAACAATTAAAATAAAAATGCAATGTGAAGAAAAAATCCCATAAAGTCTCCTTTGATGTTTCCTTGCACAATTTTATACAGCTTTATGAATTTCTGGTTTGATTAGAAAAAAAAAAAGACGCTTGTGTAGAAAGGCCTTTGGGGGTAGGGCAGAAGCAGTTATAAAGATGTGAAGAGGATGTTTATATAAATCCTGAGTTGTCTCTTGGGACCTGAAGCGAGTGACAGTTTTAGTGTGGTTCTGGATGCTAGTAATTTAATGGAGGAAGAGAATGAACCCTTTCTGGGCTATGCCTTTGATATGTCTTCTACCGGATAGTCATCTATTATTGCTGTGCTGCCCTCGGCCTCCCCAGAACAATAATGGGGCTTTTGGCAGCTCTAGCTGCAAGCAAGTTTTTTTAATCCTTGCCTGGGCTCTTTCCTCTGGTAAATGGATTAATGGCTTTACCATCATGCCAAAACCTCAATTATAGACTAAAAATATTTGGTTGCATTTGCATTTCCTCACTGTCAGATAGATGTGTGCAGCAGGAGCACTGGCTAATAGGAACACATTTCTTTCAGTTAGGCATCAATTAGACTTGATGTGATACAGTAATGGGATCTATTGTTATGGGGCAATTTACTCTAAAGGCAACATAAGTTCATATAAAGCACAGGATATGGAAAAATTCAATGTGCTGTAAATTCATGTTGAATCAAATTAGTGTGCTAGTATCTCTCGAGGCATATATTATTTCTATAAACCCTTTGAATGAGCTTATCAGATGACCAAAGGAGTGAATTTAAAAGGGGTCATCCCCTTTGAACAGTCCTTTTCTTCCAAGTCCTTTAAAGGGAATGTGTCACCCAAAATTTTATCTGCCAGTTAAAACCAGATAGCGACACATATCCAGTGAATGTGGCTGAGCTGCAATGCCAAGCACAGTTGCTATTCAATGGAGCGCCACAGCTTCTTTAAATGGCTGATGTCACGCCCTGCCCTGTGGGTGTTCTGAGGAGATCTGTCAGAATTGCTGCACGTGACTCGATCTGACAGTTTGTTTTGTTGTGGGTTTGAGCAGAATCCCACCTCCTCCCAGGTGTTGTTCTTTACGTAAATGAGGCTATTTATTCTTCCCTCTCCCTATAGCCTTTGCGGGTTATAGTTCTGCCTTGTGTGAGCTCTGGAAGTTTGGTGGATCGTCTGCTCCAGCACATCTCTAGATAAGTCATTTTCCCTTTTTCTTTCTGTGCCTGTTTTGATTAGGCCTCTAGGGAGACGCTAGCTCCTTCGGCTCCCTGGGTGTCTCTTTCCCTCTTCCCTACAACTCAGGGTTTGGTTCAGTGTGTTATAGTCTTAGGTACGTGGGCATGTGCATGTCTACCATTGAGATATGCACATGGGCATAGCAGCTTAGGGAAAGTGTTTTAGGGATTGCTAGGCGGTTACCCCTTTGTTCCCTAGCATTTGGGGCCAAGTCAGTTGTTTTGTTTGCTTTGCTGTGTTATGTTTCCTTCCCCTATCTTACCTACCATGACATTTGGTTAGCGAGGGTGCTGAGAGTTGGACCCCACCGATCACATACTAAAATATAATTACCTATTGCCTAATCACCTATGCTCCTATCGTCTCTGATAAATGTTGGATGTGGCATGTGTACTACCACTCCATTCAGACAGGTCACTTGGGACCCCCAGTGATCTTAGAACCAGAGAGCTATGTGCCTTGTCTGGGTGGAGCAGTAGTGCTCATGTGACATCCAACATTTATCTACCATCCTGTGGACAAATGTTCAATACCCTGAAGCACCTTCACAGGAGAATTAAAGCATTGCACATTTCTCTTTTAAATCAGTGGACTATCTGTGCAGCACATGGTATACTTGCACTTACAAAACTCCACTGTCATTTTCCAGAGGAGAGAGGGCAGTCCATAAAGGAACCTGATGTATCCCTGTCTGAAGCTTTCTCTAATGTGATGTATAAACAGGTCCTCAATAACACCCTTTAAGCAGAGATGTTGCTTGGTTTAAATCATATACAATATAAAATTCCTAGCACTTCATGTCCCAAAGCAAAGCAATTTCATTCTCGAATACAACTTTGCCAACTTCTATGACACTAATGCTCAGAAAGATCTCATGACTGGTCATCAGTAATTCTATATAGCTATAAACTTGATGTACTTTTCAGCAGAGCAAGCAGGGACGTTTTTCCCAATAAGCAATAATATGTGGCTACGGAGGTCATAGATATGACAAGACTCAACTGCTTTCTTTTACATTCAACCTGTAACCTCA
Organism: Bufo bufo; assembly: GCF_905171765.1. NCBI lineage: Eukaryota > Metazoa > Chordata > Amphibia > Anura > Bufonidae > Bufo > Bufo bufo. The sequence goes on along the minus strand of NC_053389.1, from coordinate 96,359,478 downwards.
TTACAAAGCATTGACCAGGACATCTCCTCTTGTCCACACAAGTGTATTCAGGTCACAACCCAGTTAAGATAAAAAAGAGTACGTAAATCAGGACATCATTTTGCATTATTTCTTTGTACTTTAGTAGTCATGGATGCTGTGGGGGAGGTACATCAGCAGAGGTGCCTCTGGAAATGATTTTCATTTTGCAAAATTACATAAATTTCTGTCAAAGGACAACATCGTAGAAGTGGCCAAAGGGATACAGCTAGCTAGTTAATAAGTACTGCACAAATGCTGCATATGCTCATCACATGGAAGTGATCATTGTGGCATCATTTATGTAGAATTAAAGAGTTCGGTATGAGATTTGGAAGGCAGTAGCTAAAAGTAACAAAGGGCACTTGTGAGGACAGAAAGAGATACTGTAGGACAATTGCGGTTGACATTTGGGTAGTGATACCTTCAGGATGAACTTTGCATTGTCATAGCTAGGCTTTCTTTCACTGTGTGCAAACATTCAATTTACCTGATTAGCCTCATATCTAAATACGGAGTGATTTTTGACGCATCCTTTGGCACTCAGCACCTGCCCCTAGCTATGCCCCTGAATTGTACAGTGATATATGTGGACCATGGAAAAAAAAGATCTTATTGAATGCTACTGGAGTTATCTGTTTTATGTTTGGGAGTGGGGAAGGGTATACTAGTCTATCAATAGGCTGCACATTCAAAATTCACTTAAAACAATTGTTCTTCTTGGTCATTGTGGTATAGAAGTCAGGGGCGGACTAGCCATAGACCCTACAGGGAAATTCCCCGGTGGGTCGTTGCCCAGGAGGGCCACCTGGGCCCTCCTCAAGCCACTGGGTACATAATGATCTGACACTCCTATCGTTAAAGATGTTTTCCTGGTTCACGGCTGAACAAGGATATCAGCTTTTCTTTATTCTTTTACTCTATATGAGTGGAGCATCGAAAGCATTTCCTTGCTCCGATGCTTCCCCTTGCCGTGCACTGCATCGCACAGCACAGAGTCTGTCTGTTTACTGCCAGTGACCTACCGAGCTTCACATCACTATGCTAGGAGGGGACTTCTGCCTAGCAGTGAGCCCGGTGATGTCACCGGCACAGATAGATGGTTTATAGCACTGTCCTAGGCTGTTTTGGAGGTGGATACTATGCAAAGTTAACAATAATTAACAATGAGAGAATTAGGTACTTATGTACCCGGCCTGGTACCACAGGTGCTTTCCTAAATTCAACTGTATCACCATTATCAGGAGGGTGATACAGTTGAAAACTGTGGCAGGCACAGGAGCCTATGGCTTCCTGCCCTTCTGTTCACCCTCATAGGAAGTAGATACTAGGCTTGAAAACTATAAAGGCAGTGTACAGATGAAACAGGCATGCAGGCAGCTAAGGCCTCAAGCTGGAAGAGGCATGTGGCCTACACTTTAGATGGTATGGCTGGTCCTGCCTACTTGTGTTGGCCTTGCCTACTTGTGTTGAGTCACTTTTGGTTGGGCCACTTTTAGGTTTTTTTCCAGGGCCACTGATAGAAGTAATCATAAAATTATTATTTTAAACATAGACAATTTTCAGAAATGTTGCTCCCAAGTAGCTTTTTTTTCTTTTTACCGTTTTTTTTTTGCTTTTAATGGTAGAAATGGTCTCAATAAGTGTCTTCTTCACTTCAGGAGAGATGATTTAACTCCAGCATCTAATAATCCTTCAAAGGGCAGTACTGCTGATTATCATTTTCCCTTTCAACCTGCAGGAGGTAGGTTGCCATCAATGAATCATCGTTTTATCTCTCCTCTTGAGCTCTTTTCTCTTATTATCTTTCCACTGTCCCCACATCATATTCTACCCCCTCTTAGCTGTTTTGTGTCTTCCATTTATTTTTTTCACTACTATTATTTGGATCTGACAAAAAAAAGAAAAGTGAATGGCAAAAAGCAAATTGGAAATAATATACAGCTTCATTAATATGGTAATTATCTCTCTTGGTAGAGAAAACAGTGTTACCCAGCAGATAAGAAAAAGCCGATAAACATCGAAATAAGGCTGATACAGATGAGTTTATGTTTAATCTTTTAGGTCTATTCAGGGTTCCACTCCTATGCTGAAGAAAATTATAACAATTGCATGGTTTTGTTTGATGGGTTCAAATAGCTGATAAATAAGCTCAGGCAACAACATCAGTGTACAATTTTCCTTTCACTTGGTTTCATCCAACCAAAGTGACGCTTTGGTGAAGATTAAACTTCTCAAACTACTCCTAAGTCTTTATTGCCCATTTGCAAGATCAGATGGGTAGGGGGTTTGTTACCATTTTAAAAGAGCAGAGCTGCCAAAGCTTTTGTTCTATTTATTGCAGTATACTCTCTGAAGTCGTACACATCTGCTTCATATACAGCAACAGGGGTGTTGCTAAGTTAAAACATTCGGGGCCTGGGCCCCTGATGTTTTGTCCCAGGCCCCGAATGTACTGCCTGCCAGCAAAATACAACTGTATTGCCATCCTTAGGATGGCAATGCAATTGAATTTATTGCACTGGAAGATCTGAAGGAACTGTGATGACATCACAGGTCATGTGACCAGTAAAACAGGCCATGGTTGAGAAGGACCTGCGATGATATCACCATCATGTGACCAGTGCAGAAGAGGACGGCAGTGAAGAGGAGAAAGACCTGGGGGAAGAAGATGTGGTGAGGTCTGCTACATGAGGAGAGGTAAGTGAAGGGAGAGGCAGAGCAATGCTGGTAGTTGTGGTTATTTAACTGGGACTGTATGTTAGGGCTGAAGGGAGTGATGTTATTTACATGGAATTGTGTGTTGGTGGTGGTTGGAGAGGGGGTCATGTTATTTACATTGGATGGTATGTTGATGGTGGCTGTAGGAGGGAGTGATGTTATTTACATGGGACTGTATGTTAGAGGGGGCTGGGGGAGGGAGTGATGTTATTTACATCGGACTGTATGTTGATGGTGGCTGTCGGAGGGAGTGATGTTATTTACATTGGACTGAATGTTTGAGGGGGCTGGGGCAGGATTATGTTATTTACATGGGACTGTATATTAAAGGCGGCTGTGGGAGGGGATTATGTTATTTACATGGGACCATATGTTGGAGGCGGCTGTAGGAGGGGATCATGTTATTTACATGGGACTGCATGTCGGAGGGAGTTGGTGGAATCAATTATGTTATTTACATGGGACTGAATGTTGAGGGACGATGTTAATTACATGGGACTATATGTTGACGGTGGGTGAATGATATTATTTACATGGGACTGAATGTTGAGGGGGTGATGTTTACATGGGATTTCATGTTGGAGGCGGCTGGGGAGGGGGTGTTATTATTTACTTGGAACTGTATGTTGTAGGCGGCTGGGGAGGAGGTGATGTTATTTACATGAGACTGTGTTTTGGAGGGGGCTGTAGATAGAGAGGGATGTTATTTACATGGGACTTTATATTGGAGGGGGCTGGAGAGATGGTGTGATGTTATTTACATGGGGCTGTATGGTGGAGGGAGGAATATAACTACAGGGGCATTATAAATCCTGCGGGCACTTCAGGGTGAGCATTATAACAGTAGGGGGCAGTATAAATACTGGGGGCACTGGTGGGTATTATAAATCCAGGTGACATTATAGGCATTCTTATTACTACTAGGGGCTCTATAGGAGTGACTTATAGATCCGCCTTATTTCTACTAAGAGCACTATGTGGGGGGGGTGGCTTTATTACTACTGAGGGGTCTGTAGAGAGCTTTATGACCACTGGGGAACAATAGGGGGCCTTATTTCTACTGGGGGCTCTGTTAAGGTATTATTAATACTGGAGGGCTCTTCTACTAATGGGGGCACTCTTGGGAAGTGTTATCACTGTTGGGGGCACTGTACGGGGCAGGAATACTAATGGGGGCATTCTTGAGGAGCATTATCACTGTTGGGGGCACTGAAGGGGCAGTATTACTAATGAGGGCATTCTAGAATGAAATTACTATTGGTGGGACTATGAGGAGCACTATTAATATGGAGGCACTAATATTTCTTCAGGATAGTATTTGGGGGTATTGGGTCACAGCGAGCAGCAGGATAACACTGTGGGGACTCCAGGTTGGGAGATGATGATAGAAAAGTGAGGAAGCTAAGATGTCCGTGTGTCACACACTGCAAGCGCGGCTGAGAGAAGTTGTATGGACAGAATGGAGAAGATGATGAGAAGATCTACATCAGAGAAGACGTCACCTGGAGGCCCTGGCTGTGAGAGGTATGTGCTGCTGTATAGCAAGTACAGCAAAATGCGGTGTGTGTGTGGGGGGGGGGGGGGGACTTAGAGAACTGGGCCATATTCATTAGGGCTTGGGCCCCAGACTTTTTGAGACCCTAGCAATGCCCCTGCACAGCAAAGTGCAAAATGTTCTTATTTCTGACCAGGGAGTGACTTGAATGCCTAATGGTGGCCATACGTGTAAGATAGCTGGCCAAACATTTGTACAGCCCACAGCTATCAATTCCAATCCCTCCCACGCGTGCCTGCTCAGTTCAGTCAAGCAAGCTTGTGTTATTCTCAGTATGAAGAGGAAGCCATTTCAGGGCTCCTCAGAACATAAGTTGACATTCAACTTGGCAGAAAAAAGCTGGGATGCCCCTTTACAATTTAGTGGCAAATTAAGTATACTGGATAAGTGACAACAACAAACCAAGATACTAATTTAGAGGATGGAACAATGAGTGCCCCTTATTTGTAAGGGGTATTTCCAGCATGAACCCTTTGGCTCAGTTATGAAGATCCGAAAAGTCATTAGATGTTGGGCTCCTCATAAACCTATAGTTTGTATTCTTTACATATCACTTTTGGAGATCCATGCTAACTTTAATGAGCTGCTGATATTAGGTACATTCTCCATTGTTATTTTAATTTTTGATAGGTGACTTGGGCCATCTTACTTTGCCTCTTCAAAACTTCGAAGAAAAGGTTTGCTAAAAAAAAATATTTATTTGATGTCATCCATACAGAGAGCTGTTCAGCTGGTTCAGATCTTCTTTTATCCAATTACTGCAGATCTGCAGGAGATTAGTTTGTTCCGAATTGCCTCACCTTTCATGGAACACTTGTCCAAACAGCAGTGATGTTCACAGAGAAACCTATAGAGAGGTTACACAGTGGTATATAAGTTACCAGAGTGTTATAGATGATAAGCTGCTGATTCAGAGCTGCCGGCCTGTAGAAGATTCACAGCATTGAAGTGCTAATGAGTACGCACCTTTTATTTCATTCTTGGCTTTCATTTTAATTTATGGTTGAACCAGCAATCTCTAGTCCTTCTCATGTCAGCCCATCCAGGTGTGTGTTACGTGGGATGAACAGTAGGCAAGTGATCTTCACAGGCTTGCCAGCGACTGAGATACATTAACTCTTTCCCACAGTCTCAGAATGGTATCTACTGTTATATATTACAAAAGTGGAGACCAGGAGGCATCTAGGAACAAATATAATTGGTTGTGCCCGCATGTATTCATATAATGAGATAAGAATATATATATGTATAGCCAAGTATCTGTTAGGAAGAAACTCGCTGCGATTTGAGGCGGTGATGAGTACCATTGTTCAATAAGATTTATCTGAAAATTTTCCATAAAATTTCTACTCTTCATATACTTATGGCCAAAAGTATCAATTGCCGCATGGCCTTCACCAGTGGACAAGTCTCAACAATCAACCACATACAGGTCATTCTAAACTTCTTACCTGAAACCTACATTTTTCGGCTGTGGAATTTTTAAAATTTAATTTGTTTGCTGTTATACACGTCCATCTGTTTGATAAAGCAGAAAATGTGACGCGTTGGAGAGGGCAACCCTTTGCCAATCAGTGGAGGACCAATTCCGATACTGCCTAGAAAATTAAAGCCTTCTCTGTCTATGCAACTTAGTTAGCAGAGGTGCAATAACCATCCGTATGTTTCAGAGCACCATATGCAGTAGGTTCACTGAGCTGTAGTTTTAGACACATGTCTGATAGCACCTCTCACATCAGTGGTACATCACAATGGTTCATTTTGTCCACTCAATATACACTTTCACCACAGTGGCGGCCAATAATCATCTCGTTTTGCAACTCTGATAAATCGTCTATGGATATGTGTGCAGACATCCTATTGTACACATTATATGTCCACCATGCCAGCTTATGACGCATGATTTCCTTCATGAGCTACGTGCTGCCGACGTTAACAGTAGTAAGTGGTCATAATAATGAGACTCGACTGTGTGTACCGGAATGCCAGAGCCGCCCTTCCGGTCGATAAAAATAAATGCCGGATTTGTTTTTCCGGATGACACCGTAAAGACGGATCCGGCATTTCAATGCATTTGTAGGACGGATCAGGATGCCATCAGTTGGCATAGGTTTTGACGGATCCGGAAGGAAGTTCCGGTGATGGAACTGCTTATCGGATTCCTCTGCCGCAAGTGTGAAAGTACCCCCCCCTTCCCCCCCAGGCCAGGACTGAAATGGTTTGTGAATGAGCCTATAAAGTGTTCTTTTTCTGGCGGTACTGATAAGTCGCTCTTAGCACCTGCTCTACATGCAGAGACCTCATAGGCCCTGTATAACAGTGAAGATATATTAAGCCGTAAAGAACCTAATAGATGCACCTTAAACATTGTCTGACTTTGCCTGTTTTGTTTATTACTTCATAACTTCATGTGCCATTACAGAAAACTGATGACTTTCTATCCATGAAAATGTATCCCCATGTATCTGAATGCACTTCCGGAGAGGTTCGTGTTTGGCTGCTAAATCAGGCAGAGAGTCTTATTCTGCTCAGTTTCTGTGACCCGGCAATCAGTGCGCAGGGTCACACAGGCCGACCCCGTAATATCTGTAGATGCAGGTTAATCAGGTTTGGTTTTGGTGACAGCTGCCTGTGACCTTGAGTAAATTGCTTTGTGTTTCCTGCGCCTCTGGCAAACAGAAATGATACTGTAAACTGAACTAAAGGGCATTATTTTTTTAAATGTTTTCTATGTAATATGGCATTTTTATTTTTACTGTATAGAGCCGATAATTTTGATTAAGTTCTCCAGGAATAGATAATCTCTAGGCATAGGTGTACTAACTACTGGTATATTGTCTTTGGATCCTGGATATATTCATTTGTATGCCATGTTCATAGATAATACATCTGTAAATAAACAGCCTGTTGTGGCATACGATTTAAGGAGCATCTGTCCATAGTGCCGACCCTATTAAACCAGGCATAATGTCCAGTAGGATTGAGCTTGTCTTTACTGAGTAATCAGCACATGTACAGTAGGTACCTGTGAGCAACGTCACAAGCACCAGATTACAGGGCCAGGTGAGATGAAGATAACATTGAAGGTCTGGTGGTCCAAGGGGTGCGGCCCACCAATTGTGACTCTATTAAGCTCATTTGCTTAAAATTAAAAAGCAATAGTGTTTCAGAAAAAGATAACAAAGGTGTCATTTTACGAAGCAGGATCAACCCCACCAGACGTTATGCCTGGTTTAATAGGGTTGATTCTGTTTATAGATGCTCTTTAAGGGTATTGTCTAAAGGTGCGGCCAAGCCACACCTTCCCCCAGCAGCCAATGGTCGCCGGACTGCACCCTAACAGTAAGTTTGTTAGAAGGCGCTTGTCTAGTGCCCTGCTATTTGAAAGGGATTTCCAATTATAGCATCTTCTGACATTTTGGAAAGAGGAATAGATAAGAGGTTTCAGAGGCGGCCATACAGAATAATCTGTTTTCAGCCACTGACTGGAACTTTGGGGGCCATTTTGTAGGTACAATTATGTATATTAGTATTATTTGGCTGCCTTCACACACAGCATTTTGTAGCATTTTTGTTATACACACTGTGGCCAGATGATGATTTAAGGTGTATAGCAAATACTGAGAAGTGTAGATAGGCCTCATGCACATGACTGTGCCGTTTTTTGCAGTCCACAAACCGCGGATCCGCAAAAGAACGGAAGCTGCCCGTGTGCCTTTCGCAATTTGCGGAACGGAACGGGCGGCCCATTGTAGAAATGTCTATTCTTGTCCGCAAAACAGACAAAAATAGCACATGCTAAATTTTTTTGCGGGGCCACGGAACAAAGCAAAGGTGGCGGACAGCACACGGAGTGCTGTCCGCATCTTTTGCGGCCCCATTGAAGTGAATGGGTCCGCACCCGAGCCGCAAAAACTGCGGCTCGGATGCGGACCAAAAAAAACCGGTCGTGTGCATGAGGCCATATACAGCATTTTTGTTTATAGGATTTTTTTGTGCCATGTTTCCCATAGCCGTCTCTATAGGACTTGAAAAATGCCAGAAAAAAAATGGCAAAAAATGGCATCTGACAATTTAGTTTTTAAACTTTGTAAGAACTTTTGTAAAAAACAACAACTTTACATTAAAGGGGTTTTCTGGCATTTTAATACTGATGACCTATCCTCTGATCTGGAGTCCGACACCCGGGACCTGCTGTTTGAGAAGGCAGCGGCACTCCTGTCAGTGAGGCTGCCTTCTCCAGTATTTCTTAGGCCAGTGACGTCACATTCATCGTTCACGTGGCCTAGGAGCAGCTCAGCCCCATTCAATGTACGACGCTGTGCCTGGTGAACTGTGAGGAGGCAGCAGCACTCACAGGAACACCGGTGGCTTATGATCGGTGGGGGTCCCTGCTGTTGGACCCCCACTGATTAGATACTAATGACCTATCCAGAGGATAGGTCATCAGTGTGAAAATCTCAGAAAACCCTTTTAAGGCCTCCTGTGCGCGGGCCGCAATGCATGAACACCGACTGTGGGGCAGCCGCAGCGGATCGCGGACCCATTCACTTTAACGGGTCCGCGATCCGCCCCCATGGAATGGAAGTACGGGCACTCCGTAGGGTTCCGTTCCGCACCATTCCGTATCTCCGAATTTGCGGACCCATTGAAGTGAATGGCTCCGCATCCATGATGCGGAATGCACACAGAACGGTGCCCGTGTATTGCAATACGGCAACGGGACACCTACGGTCTTGTGCAAAAGGCCTAATACTGTTTTAAGTGCTTGAAATGCAGAAAACACTGTGGCTTCTTAAAGAGAAATCCAGATTCTCCAGCTGCTGTATATATGTAGACACCAGAGCACACATGATGTTCTGCAAGTTTCAGTCATTGAATGCTGGAAGATATTTCATTTTTGTGACATTCTTCTCTCACATTGATTTTCCGCACCCACACATTTTCTTCCTTTGTATTTTCCTTCCCTTTCTTGCTTGCTGTCTCGGAGCGGGGCCTCATAATCTCCCCATTGCTGGCAGCTTTTATTTCCCCATATACTTGTCCTTTGGTCAGGGCTCTGAGCAGGCCGTATGGATTAGCTGGGTCACATTAGCATAGTCTGCCTGAGATAGAGGTGTTTCTGTATCTAGGAGGGGGAGGATAGCCCAAGCCGGAGGATGTGTGATCAGTGGATTTGCATACTGCTCAGCTCATGGCACTTGTATTAATTCCACTCCAGCTCTCCTGCCTCTGCCGCACTAAAGATTTAGCATTGTGTCATTAACTCTTCCATTCAAAAGGCTATATCTATCTCCATCCAGCCGCCTCCTTATTTGTCCGTTTTGCTCAATAGGAGGTTGTCGTGTCTACATCCAGAGTCTATGGCCAGTGTTCAGCAAACAGTACCATGTTCAGAAGGAGGGTAGGTCAAGGGAAGAGGTTAAGTTGTGGTTAAAGAATCCACTTTATATATGATTGAAAAAATTATATTGTTAATGTTACAGCCTTGGAAGATTGAGAGCCCTCAACGGCTGAGGGCTGGAGAACAGTTTGTTGCAACTGCTTTCTAGTCTGTAAAGACTTGGGATCAGGAATCAGGATATGATAGAGGCAGAGAAGCTGAGCTCTGTCACATATAGGTTTAGAAGCCAAATTTCTGAGTAAAAAGCAGGCTAAATCCTAACCGGACTCCTAGGAGACACCGTAAGAGTCCTTATTACCCCACCCACAGAGGATAATTGACCGCTTGTATACACAGATCGTTGTCAGTCACCGAATAGGTTTCCTTCACAATCCACATCAAGACTTGCATTTAACTGTCTTGGTTATTAGCAGAAAATAATGCGATTTTAATAAATGTGATGTGCAAAGAATACCTTTTGTAGATGATATAGCTGGTGTACGCCAATGATCTTCAACCTCATGGGTAGTGGATTTAGCATTCTCATACTTGTAATGACAGCGGAAGATCCAGTGTATATGATGAGTTGGATATGTTTCATCCAAGGGACAGAACGGAGTGTGCACATGTACACAGGTGTTGGGAGAGATAGCACTTGGCTGAACGCTCACCTAGCTGTTGACGGTGCAGTATATGGACACCTTTATTATTCACCTACCTCCTCATTTCTTTGCACTTGAGGGCTCACTCCACTCCTGTTTGTATAGATACACGTCGATTTTTTTTAGCCTAATCACCAGCTGATACTTTGGCGATATGCCTTTTGGAAAGGCAGGAATGCGCACAAGTGGTAAACAGATTTTGAAAATACTCTTTCAGTGAACCCTCTTATACCAGTCTGCCACCCAGCTTAAAGGCGTATTCACCTCTCAGGCATTGATGTCATATCTCTAGGATGTCAGATAGGTGCTGTTATCTCCAGAATGCCCCCCCGAAGTGAAGGAGAACACACCACGTAAGTGCGACCACCCTCTGTTCACCACTATCAGAGTTCGAAAAATAGTTGATCACTGGATTAGCTATTTCCAACAGTCCTATAACGATGAATAGAGCGGTGGCATGGTCTCCATTCACCACTTTGGGCATGCTCTCTCGGCTATTGCCTGAACTACCTTAGCAGTGAATGGAGAACATGCCACGCATGCACGATGTGCTCTCCTTCACTTCAGGGGCACCATTCTGGAGATAAGAGTGGGACACAGAGGTGAGACCTGCGCCCATCTGACCTTGATGGCATATCCTACAGATACCATATCAATGTCTGAGATGGCCCAACCCCTTTAAAGCATTTATCTAATTTTCACCCCATTCTGTGGCCTAATGGAATGAGAGAAGGTTATACACATCTGATAGCGATGATCTCATACATTATAGTCGTATTTCATTCCCCGAGTGCTTGCTGTGTTTTATGTATTCTGGCATCTAGTCTAATAATTTAGCTGCTTGCCTTGGAGACTAGAAAAGATGCTCATTTACACATTGACATGTTAATGTGCCTGTGCTTCACATCCGGTCGCTCCGTTTTGTAACAAGCCCAGGACGCCTCAATATGGGCCACTAGCCTACTAAATGAGTTCCTGATAATTAGCATTGTGATGCGGCACCAGATGCGAGATGTTGGGGTAATGGGTTCATTCTGTGAGCGGCTTGCCTCTGATGTTACTTATGTTGGGAGCTTCTACTTTACAGGCACAATGTATCACCGTTGTTAAATGCTAGCAGCTTAATTTGTTGCCAGTTTCTGAAATGGAATAAATTAACTTTCTTTAGATTTAACAGAGCGATAGTGTCAGAGCCAGAGGCTGCATCTCACGAACCTGTGGTTTCAGCTCGTCGCGTACAGATTCAGTAGTGATGGGGACTAATCTATAACTTCTGTATAAGCTGGTCCAATGAAGAAAATGCAGTTAAAGGGGCTGTATAACCAAACATAGCATTCACTTCTAATGTGTCTTTGGATTCCACTGCGCTCTGCATGTCCAAATGAATGCCCCTGTGTACCTGAATCCATGCATGTTAATGACAGCAATTACATTGTCTGTCTAATGTTAATAAATACATAGTGACACCTAGAATGGCAGCATGATCCTGGCCCCACTCTTTGTATTTGCTGATTTTGCTATGTCTGTGGAGCTCAGGGACATGTGTGTGTGTGTGTGTGTATACTGTACACTCACCTAAAGAATTATTAGGAACACCATACTAATACGGTGTTGGACCCCCTTTTGCCTTCAGAACTGCCTTAATTCTACGTGGCATTGATTCAACAAGGTGCTGATAGCATTCTTTAGAAATGTTGGCCCATATTGATAGGATAGCATCTTGCAGTTGATGGAGATTTGAGGGATGCACATCCAGGGCACGAAGCTCCCGTTCCACCACATCCCAAAGATGCTCTATTGGGTTGAGGTCTGGTGACTGTGGGGGCCATTTTAGTACAGTGAACTCATTGTCATGTTCAAGAAACCAATTTGAAATGTTTCGAGCTTTGTGACATGGTGCATTATCCTGCTGGAAGTAGTCATCAGAGGATGGGTACATGGTGGTCATGAAGGGATGGACATGGTCAGAAACAATGCTCAGGTAGCCCATGGCATTTAAACGATGCCCAATTGGCACTAAGGGGCCTAAAGTGTGCCCAGAAAACATCCCCCACACCATTACACCACCACCACCAGCCTGCACAGTGGTAACAAGGCATGATGGATACATGTTCTCATTCTGTTTACGCCAAATTTGGACTCTACCATTTGAATGTGTCAACAGAAATCGAGACTCATCAGACCAGGCAACATTTTTCCAGTCTTCAACAGTACAATTTTGGTGAGCTCGTGCAAATTGTAGCCTCTTTTTCCTATTTGTAGTGGAGATGAGTGGTACCTGGTGGGGTCTTCTGCTGTTGTAGCCCATCCGCCTCAAGGTTGTGCGTGTTGTGGCTTCACAAATGCTTTGCTGCATACCTCGGTTGTAACGAGTGGTTATTTCAGTCAACGTTGCTCTTCTATCAGCTTGAATCAGTCGGCCCATTCTCCTCTGACCTCTAGCATCCACAAGGCATTTTTGCCCACAGGACTGCCGCATACTGGATGTTTTTCCCTTTTCACACCATTCTTTGTAAACCCTAGAAATGGTTGTGCGTGAAAATCCCAGTAACTGAGCAGATTGTGAAATACTCAGACCGGCCCGTCTGGCACCAACAACCATGCCACACTCAAAATTGCTTAAATCACCTTTCTTTCCCATTCTGACATTCAGTTTGGAGTTCAGGAGATTGTCTTGACCAGGACCACCCCCCTAAATGCATTGAAGCAACTGCCATGTGATTGGTTGACTAGATAATTGCATTAATGAGAAATAGAACAGGTGTTCCTAATAATTCTTTAGGTGAGTGTATATGTGTGAGTGCAAATATTATATACATTTTTCTCAATCTCAATTCTTTATAAGATCACCACTGCCAAAGTGTCTGATTGATGGGGGTCCGACCATTTTTCTGTCACGAAACTGCGGCCTGTGCTCCCCCGTTTGAATTGAGTGATGGTCATGCATGCACACTACCATTCTAGTGCTTGTATTCAGCAATCTATGGCAGTCTCTTAGAGTTGAACAGGGTTGAGGACACACATGGATGTCTACCACTCCATTCAAATGGGGAGCACAACTCTCCGCTATGGTGGTTGGCATATGCCCCAGCAGTTGGAACCCTGCTGATCAGACCCTTATTCCCTATCGTGTGGACAAGTTGCCTTAAAGGATAACTGTCGTATTTTTTTTTTTTTTTGGAGTATTGGATTGTGGTGATTAATATCACCTTGGTGGCCCTATTTCAACTTTTCACTGTGTATTCAATTACTCCTTAATTCCACATTTTTGTTCCCTGTACTGCCCACTTTTACCTGTGCTTAAAATAGGGTTGCTAGGCATGGTCCGTCTATCTGTTGAAGGACCGAGGACGCAGAATCAGGACGCAGAAGCACGCTGCGTGCAAGGTCACATAACTGACAGCCAGGGACTGTAAGTAAATGATTAAAGCCAGGTCCTCCCCAGCAGCTGATAACAGTTCCTGGGCTGTCTGCACTTCTCCCTGTCCCTGCGCTTGGCAGACGCTCCCTCACTCAGCAGAGCTGGAGAATGCAGAGTTGAAGCAGCGCAGACCAGGGAAGGGAGATCTGCCATCTGCTCAGTGTATACATGAAAGCAACATGTGGTAAGAGGACCCCTTTGTGCTGCAGGAGATTAACCCTTTAGGGGGGAGCGCTCTGGTTACTGACACTTTTGGGGGGCTATTGTTACTGGCTAGTGAGGGCAGGCGGGATTAGCCTCAGGGTGAGGGCAGTGGCGGCCATCTTAACTGAATAGTGAAATTGCAGTTTTATGCAGACTGGTTGCTAAGGGCTGAATCTTATTAAATATGGGGTAAGTCAGTCTAATAGTAACTGATTCTGGAATATCATGTTATTAGTAACTACATATATGAAAATTGAAATTAGGGTCTAAATGTGACAGTTATCCTTTAATGGCATAGTTCCTTTAATACCGCCATACTATGTGCAATAGTGCTTGAATACAGTACTGGGATTCACATACTGCACGCCTAGTAAAATAGGGAATTGGTGTCCTTGGACATCCCCCAGCTTCCACCCATTAAACCCTACTTCCATCGTATTAAGGCCTCTTGCACACGACTGTATGGCTTTTTACATTCTGCATTCTGTTTTTTTGCAGAACGGAACATCTGGCCCATAATAGGACAGCACTATCCATATAGAACAACATACGGAGTACATTCTATTTTTTTTGAGGACCCATTGAAATGAATGGTTCCATATACAGAACGCAAACGGAAAAAAAAATTTGTGTGCATGAGGCCTAACAGTGTGATTTTGACAAGTAATAAAAAAGGTGCCCTGTATGTTAGTGTTAGATTTGTCTACTTAATAGTTATTTAAAGGGTATGATATACATTTGGTCGCCACCTTAGGCTAGGTTCACATCTGCATCTGAGGAGTCTCCGTCGTAGATTTCCTTATAAAATGGTGGACACCATGAGTGAAACCCAATAGATCCCATTATAATCATGGCTGCCATTGCTGTCTGTTATATGACGGTTCTGGCACTGCTGTGATTTTCATTTTTGTGTTCCTATAGTGGAAAAGAAAACTGGAAATATACATGCGGATGTAAACCCAACCTTATTTATGAAGATAAGAAACACAGAATATTTTCAGACTCTTCATATGCATGCTACTTATGGTATCCTTCCCAGCAGGCTAGAGGATTTACAGTATCTCCTAATAAAAACGCGTTATTTATTGGAGGCGGCAGGACCTCATGTGAGTGCTGTAGACATTTTGATGGCATTGCTAAGCATTATATGTCTGCTACGATCACAGGACCTCTTTGCACTACAGACTGAAAAATAAAGGATGATCAGAGTCTTCCAGTGTGTGGGAAGCACTTGTGTCTCCAACTCATCTAGTTGTGAAGATCTTTCCTTCATAGACACCACTCGCTGGCTGATTGAGATCCAGTCGAACAAGTGCCTGTCTTAATAAACCTTCTCCTTGACGTAATGAAAGCAAGACATATCTTATTAACCTAGGAATTGAAAGCTGTGAGATATAAAACCTCAGGGACAGTTGCCCAAATTATAGAACATTTCCTATTCATGTCTGTATTGCTGGCTATTGATAGGAGTGAGGAAAATACGGAACGGAAGGTATCAGTATTTTGTGGATCCATTTTTTGGTGGTCTGATATACAGACAACGCCATGTGTCTTACCTTCAAATCCCATGCACTGTGGGACTGCTTCTTGGTTTCTGAGAGCTGAAGGAAAGAGAACAGGGGCAAGTACCGCCATATAACAGGCCTTGTACAAAGCAGGGTGACAACCTTCAGGCCTGATTCAGACCACAGACTTTTCTATTCATAAGCTTTCCAGACGTCATCTGCATAGCACATGGACCCATTCAAGTAAATGTTGCCAATCACACTCCAGTTTTTCAGCATGGACCATTGGTCCATGGCAAGAAGCTTGCAGAATGTATCATTTTTGCCTGTTTTCCGTCCAAGACTCATTCATTCATATTAAATAAAACCCTGTGCATCGGGATGCCATACGGACATCCAGATATGTGGATGTTTTGCCGACAGAAATCAGAATGGCTGTCTGCATCTGGACTTAGGGGAGCTGTAATGTTGTATATTGGTGGTGGCTTGAGAAAGGCTTAGTATAAGCTGAAACGTTGCCTTGTCTGATGTGTTGATTGAAATAAACTTGCAAAAGCAGAAGGCGCTGGTCACAATTGCTTTATTTCGTTTGTATATTGGTCACTTCTAACCTGATGGTGATGCTGGTCAGACTAAAGCTAGCAATACACTTCTACTTTTGTAGGCCGAATCTGCTGTGAAGGGTGGGTTTGGCCGACACACTACTGTGTTTGGGGGCTCATGACTCTCCCCCTAAAGATGAGGTCAGGGGAAATAAGTATTGGTCCAAATTAACATTTTCGCACAATCCTTTTGTTCTCTGGGGAGATAAGCCTCCACCAGAACTGGCTGACAGTGGCTTTCTCCGCTCTCCCCATAGCATACACAGACACATTTGGCCGAGCCGAACGTGTATGTATGTGGGGAAGCCGGAGGGAGACAGAGGAGATTGCGGTAATTTATTAAATGTGTATGTGTAAAGGGGTTGTCTCACTTCAGCAAATAGCATTGATTATGTAGATAAAGTTAATACAAGGCACTTACTAATGGATTGTGATTGTCTATATTGCTTCCTTTGATGGCTTCATTCATTTTTCCATCACGTTATACACTGCTCGTTTCCATGGTTATGACCACCCTGCAATCCATTAGCGGTGGCCGTGCCTGCACACTATAGGAAAAAAGCACCAGCCTATGTGCGGTCCCACAGTCCCGGCCACCAGAGAGGCTGCCACTTTTTCCTGTATTTCGGACAAAGATAGGACTGTTCTATAGAGGGCAGGACATTCCATTCCACAATACGCGGAATGCACACGGCCGGTATCCGTGTTTTACAGATCTGCAATTTGCGGACTGCAAACAGACAACAGATTATGTGCATGAGCCATAAGAGTCAGACATGTCAGAGTCACTATATTTACGGTGGCTATAGACATGGGACAACCATTTACCGTTGTGTAGACAGAAGATATCTGCCCTGATCCCTTATTGGCTGAACGTGCAAGGTAATAAGCAAACTAATGTCTCTGGCTAGCTGAGGTCAAATGGCTTTGTGTGAAGAAGCACAGCTGGTGTGGAGGAGCCACATTTGAGACACTTCATTGTGTTTGCAGTGGGAAGATTTCACAGCTTGCACAGCTGGCCTGTTGACCTCTGGTCAGTTGATATAAAAATCAATATCTCAATATCTCTGAAGCTTTTATTGACATCTAGATAGGGGAAATACATCTTGGAGTCATGATGCTCTGGCAAATATTAGTTTAGGCCTCCCTTTGTAATTCCCCATCGTTCTGAGCAGCATTTTCCTCTTGATAGCATGATAAGGAGGAATCCTCGAACAAATCTATCTTCACACATGCTTAAGACACATGCTTGTATAGGTGAGCACTGCTGGAGATGCGCAGCGCAGCAATGCTTTATATCAGAATGTCACCCTTAATTAGGTCCGGGAGGACTGTGTTATAGTCAGTATTAATGGTCCTAACGAGAGATGAGAGAATCTCATGTTATGAAATTCGTTCACGCTTCATTTGGTGGTAAAAGCAGAATTGCGTTATGGATTCTGTTACCCCGGACCATAACGCAATTCTATGACGCAATGCATAACGGAATGCCTTTAGAGCAGGGGTGCACAACGTGTTCTGGGTGGGGGCCACATTGTTAGACTGAACCAACGTCAAGGGCCGAAAATAAAATTTAAAGGGGTAAAAAAAAACTGAAATGCTGTATTTATGGCATATCGAACGTACAGTATATGCCATTAATGTGTAGTTACACTGCCAGGACTCCCATCTAATGGGAGTAAGCATGAAAAATACATGTGAGCAGCCACAAGACATAGACATACATGTTTGTTACTAGATGGTTGGGGGCTGCACAGAATGGTATCAAGGGCCGCATGTGGCCCCCGGGACGCAGGTTGTGCACCCCTGATCTAGAGGGATTCCGTTATTCATTCCGTCATAATAGAAGTCTATGGGCTGCATAACGGATCCATCCCGTTTCTGTAATGCAGGAAAGGGCTCCCCTGCATAAATTCACCTTTTACCACCAAACGAAGCGTGAACAAATTTCAAAATATGAAATTCGCTCATCTCTAGTCCTAACATGTGACTTATGCCCCCTGTGGTGAACTGTGGAATCACAAATACAGTACAATGGGATCTAGGATGCTCATGACATCAGTACCTTGTATAATGGGAGGAATGACTATTATGAAAGCTATGCTCCACTGTCACATGAGTTCTTTCTGATACAGAATATAATTCATTAATAGATTTTTTATGTCACACTCGATTTTCTGTGAATAGGTATATTACATTTAACCATTTCTGACACTCACCATACACGCACTGTTCATGTCTCCTGACACGTCTGATTTAGTGTATAATTGTATTCCCTCTTATATAACAATGTTAGAGAATCTTTTAAAGCTCTACATTGTGCCATTCCGCTGTGTTACCATTTGGGCAGGGGGGTGTCATTGCCAGGCTGTATAAGGAAACACTCATTAGACCATTCAAATACTAACACCCAGTTGTCAACTTGTTCATATATTTCTAGGAGGAATAACAAAGAACTGATACAACATAGAGTTAAAAAAAAAAACTAGGTCTACAGTTGTAAATTTACGGGAAATACACGTATTTATTAAAACAGACATGTCCGGAGAGCGGACGTGTCCTCTTTACAGGGCAGCTTCAAGTTTTACATTTATTAAAGAGGAGCTGTCTCCTTTCCTGACATGTCTGTTTTAATAACTACTTGCAGTCTCCATGTAATAGCAATTCTGGATTATTCCTGCTAGAAGTTATGAATGAATTGCAATGAAGGTCCAGATGGGCGTTACCAGTTGGTGGTGTGTCCCTGCACAGTCTGACACTGGCTGCGCCGATTGGATAGAGTCAAACTGTGCAGGGACACAACTCCAACTGGTAACACCAATCTAGACCTTCACTGCAAACTGCTAGCAATTCATTTATAACTTCTAGCAGGAATAATAATGAAAGGACCCAACAGGGAGTCATAGGAATTGATGCTCCAGAATTGTAATTATATGGGGAATGCTAATAGTTACTGAAACAGATACGTCAGGAGAAGTGACAGGTCCTGGTTAACTTCTGCCAATGGATCAGTACAAGATGATCTGGGAGAGCAGAGGTTCAAAATGTTATATTATTTTCACCCAATGTCACTTAAAACCATTTTTCAGTGTACGGTGGAGTAACTCGTAAGCAGTTGACTTGACTCTGTTGGTATATTTTCAACCATTGATTCATATGTTGCTACATTGGCTAGTCCAGGGGTGGGCAACCTGCGGCACACCAGCTGTTGTAAAACTACTATTCCAAGCATGCTCCATTCTCCAGTATGCATGCTGGGAGTTGTAGTTTCACAACAGCTGGTGTGCCGCAGGTTGCCCTCCCCTGGCGTTAGTCTCTTAGGTGCCGTGACTGTGTATGACCACCCTTTCCATTCTGTGTTTTAGTGTGCCGTGGAATGCTCTGTGGATTTGGAGCAGTGTGTGAGAAGAGCAGTACCGACCCATCCCAGGCAACCTGCGTCTGCAAGAAAACTGCATGCCCAACATTGGTAGCCCCCGTCTGTGGCTCTGACTACTCCACCTACAGCAATGAGTGTGAGCTTGAAAGAGCCCAATGCAACCAGCAGAGGAGAATCAAAGTAATCAGCAAAGGACCTTGCGGTAAGACACAAGCCATTTGTGTGCCTTCTACATTGCAGAGACATGACAGCTGGAGAACCATTGTATTTCTTCATCCTCTTTCATCGATGATTTGCACATCTTCGGCTGCAGTATTAGCGCCAGCAATACTCCCGGAAGATGTATAATAACAATCTATATGGTTGTTGGATCAGATGCATGATCTACTCTTCCCGCATAGTCTTGCAGTTAGCTATGTTGTACATTGCCTCTTCTCCCTCCTCCCTCTTTTTACGTCTCTCTAATGGGATATATAATAAACGGCCTCTTTCTTTTCTGAATTATACAGCTCCCTGGCCATACATATACTATAATGTGCAGCCTTACACTTTACTGCCCATGCAGTGCCTTCCTCGGAGCGCCATTGCACAGCTTCCTTATCCCCTGCTTACACTGATACTAGATAATAATGCACAGAACATGGACACTACATTTCCCTAAGCAAATGTATAACACATGGCCTTTCCTTTTAGTTTCCAGTTTTAATGTGTAAAATATGGACTTTTTTCAAATCTTCCCCGATGAGGTATCTTGATTACATATTCAATGAATGGGTTGCTTCCTATGCACTTCTAAATTTCTGTTGCACTTCAGAAATGCAAGTGGGATCCATATAATAAGAGCTTCCTGCTCCGCCATAGCTCCAGGGAGATGCATTACGTACTGCCTCTTTCCAGTACAAATCCCTGACCAGATAAATAGTGTTAATGCCTTAATGTTTCTGCCTTGGAAAGCAAGCCTGATCTAACTATACTGCAGTTAGATGCAAAATTAACCCTGTGTCACTAATAATCTGCATCCAGACTCGTATGGACAATTCATCCCATGTCCACTAGAAAGACAAACTGTGCATTAAAGGGGTTGTCTCACTTCTGCAAATGGCATTCATCATGTAGACAAAGTTAATACAAGGCAGTTACTAATGTATAGTGATTGTCCATTTTACCTCCTTAGCTGGCTTGATTAATTTGCTCGTTTCCATGATTATGACCACCCTGTAATCCAGCAGCAGTGGTCGGGCTTACACTCTATAGAAAAAATTGCTGGAGTATGCACTCTCCTAGACCCCCAACCACCAGAGAGGCCGGCACCTTTTCCTATATTGTGTAAGCACAGCCATCGCTGCTGGATTTCAGGGTGGTCGTAACTCCTGGATACAAGCCGTGTATAATGTGACGGAAAAATGAATCAAACCAGCAAAGGAGGCAATATGGACAATCAAAATACATTAGTAAGTGCCTTGTATTAACTTTCTCTACATTATTAAACTATTGGTCCATTCTTTGGGTCCCCTTGAACCATTCTCGCCCCCTTTTACCCTAATAAAAACTCAGAAACCAGAGTCGGATTAAATCGGTCACAGCAGCCATTTTATTTAAAACACACAAATAACATAACTTAAATAACAATAAGTTAATCCAGACAAGGGAGGACCTAGAAGCCCCAAATTTCTTATTAACCACCAAACAACCTGGCAAATCCACCTTTGCTCCACCCGTAGAACACCAGCTCGAAGACACCAACTGATGGACACCCCTCCGAACCAACCAAGTGCCCAACCATGAGAGACCAGCCCCACCATTGAGGCCCTCCCATTCTCAAGTACCAACCCATACCACCAGCTTTGAGGACCTCCCCCCACCAACAATGCGCAACTAGACCTCTTATACCCTCAAGCTTGCATTACAAGTTACACTGACCACGCCCCATGCCACACACGATGAGGAACGATGTCAGACCACACCGTAACCATAGCTGGAAACAACGACCACCAACGCAACAGGTCAAACTTAATGTCTCTTATTAACTCCCTAACCGGCTTCATCCTTTTATCCCCAAGTCGTTACCATCGACATGTTAAACTAATATGTCAGGGGACCTGTCTAAACATGTGAAACTATGCACCTCTCTCAAAACACCTCCCCACAACATACCTCGAGACCCGAGCCACCATACGACCGCGATGTCCCTCTCAAAACCCAGTTGATGCCCGTTCGGCCGAATATCCGCCCTAATCGCTCCCCAAAAATCAAATGAGTGCCCAAGGATCCACACTAATGCCGAGTAACCTGCTAAAAATAGAACAAATAAACACATCACCGATCACACAATAATTTATTCAAGACTACCTAACCTCACACACATAGGATCGGAACCTGCTAGACTCCCATCTACCTATCCTTTTAATAACCTCATCAATCATACCCAGCCTTGCTGCCTCTGTTGCAGCCCCAATCCTAAAAGAATAGCCTGTAAAAAATTTTGGATCAATCTTCAAGCCTATCAAGCACTTCCTGAAAAACTGCCACAAACTGAAACCTTGACAAAAAGGACCCATCTTCATGTCTAAGAGGACCGCTACCCAAATTCGTACTCGACCTGTACTCCTGCAAATACTGCACTGGGCACAATGAACACCCTGGAACCAAAAACAAGCTAACACTACGTCCTCGTCCCTCCTTATTTGTCCACATCCTCCCCATACAGCCCCCCCACACACACCGCACACTTCTGCACACCAGTTCCCCCAAACGAAAAGCCCCAAAAAAGGCCAGCAAAAAAAACAACTTAAAGGGAACCTGTCACCGGGATTTTGTGTATAGAGCTGAGGACATGGGTTTCTAGATGGCCGCTAGCACATCCGCAATACCCAGTCCCCATAGCTCTGTGTGCTTTTATTGTGTAAAAAAAAACTATTTGATACATATGCAAATTAACCTGAGATGAGTCCTGTTCCTGACTCCTCTCACATACAGGACTCATCTCAGGTTAATTTGCATATGTATCAAATAGTTTTTTTTACACAATAAAAGCACACAGAGCTATGGGGACTGGGTATTGCGGATGTGCTAGCGGCCATCTAGCAACCCATGTCCTCAGCTCTATACATAAAATCCAGGTGACAGGTTCCCTTTAAGTAAACGTACTTCACCCACTGAACTACACACTGATTCTGCCTGCCCCCCAATTTTTTATAATAAAGCAAACGAAACAGGCCTCCTTCTATCTTCTGTGCGCCTACCCTTCCTCCAACCCTTCAAAACTTGCTTTACTAAGAAATACTTTTTCAACGTCTAAGAGGCCCCTTAACTTGAAACCAAAGGCCAAACCCGCAACACATCTATTCAACTGTGTGACTGGCCAAACCTCTTCTTTAATATGCCTCAAAAACGACAAAAGCGGGACTTCCCCTTTATCTACTCTCACCCCCACATTCTCACACCTCTGCGCCCAAAAACTCCAGGCTTTTTCATATGCTGCCCATGTACCTGCACTCAATGATGCCTGTAGAAGGCTCTCTACTGTACCTCCAAGCGCTCCCATAAGGACTCCAGACACTCCACCCCTTCGGAATCCTCTTCTGGTGCTAGATGACGAAAATGCTCCCACTGCGAACGAGAGAGGACATCCGCAATGCAATTAGACACCCCAGGCACATGAACTGCCACCACCCACGCGTTAAGTGATAAACAAAGCAACACCAGATGCTGCAACAACGGAACCACCAGAGGTGATGAGGTTGTCAAGCCATTGATCGCCTGTGCCACCCCCAGATTATCGCAATGAAAATGTATCTTCCTGTTCCTAAAATTATCGCCCCATAAAACCACCGCAAGGACAATTGGAAACAGTTCTAGGAGAGCCAAATTCCGCACCCAGCCCTGTAAAACCCAGGATTCAGGCCACCGACCCACACACCATTGGCCATGTCAATAAATTCCGAACCCCCCCCCCCCCCCCAGCCGCACCTAAGCAAAGAAAATGATCCAGGTAGTGAATGATGGACGAACAACCCGCCACATCAGCCAATACCCATTCCAGGAACGAACTGAACGCTTCAAAATAAGCACACGACACAGAGCAACCCATCGGCAAACACCTGTCCACGAAATACCCTCCATCCCAAAAACAACCCAGTAAATTTAAATTGTCAGGGTTAGCCGTAAGGAGGCGAAAAAAAACCTCAATGTCTGTCTTGGCCAACAAAGTACCCGGACTCAGTTTTCGCACCCATGTCATAGCCGCATCAAATGATGTATAAGCCACTGAACAAAGTTCAGATCAATACCATCATTGACCAACGCCCCTTTTGGAAAAGATAAATGGTGAATTAGCCAAAACTTGTTCAGCTCTTTTTTAGGCACTAAACCCAAGGGTGACATGACACCCTCAAATTGACTAAAGGCGGTTCCACAAATGGACCATCCATCCTGCCCAACAAAACCTCCTTCGCCAATTTTTTGGACACTACTTCTGGTTGCTCTAATGCTGAACGCAAATTTTTCTGCATGCTAACAACCTGTACGGGATTCGACGGTATACTAAAACCCCATGTGAAACCCCTTTTTTAAAAGCTCCGCCGCCTCTCGCTTAGGGAATCTATTTATATACTGTTCCATCCTTTCCACCTGCACTGGAGTCTGCCCCTTTTGCAGTGGCGTTGGCCCCTCTTTGCCTATTGCCTCTGAAGCATAGATTGGCTCCATGATTCCCGCCGCTATATGAGCATTCGTGTTTAAATTTGTATTTTGCCCCAAACTCGCAGCTTCCTTCATTAAAAAGGAAGCACAGTCCTTTTGCGGACGCCGCTTCGAAACTAACCTGACCCCCCTGGATGCCACCGAAAGGACTGCCCCTGCCTTCCCGACGCCGTCACTTTTAACCATAAACCAATGCCTTTATGGTCCCACCGGATGTTAGGGCGAACCGCTTTCCTCTGCCTAAACTGCTCATCGTAACAGAGCCAACCCAAACCCCCATAAACCCTATACGCCTCCCCTATCCCATCTAAATAGCAGAAAAGGGAGGAGCAACACTCAGGTTCCTTTTCACCAAGAGTGATGGCCAGTTCGCAGTGTTCGCCAGCGAAGACATGCGGGCTGCCATCTTGACTCACAAGTCCGGCGATGCACAGGTAAGCCCTTACCTGTGCCTGTACAGTGAGCCAGTCTGAAACAAATGCGGTCACCGGGTGCAGGCAGTTCCAAGAACTGCCTGCTCCCGGTGACCGCATTTGATTTCAGACCGGCTCGCGGCACAGGCACAGGTAAGGGCTTACCTGTGCATCCCCGGACTTGTGAGTCAAGATGGCAGCCCGCATGTGTTCGTTGGCGAACATTGCAAACTGGCCATCACTGTGCACCAATAACACTCACCAGAATGGCAAAGGCCTGTAGAAAATTTGAAAAAGTGCACGGGATCAATCTATGCCGGTGCTTTTCTTCTTCTTCCCTCTTACCCTTATCCTTCTTCGCTCTATCCAAATTAAAACGCTCTAACGGAACTAACGAAAATATATCAACGTATTCCCCTTTCCATATACGCTCCCACTCCTCCTGCTTCAAATGCACCCCTAACAGGCCTTCAAAGCATACGTATACCTCCCCTTTTGCCCCATCATCCACCTTAAGCCTATCGTCTTCCCCCTGGCCTGAGTCTGCACAGACACTGATCCCCCAGCCCGAGATGGCAGACTCCCCACTGCCCCACTCGCCCCAACACCTACCCCCCAAGCTGGTAACGGAGATAAGCCTGTCCCCCCTAAACCATTAACCCAACCCGCGAGGCTGCTCAAAAGCTGCCCCAGACCTCCAACTAACTCCCCATGACTCCCCCCATCCCCGACACCCACCAGACTGCTAACTAGTGAATGCAGGGATCCCCATAGAGTCTCACCTGGCTGCCCGGGCTCTGTGAACCCCGCAGCCGATGGTCCTGGCTCCTGACGTCCGCCCTGTCCGTCGTATCTTCTCCTCTTCGTCCTGATGACCCGCCGCTGCAAGACTGCACCCCAGCGTCGTCCATACTGGGTGCGCTCTGTGTCGTCCTTGACTCTTCTTCTTCCATATGTGCAGGTGCATCCACTTGAAAAATGTATCTATGATGAGGCCTGTGCACACTGCTGGCCTCTAGCTGCACAGGCTCGGTCCTCCTGCTGTTGCCTCCTCTCCCACACCAAGCGGGCCTCCCAGCCACCCAAAGTGGGTGGTTCGCCGTTCCCGCTCCTGATCCCATGCTGTCTGTAGGTGAGGACAGAGGGGTGGCCCCCCTGCCCTGCTCTGGGCTCCGCCGCGCTAGGAGATTCCTTCCACGCCCGGAGGATGCATGTCTAGGCTGACTGCCTTCCCTCTTTGTGGAGGGTCCCTGGAGGGGCTCTCTATTCAGCGTTGAGCCCTGGGGGCCTCACTAAGGCTAAGGCGCGCCGGCGGATGTACCCGCCACGGCCGTCTCACCTCCGACTGTGGGCCTGACTTACCCGCCGCCTTCCACTGCAGCATGCGAACTACTGGACTCCGCTGCCGCCCTCAATCTCCCGATCATCGCGTCCACGAACTCCATAGGTACCGCAGCTCGTCTCAACTATATATCTAAAATAGCGCCCTTCCCCACCAACTGCCCTCACTTATAAATCCTTAACCCCTCTGCACACACCCCCTTCACCACTATAATTAACCCATTGGTTCCTCATCCCCTCGCCAAAATTTCATCATGTGGGGCCTCCCCTAAAGCTAAAGCCCCAGTACGGCCCATTCTTGACAAATGCCATTTGCTGAAGTGAGACAACCCCTTTAAGCTCCAAGTTTACAATAGTTTATCTTGACCTAGCAACATTGTATTACAGTATCTCTCTAAAGTTATATGGGTCAGTATATAGTAAGATCACAACCTATGCCTGACCTGATACCTATGGGTGAGGTATAGCCGATGCATGGGATTGAATCCGTTGTAGTCATCAAGTAAGAAAATTATATCTTAAAGAGGACCTTTCACTGATTCTTACCCTATGAACTAAGTATACAGACATGTGGAGCGGCGCCCGGGGATCTCACTGCACTTACTCTTATCCCCGGGCGCCGCTCCGTTCTCCTGCTATGCCCTCCGGTATCTCCGTTCCCTAAGTTATAGTAGGCGGAGTCTGCCCTAGCGCTGGCCAATTGCATTGCAGAGCTCACAGCCTGGGAGAAAATAACCTCCCAGGCTGTGAGCTCTGCTCTGCGATTGGCCAGCGCTAGGGCAGACTCCGCCTACCATAACTTAGGTACTGGTATCTCCGCCTACTATAACTTAGTGAGCGGAGATACCGGAGGGCATAGCAGGAGAACGGAGCGGCGCCCGGGGATAATAGTAAGTGCAGTGAGATCCCCGGGCGCCGCTCTACATGTCTGTATAGTTAGTTCATAGGGAGGATAAGGGCAGTGGATGGCTGATGTACTGTATATCCAACAGATGGCATTCGTAGATATATCTGTCCAATGTTATACATGTTCGTTTTAAAGGTCATCTGTCAGCAGTTCTGTATCTATGACACTGGCTGACCTGTTACATGTGCACTTGGCAGCTGAAGACATCTGTGTTGGCCCCATGTTCATATGTGCCCACATTGCTGAGAAAAGTGATGTTTTAATCTATGAAAATTAGCCTATAGGAGAAACAGGGGCGTTACCATTACTCCTGGAGGCTCTGCTCTCTTTGCAACTCCACTTTGACAGGGCCAGGCAGTGAAAACGTCTGTCAATCAAAGTGTTGGCCCTGTCAATCAAAGTGTTGCAAAGAAAGTGTTGGGCCACCATTCTAGTCTTGTATTGCGCCTCTCCAACTAAACCTTTACACTTTGTGAGTAATCCTGCTTCATGGTCAGGCTGCCACTAGGAGTTTAGCACTGTGTAAAGTATAAAAATTTTAGAAAACCAAATCCAACAAGTACTTATGACCACTTACTTTAGAATTAATTATTTGAAGTTCACTGACATAGCTCAATCAAAAAATTATTAATTTTTTCAAGAAAATTATGATGTCTGTTATTAGTCTATATGGACATTGCTATCTATTCCTTGAGGCTAGCTCTTCAAACAGGTTGGAAACCAAGGCTCACAAGTTGACATTAGCGCCCGTACTCTTCCTGGACTGTGATATTCTTTTAACGTCTAATGTCCATTGTACAAATAGTCAGTAGGCAGAGTGGAAATTGACCTGGTGACCATCACAGTTTGTCGTTCCTTATATTCATTTTCTGCAGTGATTTCTCAGTAGTGATCCTGTGATGTACAATGCTTCACTACACCTCACCTGATTAGAGCACTGTGATTCTTATTGTCAATGGCCTCTGATTGCATTGACACTCATCCCTGGGGTTTCTGCATTATGTATTCGCTCACATCAGTGCTTGTCCCCAGTGGGGCTCACAATCTAATTTTCTTACAGCAGGCATATACTCTAAGGTTAATCTTATTAACATGGATATATTTAACGGTGACTTGATTTGAACTCTCAGCCTCAGAGCCTTAGTGCTACCTACTGTGTCTTGATCAGTTATTAGTACAATTAGGATAGCATTGTCATGCAGTAAGTGTGGTTCTGTATCTTCTCTCATGCAGGTTCCAGGGACCCTTGTTCTTCAGTGTCCTGCAGCTATGGAAGCACCTGTGTACGCTCGGCAGATGGGCAAACCGCAAAGTGTGTCTGCCCAACCACCTGTGCTGGCCTGCCAGAGAATGTGGTCTGTGGCAGCGATGGAAAAGACTACCGGAACGAATGTGCGCTGAACAAGCAGGCCTGTGACAGTCAGGAGAACCTCTACAAGAAGTTTGAGGGGCCATGTGGTGAGTAATAATGCTGTAACCATATATTTGTGACATTATAAACCTATATTCATTTACCTGCACAAATAGCCCAAATTCTTTTTTTTTTTGCTTTAAATCAGGTTTAAAGGGGTTGTCTTAGTGCCTTTTCTACATGATAAATGGCATTTTCTGAAGGGAGACAACTCCTTTAAGACTGTTTTATACTGAGAACCTATCCTCCGCCGATCAGCTGTTTAAGGACGCTGTGGCGCTTCGTTGAGCACTGTGGCCATCTAGCCTAAGCGAAGCTCAGTCCCATTCAAGTGAATGGGGCTGAGCCACGACACCGAACACAGCCGCTATACAAAGGATGGCGCTCTGCTCGGTAAGCTGTGAGGAGCCAGCGATCTCGTCAAACTGCTGATTGGCGTGGGTCCCTGGTGTCGTAGACCTTTGATCAGATAATGATGACCTAACCTGAGGATAGGTCATCAGGATAAAACAGACGGAAAACTCTTTTACACATGTATGATAAACTGTTCATAAGACCCGGGGTTGTTTTGACCCTTTCAGAGGATGTAGCGCCACTTGATTTACCTCATGTATTTAATTTGCTATTGTTACATAAAATGTCATCATGTCTAAATATAAAATGCACGCACTCCAACGCAATGTATTGTTCTGTGATTGCATTGATTTTAGGGTGGGCGAGTTTAAAAATGAGCAAACCGATTTCTACTTGGCGTAGCCAGTGATATATGTTATACACGTATGGGTATAGGGACGCCTGTTCTAATGATCTTTGTGCACTTAAAGCACCCCTCTGGTTCTTGGTAGAAATCTCACTATGCCTGACTGCTGAATTCACTGACTAAGAATGTACAGTGAAAATGCCTGGTGTCCTCCGTTTCAATGTCGCTGGGCTGCAATTTGTCCCATTCACAGTCCCCTCTTCTTGTGTGTAAAATAGCCACAGGATTCTCAGATTACCATATGAGCAGTGTGTTTCGGTAGTCCAAAACCCCCCCGGACCAGTGCTGATGATGTCAGCACTGTGCCCATCTGATGTTCTACCCTCCCAGGTAATTTTACCTACATAAAGAGGGGATTAGAATTGCAGTAGTAACGCTGATATCGAGGGCATAATGGCCAACTTTTACTAATGTGATTGCCTCAAAAAATTTGACGCAGTTTGGTGTATTTTTGGTGCAACTAGTTTTGGACATATTTTGTAACAAAAGCATCAAAAAGGAAAATCCCATTCTGCATGTATAGTGATTTTTTTTCTGTGAACCGTGGGAGTGTCTTTAAAGGGGTTTTCCGAGATTTTTATTCTGATGAGCTATCCTCGAGATAGGTCATCAGTATCTGATCAGTGTGGGTCCGACACCCGAGACCCCTGCCGATCAGCAGTTTGACAAGGCAGCTTCGCTTACAGTAGCGCTGCGGCCTTCTCTGTGCTTTTCCTAGGCCAAGTGACAACACGTTCATGTGTCAAGTGGCCTAGGAGCAGCTTAGCCCCATGCAAGTGAATGGGGCTGTGCGTGATACCAAGCACAAATGCTATACAATGTACAGCTTGGTGAGTACGAAGAAGGCAGCGGTGCTCACAACAGCTGATTGGCGGGGGTCCCTGCGTGTCAGACCCCCACCGATCAGATAATGATGACCTATCCAGAGAATTGGTCATCACTAAAAAAAAAAAATTCTTGGAAAACCCTTTTACTGTATCTACCATTACATTTTCCTATCGTTATAATAAAACCTATTTATGATGGAGGCAGGTTGTTTCATTGAAGAGCATAGATTCATATTAGTAACAATCTATTCAGAAATATAGGCAAGGAGACCTTAGTCAAGTAGAGAACAGGGATCTCTAAATCCCAGCTTCATTAAAACCCATGTATTATTACTGGTATAAATAATAATACATATAGAGCAATTACCAGACTCAGTAAGAATACACAATATACACAGACGCTTGGGAGGAATTGAAGCTGTCGAAGCTGCAGAGGGCAATGGCAAATAACCTACAGTATGTATCCGAGACATGACATAGAGATATACATATTCATATAGCCAGATCGAGACATAGATATGTTATCATATGATAAGAAATAGCATGGCCTTCCCCTGAGTTATAAGCCTGAGTGTAACAATAAGAGAAGAAATAATTGCCAAATTGCTTATAGGTGATGGATCTCTGCTGGGAAAAGCCAACTGCCTGCTCCGAGTGAATTCTCTGTATCTCATTTAGTGCCTATTTTTTGCTTGTATTCCCTCAAGACAGTTATACCAATATACTCTGTAGTGAATTTCATCTTTCAAAATGTGTATATTGTATATCTAGATTAATATCTAGGAACACTGAGCCAATATAAGCTAAATATACTTACTGTGTGTTATCTGGGTGAGAAAATTCTAGATTCTGTGCTATCATCAATTCTAAATACAGCTTTATAAAAATACTTTTCAGAAAAACAAGTACAGTAAAATTCCAAAATCCCAACATATCCATGACCAGTGCTAAGCACTAACCACCACCTTGCCCAGTAGGGCACCCAGATACTAGGTATCCAGTGATACAGAGAATCAAATTCTATTTGAATAGTCAGCCACCTGAATGTCCAGTTATGCTTGTCTAGCCCTTTTATTTCATAGGTGCACATCACCTACAGGGTGATGGAATCTGTGATGAAGGCTTCAGTGTAGATGTGAATAGATCCTTAAGATGCCCATACACCTTCAATTGCTGCTGGTGGAGCGCTATCTCTTCTGACTCCTCCATACACATAGGCTAGGCATCTATGTGTTTTAAAAAAGAAAGCCACTGCCAGGCACTTCCTCAGTATGATCTGGAATTGAAATTCAACATTCCCAAAGCTTCTCTACCACAACACCATCTGTCGCGAAAGAGTCAGGAGCTCCCCATACACATTAGACTGTTGTCCGCTCCCACTGGAATTTTTGATCGAGAATACGGTATAATGTGTATGGGGGCCCCTAGTTTACCTGTCTTATGTGTTCTTTAGAATGAGTAGCTTCCTACACCCAGAATGTAATTAACTTAGTGGCATATCTGAAGACAGGTGCCGTACCATGGTTTGGGGCAAAAGCAGCACCACAATAGGGGGACAATTATAATTTTTGCTATACGTTCCCTTTCTATTTATTTGGAAAGTTTCTGAGTTTGAATGATGGAACTAAAAGGCATAATATACATTACTTGCTAACATGTACCCTGTATTTCTAGATCCTTGTAAGAATGCCCTAAATGACATGAATCGAGTGTGCAGGGTAAACCCACGCACTCTCAAAGTGGAAATGCTCTCACGGCCAGAGAACTGTCCAGCCCGGAGAGAACCTGTGTGTGCTGATGATGGAGTGACATACGACAATGAATGCATTATGACCAGGAATGGAAGCATTCGAGGAATAGAACTGATGAAAGTGCGCTCTGGCCAGTGCCAGGTCCAGGGTAAGATAAAACACTCCGTCTCTTGGATTTTTGAGCTCAGTGAGTGAAGTGCAAAGTAGTGGAATGAGCAAATTATAACAGATGCACCATCAAATACAGGGCACTCTTCTATAGCAGTGGTGCCCAACCATTTTTCGTCTGAGGGCCACACTAGACTTGGTATAAATTTTGCGGGCCGGAACCAGGTAGCTTTGCCAGAAAGAAATGCAAATGCCATGAGGGGGCACGTGTGAGCATTACTACTGTGAAGAGGGCACATATCTGGAATAACTACTGTGAGGGGGCACATATCTGGGCATAACTACTGTGAGGAGGGCACATATCAGGGTATAACTACTGTGAGCTGTGAGGAGGGTACATATCAGGGCATAACTACTGTGAGCTGTGAGGAGGGTACATATCAGGGCATAACTACTGTGAGGGGGCATGAGTGAGCATTACTACTGTGAAGAGGGCACACATCTGGCATAACTACTGTGAAGGGGCACATATCTGGGCATAACTACTGTGAGGGGGCACATATCAGGGCATAACTACTGTGAAGAGGGCACATATCAGGGCATAACTACTGTGAGGAGGGCACATATCAGGGCATAACTACTGTGAAGAGGGCACATATCAGGGCATAACTACTGTGAAGAGGGCATATATCTGGGCATAACTACTGTGAGGGGGCACATATCTGGGCATAACTACTGTGAGGGGGCATGTGTGAGCATTAAGTCTGTGAAGAGGGCACATATCTTGGCATTATTACTGTGAGGGGGCATGTGATGTATACATGTGTGTAATGTATGTAGTGCAGTATGTGATGATCACACACTGCACTACATACATTACACACATGTATACATCACATACTGTGCTGTCACCTTCTTCTGCAGGTCTACCTTGATGTCTGGTCTTTAGGCTTCAGTCAGATCCTCCACCGCCATGCTTGCGCCGTGTGCCTGACAACACCAGGAGCTGGCCCCTCCTCCTTTCATCTCCCGCCAGCTTCTCCTACAGCAGGGCGCTCTATCGCTCCAGTGCCCGCCCAATCTTAACAATCAGGGGCGTAGCTAGAAATGACTGGGCCCCATAGCAAAAAAAAATTATGGGCCCCCCTCCCGGATCTCCCACCCCCACATACATATTGGACCTCCCACCCCTTCCAGAGCTCCCACCCAAACACCCCTCCAGGACCTCCCACCCCAACATCCCCCTAAGTGTCGTCCACAGATCCCCCCACTAAGTGTCGTCCACAGATCCCCCCACTAAGTGTCGTCCACAGATCCCCCCCCAAGTGTCGTCCACAGATCCCCCCCAAGTGTCGTCCACAGATCCCCCCCTAAGTGTCGTCCACAGACCCCCCCCCTAAGTGTCGTCCACAGACCCCCCCCCTAAGTGTCGTCCACAGACCCCCCCCCTAAGTGTCGTCCACAGACCCCCCCCCTAAGTGTCGTCCACAGACCCCCCCCCCTAAGTGTCGTCCACAGATCCCCCCCTTCAGTGTCGTCCACAGATCCCCCCCTTCAGTGTCGTCCACAGATCCCCCCTTCAGTGTCGTCCACAGATCCCCCCCTTCAGTGTCGTCCACATATCCCCCCCTTCAGTGTCGTCCACATATCCCCCCTTCAGTGTCGTCCACATATCCCCCCTTCAGTGTCGTCCACAGATCCCCCCCCCCTTCAGTGTCGTCCACAGATCCCCCCTTCAGTGTCGTCCACAGATCCCCCCCTTCGTGTCGTCCACAGATCCCCCCCTTCAGTGTCGTCCACAGATCCCCCCCCTTCATGTCCTCCACAGATCCCCCCCGCTAAGTGTCCTCCACAGATCCCCCCCTTCAGTGTCGTCCACAGATCCCCCCCTTCAGTGTCGTCCACAGATCCCCCCTTCAGTGTCGTCCACAGATCCCCCCCTTCAGTGTCGTCCACAGACCCCCCCTTCAGTGTCGTCCACAGACCCCCCTTCAGTGTCGTCCACAGACCCCCCTTCAGTGTCCTCCACAGATCCCCCCCTTCAGTGTCCTCCACAGACCCCCCCCTTCAGTGTCCTCCACAGATCCCCCACCCTTCAGTGTCCTCCACAGATCCCCCCTTCAGTGTCGTCCACAGACCCCCCCTTCAGTGTCCTCCACAGATCCCCCCTCTTCAGTGTCCTCCACAGACCCCCCCCCCCCTTCAGTGTCCTCCACAGATCCCCCCCTTCAGTGTCCTCCACAGATCCCCCCCCTTCAGTGTCCTCCACAGATCCCCCCCTTCAGTGTCCTCCACAGATCCCCCCCCTTCAGTGTCCTCCACAGATCCCCCCCCTTCAGTGTCCTCCACAGATCCCCCCCCTTCAGTGTCCTTCACAGATCCCCCCCTTCAGTGTCCTCCACAGATCCCCCTCCCCCTTCAGTGTCCTCCACAGATATCCGCCCTCAGTGTCATCCACAGATATCCTCCCCACCCAGAGCCGCTTCCTAGCTAATTTTTTCACTGCACTTGCCTCTGTGAAATTGAAGAGAAGCGCCGAAATCTCGCTGTGCGAGATTACGGCGCTTCTCTTCAATTTCACAGAGGCAAGTGCAGTGAATAAATTAGCTAGGAGGCTAAAGTCCGGTCACTGCGCGGGCCGCATGACACGGCTTCGCGGGCCGTAGGTTGGGCATCACTGTTCTATAGTATATGACATACAGATGTTAGCTTTACTATATTCACTTTTCCTGGTGTTTTCCTTCATTTTTTATGTATTTTTTAATTTAAGGGGGTTGTTCGACATCAATGAAAAAATAAATTGATTATCAGTACCTGATTCGTAAGAGTCCAACTCCCGACACCACTACCAATCAGCTGTTTGAAGAGGCCGCTGTACTTCTCATGTGATCATCGTGGCCTCTTCACAGTATACCAAGCACAGTGCTGTACATTGTATAGTGGCTGTGCTTGGTATTGTAGCCCAGGCCTATTTACTTAAGTGGGACTGAGCTGCGCCTAGGCTATATGAATGATGAATGTGAAGTCTGTGGCCTAGGAAGAGGCCACAGCACTCACCAGAGCGCAGCAGCCGCTTCAAACAGCTGATAGGCGAGGGTCCTGGGAGTCCGACCCCCACCAATCAGATATTGATGACCTATGCTGGGGATGAGACATCACATCAATGTTCTAGTCCAGGAAAAACCCATGTAATGAAGGGTGTGAAAAAACATAGAAAAAAATCACTCACCTTTTGAAAGTCCCGCTATTCACATGTCTCCTGCGGTTTCCAATCCCTACTGAGCTGGAATTGAGGACTTCCCATCCATGGTCATGTGGTCACTGTGACTAATCACTGGCCTCAGTAATGATTTGTGCACATGGCCACAGACCTCTCTCTTTCTGGTCTGGCGGAGACTGGAAACTGCTGGGGTGCTGGAACCGTGGGACTTTCAAGGTGAGTTATTTGTTTTTACAATTTTTTACTAACTTTCCTTCCCTTTATTAATTTTTTAAATTTATGTCTAACAACCCAGATCCAGAATGTAGCGAGAGATACAGTTTTGGGCATATGTGGGAAGATGGTGCCATTCTTTGTTACACAATACAGCACTGCAGTCTGAACCAGTAAATCAATATCTTCCTGACACTGTCGCAGTCTGAATAGAAGTATTTCTAACACAAAGAAAGTGTTCTTACAGTGAAATGACACTTATGTGGTTGGGAAACATTTAAATGGAGGTCTGTGATGGCACTTTACCATCGATTTGTGTGACAGTAAGTGTGCTTTCAGAGATTCCGAATAAAAGAATGCAAAGAATCATCAAACAATATGGGACCTTCTTCTGTAGAGATACTCAGAATAAACCTCTATATGAAATTGCTAAAAATGTACATTTAGATACATATTTATGGAGAAATTACACACATAGCCCTCATATCCGTAATTAGCAAAAAAAATTGTATCAAGTACACCTTGTTCTGCAGATAGCTACATGCTATCACAAATATTCCATTCATGTGGCTTTTTACATAACCCTTAAGGATGCAGCCTTGTTTGGGTCTTATAGGGGTTCTGCAGTTTTAGTTTTATTACTGATAATCTATCCTCTCGATAGATCATCAGCATCTGATCGGCGGGGGTCCGACACCTGGGGACCCCTGCCAATCAGCTGTTTGAGAAGGCAGCGGCACTGGCAGTAGCGTTGCGACCTTCTCTCTGTTTCCCGCAGGCCCAATGACGTCACAACTAGTATCACTGGCCAGGGCATGGCTAAGAGGATAGATCATCGGTAAAAAAAACTGCTGAACCTTTTAATGCTCAGCAATTTGTACTCCACATTTTAAAAGCAATAATTTTTTTAACGTTTTTCTGTAGATGTAGCCTAGGGTTTGTTTTATGCGGGGCAAGTTTTTTTAATGGTTCATGTGATGAATTAAATAACTTTAATAACATTTTTGGGGCGACAGTGTCAATAAACAATGCAACTCTGCAATTATATATTTGGACAGATTGGGCCATTTACTTCACTTGTTTTCCCATGTTGTACGCAAATGAGGACTCAAATGGGTGTATCCGGGTAAACAAAGCTGATGAAGTTTCAATGTCACCCATGGGCCAAGCTAAATATTTTGTTCTTCACAAGTGGCCAAATTAGCAGGGAAGCTTGTGACCTCGAAGTGAGCTTGGGACTGGTGCACTAGCCCCCATTTTTGCCTACTGTGCAAGTATTTCTGTGTGGCCTATGAATAATGTTGACGTGTCATTCATGTCATTGAAAAAACCAGAGTAATGGCTGAGTGAAAGTTCAGCAAGGCCCTTTGTCCAGATACTCCCATGGACACTTGAGAAGTCACCTACAGTAGAGGAGTTTTTAAAAGTTCATTTTAGAAGCTGTGCAACAATGCTGTTGACTAAATGATTTAAGGTCAGAAATCATGGCGGATGGTGGCAGTTTCAGTTAAAGGGAACCTGTCACCAGTTTTATGGTGTCCTAACTAAGGGTAACATAAATAAGTGACTGATTCTCTTAACAAAATGCTGGATCACTTTCTTTAATTGACCCAGTCAATCTGCCAACATCTTGTATTGAAAAGCTCCAGCTGATAATGATGAGTCCTGAATATTCATGAGCTCCTGATTCTCCCCGCCTACCTGCTGCTGAATGACAGTTTTTTTCCATATGAATCAGCAGCAGGTGGGCAGGGGAGTGGCTATAGCTCTGAATTAAATATACGCTGGACTCAATGACATCACGCTGGACTCAAATCAGCTCATTAGCATGTGGCATCTTTGTGTGTATATTATGAGGTAACCATCTGTCACACCAGTAAGTGAATACATCTAAGGCACTTTTTAGTAGTTAATGACTGTATATAATTAGTTAGATTATAATCAAATATCCACATGACAGGTTCCCTTTAAAGGGGTTGTCTCACTTCAGCAAGTGGCATTTCTTATGTAGAGAAAGTAAATACAAGGCACTTACTAATGTAGTGTCATTCACCATATTGCCTCCTTTGCTGGCTAGATTCATTTTTCCATTACATTATACACTGCTAGTTTCCATGGTTACGTCCACCCTACAATCCATCAGTGGTGGTGGTCGTGCTCGCACACTATAGGAAAAAGCACTAGCCTATGTTAGGTCTTACGTTACCAACCACCAAATATGTAGGTCAGCACTTTTTCCTATAGTGTGCAAGCACGGCCACCACTGATGGATTTCAGGGTGGTCATAACCATGGAAAAGAGCAGTGTATAATGTGAAATGTGGAAAAATGAGTCCAGCCAAACGAAGCAATATGGATAATGACAATAAATTAGAAAGTGGTTTGTACTAACTTCCTCTACATAATAAATGCTATTTGCTGAAGTGAGACAACCCCTTTAAGGAAACGTTTCACAGGAAAATTAAAATGTGACACTGTATCATATATTATCAACACGCTTACCATTGGGGGCTCTTCTAAAATACAAAGATTGGCTAAAGTGGACATGCAATATGAAAAAATTCTAATGTGAACAACCAGCCCACTATTTTGGATTTAAAAGATCCATTCCTGACGTCAAGTGCATGGCAGCTAACCTCATATCGGCCACGGAATCTAATAAGCAGTTGCTTCTATGAAAACTTCATAATTTCTTCTCCGGCACACAACTTGGTAAAATACCACATTTACTACCTCAAAAATAAAAAACATCACAAGTATACAAAGTCCAAGTAGACTTTACGCTTTTCATACAGAGCAGTCTGTCGTTAGTCATAGCATTATGTAAACCTAATTACGGTTTGTCTAGGAAAGAATATGTATCCAGCAAAAAGGATGAACTATAAGTAAAGGCAGACTGCACTGTCCAAAATGCATGAGAGTCTCCTAGGACTTTTTGTACTTGTGATGTGTTTAATTTTAAGATAATATATGTAGGTTTTCAAGATGTGCGTCGGAGAAGAAATCCTAATGTTCTCATAAACATAACTGTCTAAGGTGTACAACACTTCAAACTATGGTCTGCTTCTTTCTCAAGTATTGTATTCTGGTAGGAATTTATGAGCCTTGGCCCTTAGGCCTTTTTATTTTTGATCTCAACACTGTCAACACCGTTAGAGATATAAAAACCTAAAACAGTTTGGATGACAATGGGCTTAATAGATGTTGGCCGCAATCAAAGCAATATATTTTGTACATGTAGAAGTTAAAGATGTTACATGATAAATGACATTATGGACACACTTTTGAAGCTAGGTTATCACTTTATGTACAAAAATTAAGTTAAATCCTATGCTGATCAAGCCAGAATATGTGTGTGTGAGTCTTTATTTCTTACTTTCCCTTTGCTCCTTTGCTAGACAAATGCAAAGATGAATGTAAGCACAATGCTGTGTGCCTTAATCGTCGAGGAGTCACCCGCTGCTCTTGTGACCGCATTACTTGTGACGGTGCCTACAAGCCTGTCTGCGGCCGGGACAGTCGCACTTATGCCAATGACTGCGAGAGGCAAAAAGCTGAGTGCATCCAGAAAACAGTCATTCCAATGAAACACAAAGGTCCATGTGGTAAGTACATACCCCTGCTCACCTCTTATATGTTATGTATGATCCTCACAATGTTCCATATGTGAAGGTAAGAATTCCTCATGTTTATTGTGTTCTTGTTTACCAAACAGAGCTGCAATGAGCTTTTTACATAGAACATAGAAACATCACAAATTAGTTGGTGGGAGGGCAGAATTAGGAATAAGGGTGCAGGGGGGGGGGGGGGCGGGGTTCATTTCCTTTGCTTGTCCATGTCTCTCCTCTTACATATCTTCATCTCCATTTGGATTCTGCATCTTGCCACTTATGTCAATGTTCTTTGACCTTTTCTTGTGCAGCGCCAATAAAACATATTGATATGTGTATCTTCTCCTGTTCTTCCTAATGTCTTGCTTTCTTCTCTCTGTCTCTGTCTCTCCCTCATAGAGAAGTTGTACAGTGGGTAAATTTCAGCTGGTGACCAGATAAGGTTCGGAACCAACTGGGGATTGCTTATCCTCATAAGGCAAAACAAAATTGTGTAATCTTTGCTAATGAAGCCTTATCCTGTTCTCTCCCTTGCTACAATGGATATTTGCTCCTTTTTTCCTATTTTCAGACCTTTGGCTGCTGTTTTTCTTAAAGCTGTCCAAGGAGAACCTGCAGCTTTTATTCTTACTTGAAAATGTGGGGTGTGGGCTTGGTAGGAGCTTATAGACCCAGGGAATTGCTTTGAATGTTCCCCCACATAATTGGCTGACCTGCTCTATATAAGACATTATTTTTCCATGTGTGCCCCCCTTTCCTTGTATTTTGTGTCTTTCTTTTCAGCCGAGGCTCTGTGGAGTAAGGATGGATGTCCCCCCTTGGTTGCTTTCTTCTCAGTGTCTGTGAGGTCTTCAGTCTGAGGTCTGCTGTCTAAACCATATGTCCCCCTCCAGACACTTATTTCTCCTCCCAACTCTTCTTCATCCACAGCTTGCTCTCCATTAATTAGTGTGTGGATGAAAATCCCTATGCTTTTCTGAGCTCACTTCCAGGCTACTGCATTGGTGCAGCTTGGGCTTCTACCAACCTTTTAGCTCCTTCCTTAATCCACTTGTTTGTGCTGATTCGTTCTGTGCTTGTTGCCTGTTTATGTATTGGTGCATTGCAAGAAAAATCCTTACGAAATCCTCGAGTACAAATCGTAGTTTATACCAGGCATGCTCAACCTGCAGCCCTCCAGCTGTTGCAAAACTACAACTCCCAGCATGCCCGAACAGCCTACAGCTATCAGCCTACAGCAGGGCATTGTGGGAGTTGTAGTTTTACAACAGCTGGAGGGCCGCAGTTTGAGCATGCCTGGTTTATACCAAGCAAACAGTCTGCTGTATTGTTGCAAAGGGCTAAGCTGCAAGAAGAACCTTCCTCAAAAGCTCCTAAATTGGTCAACATGCATGTCAGTACTCAGATGGCCAGTCTGCAGTCTACAGCCGCTGTTGTATCGTAGGAATTGTTGTATTGGGTATAGTATCATATAGCTGTAAAAGGGATCCAAATGGGCTGGCAAGAAGTTGAAGGCTATGAGTGAAATCATGAGTTGGCACTAGAGAGTCCAATGAGGCATGAATATATCCAATTCCAGTATAATAATGAAATGTGTTATGAGAATGTTCCTAGGGCAATGTGTTCTTTAATGTTAATCGCCAACTTCCCTTAACGGAAACCTGTCAGGACAAATTACACTCTTTAAGTGCCATCACATACTTATACTGTCAACGATTTTCTATTTGTTAAACTTGTCCCTATATCTATCATTAATTTCTCCATTATCTAATAAAATAAGTAGGAACATATCACATGCCATGTGCAGCAAATTACTAGTAAAGAGTCATGGAGGTGGTGCTGCCAACTCAGAGGGTCACGGTGGCAGGTTGCTAATTTATGCCCTTTCTTGGGTTGATTGACATCTCACAGGTCAGGATACATTATTACAAGTCAGTTCCAGTAGCACCCGACCGATGTAACTCTTCAGAGGAGCGGTATCACCGGTTATTTGCAGGTGGCGCGTAGTGTGTTGCATCATAGACATAGGGAAATGTTTAGAAAACTAATCCTCAATAGTATAAGGTTTTAGGGATATTATTTGTTCTGACAGGTTCCCTTTAGCACATTTATTCCCAGCATAAGAACCTCTTCAGATCGGTGTGCAGAAACTGTAAGGGTGTCGTCTAAAATGGACCCATAGGCATTCCATTTGGTGCCATATGGACGGTGTTTGTATGATGCCGTATAACAAAATTATTTCCCCTAAAAATAATTATTTTGGGGGAGAATTGCTTCATAATCATAATGATATGAATGAATAATTGTAATATAATGAAGAAAATGTTTCCAGATTATTGAACCGTGCCTGAGGTAAAGACTACACCACCAGAGCAAGCCCTGCGTAGCCACTGAACAAGCAGGGACCGCTGGGAGATTTCAGCTGAAGCCTGCGAATTGTGGCTATAATACAGGCTGTAACTCAGGATTAGTACGAGATAAATAATGCAGGATATACTGTATTTACAAAGCTACTCAAGCTCCAGCTTTCGAGCCATTTATTAAAGTGTGTGTTACAGACATGCTTTTATCAGAAATACTGACCTGCCGGGGATATTCAGTGATGCAACATAAGAAACTGCGTTCAGCCATTTCTGTAATGCCCAGACCTAAACAGGTTAAACAGTCTCCGTATGTGGCAGAGCTGTCACGCATCAGCCTCTGTCATGCATTATAGCTTTAGCATGATCCATGAATAATGTTCCAACACTTCCAAATCAGAATGGCACATTGACGCCCCATACGTATGATTGCAGCCCCCATGCCTATCCCAGGTTTGTCCTCCTCATCACACCTTGATAAAATGCTAACCTGCTCTTATCTTTGTGTCATTGATTTTTTTTTTTCCTGTTCTGAATTTAACTGAAGTCATCGCTGGCACTTATGCTACCAGGGCGTTCATCTCCCGAACATAATCGTATCGCATACCTGGAACATTTTCTTCCCACCTGAAGATATTTTTAGTTGTGCTTTGTAAAATCTATTTCTGTTTCTAGTTCATGCAATAGCTGCCTCATGGTCCATATGCACACTTTCCAAAAGCCTGCACATAACTTTACAGCCTAATATATCTATAATATACCATTCAAATGCAATCTACTAATATAAAGTAAAGATGTGTGGTGCTGATGTCACAGGGTACACATCCATCAGAACCACGAGAAGGGCAGAAGTAGGAATCTGTAGAAAATAGAAACAGGTGGGGGGGGGGGGGGGGGGTGCCATATGTGCTTCATAATCTGCATCCTGTGACTACGATGGATGCATATAAAGCAATGCAATGAACACCTTCTGGTGGCTCCAGGTCATGGTGCTCTCCTCCTCCAACTCATTCCCAGCAGTGGTTGAAGGTAAAAGGGGCATAGATAAATTTGGTCATGCTTCATATTTTCATTTGGTACGAGTAGAATATATTACCAAAATATTTAATTCTGGTGCACAGAAGAGGAAAAGAAGGACATTCCTAAATTATCCGATTATGGGATATGATTTCTACCGCTTCACTTTTAATTAGTGACTCCAAAATGTTATCCTACCATTATTGCCATACAGTAAGTGCATACAGTAAGTGCTCAATCTAAACCAGAGTATGTACAGACTATATGACCCCCTATGCTGAAATGGGCTCTCTGACTCTTACTAATTCAAATGTCACCTTACTTAGCATGGGGTTTCCGTTCATGGTAATGTTTGTATGTACGTACTTTCCACTTGGCCATTATATTGCTCTTCGAAGGGTTGTTTGAGGTCAATAAAAACTCGGGCAGCCCCTGTAAATGTGCTAAATTAACAAACAGCCCCTTAGATCTTAGTGGTAGTGCGGGGTAATTACTACTGCTCTTGAACAGGTTGTAATTACACTGTAATATAATAATTATTTATTTATATAGCGCCACCATATTCCGCAGCGCTTTTCAAATTCATAGGGTTCATGTACAAAATAGAAATAACTGGCTAATATGCAACTGAAACATTAGGAGTCAAGGCCCTGCTCGCAAGAGCTTACAATCTAATGAGGAATTGGGGGTGACACATAAGGTAGTTGATGTACTGCCTCTTTAAAAAGCTAATCAAGGATAGGTCATCAGTATACTAGCACTGCACAACCCCTTTAACTTAGACAACCCCTTTTATATATAAAGATTATATCAAATTCTATATTAACTGAATTATATTTCCTCTTCATACAATGCATGTGTTGCTTTATTAGAAAGACTGGCTGCAGCAGTGACATGGCTCCTATACAGGGGCGGATTCACCATAGACCTTACAGGGAAATTTCCCGGTGGCAGATGCGCAGGGGGGCCTGAGGCCTGAGCCCTCCTCAAAGCTGGCCAGTGGACGCTGTTAGGGATGTATTTTGTACTGTCGGCGGCAGTGATGGACTGTGGTATTTGGCTCTGTTGGGGTGGTATAATATGCCACAATATGGTATTGTTGGCCCTGCCTTCCATCAATTTAGACCCGACTACAAAACAGGGACACCGTTTGTATTTGCCACTTTAAGTTCCCAGTCCGCCCCTGCCCCCATATGGCATATCACTGGGTTACTCAGCTGTTTTGTTACTAGTGGTTTAGTCATCTGTAACTTATAATCATTCTGCCTTTGCTGTAATGGAAATCAGCTCTTGCTGATTGAGCCTGTAATGGGCTTGTAGGACATAGATCTGCAGGGGCCGGAAGAGGA
Organism: Bufo bufo; assembly: GCF_905171765.1. Lineage (NCBI taxonomy): Eukaryota > Metazoa > Chordata > Amphibia > Anura > Bufonidae > Bufo > Bufo bufo. Next base: position 96,316,040 of record NC_053389.1, on the reverse strand, counting down.
CAGCAGCCTGAACCAATACTGAGTCAGGAGGTGTGTCTCAGACGCTCTGTAGGCCCTGTTGGTAAGCTGTAGTCACAGATCACAGCTCCACTTTTATAGAGCTGAGCTAAAAAGCGGGCAAAAAGCAAAATCTGAGGAAAATAAATAAATCCCCTGTAGGTACCGTCCTACATACTGTATAATTTTTGAGCTCATGACTGGACAGTCACTTTAAGGAGTCCCTCCACCTTTAATTAATTAAGTTGCAATTCCGCATTATACCATTGTTTTTTTTGACAATGGGAATTTTCCTGAAGCAACTTACAGGGCTGCAAAGAGATTTGGTATCATGACACTGTCAATTATCCGGGAGAAGCTCCTTTTTATCTATTGGAGGTGTAGTTTGTGTGGAACGTATGACTTCACTTTATCTGAAACACTTGGGGAATAAAGAAGCTCTAATGGGCTCCCATTCATTACAGGTAGTTACTTGGCTCTTACAATGACACTGTGCAGTTAAAGTCGTGCTCCAGTTCAGTTAATTGCTATTAGTATTTTTTTCCTGTAGGGAACAGACGAAAGTTGCTCTATTATGTTCTTGGAGAGCAGCTGGAGAGAATATGTAAAAAGGAAATATTGACTTTCAGTTCTGTCTACAGAATTGAACTGTTCTGAAAATTGTTCCCGGGCCTGTTAGCTGGGTGCAGTATGTCTGCACAGAGATTTCAGCAGCTGGAAGTGCACTACCATACAGCCTCCTAACACTGCTGCCACTTTCATACCATATGTTATATAGTTGAGTCAGTCAAGCTAATAACCTACATTTTATTGGTGGATGTGAGTATAACTGGCTGTAGATTTTCCCGTTTGACCACTTTTGGGTGGTTGGTTACACATTATTTTTTTCAGAAAGGCAGCATTTTTTTTGGAGGAGCTAAAAACAGCATGGCTAGATGTTACATTTTGGCCAGTAGGAAATAATAAAATTCCCTACAAACACTGCAGTTTTTGTAATGATGTTTTAAAGGAACCTGTCACGTTGAACATAGTATCTGATCTGAAGGCAGCATAGAGCAGCAGGAGCTGAGCAGATTGATATATAATTAGTTGGAAAAGATACAGTAAAACTTGTAGTTTATTAATTTAAATCTCTGACTTCAGTTGTACACAGGGATATGCTATCAATGATTGTCAATATTTTCTGTATAAATGTGTTTACAGGGATATCTGTCACTGATGGCAGTACACCGGGGAGGTATTATCAGTGATGGATAGCTTTCTCTGTGTGTGTATGCAGAGACAGCTATCAGTCAGTTTCTCCGTAGACATTTCAGTGGGAAAATTAAGCCTGAAAAAAACACATGTAAAATGTGACCAAAAAACACCACCAAAAAATATTTTACAAGGCAAAAAACGCTACCAACACAGATTTTAGGACATTCCTTAAATAGCTATTCCCATAAATAGCATCTCCTAGACTAGATAGTTGTATCTGCTTCTCAGCTAAGAGCAGGACTAGCTATCTGTATGATTTCAGCCTCTGAAAGTAAAAAAGAATGTTTCTATTCACTGACATAGTGATAAACTGAAACACAAAGGCCCACATTTACCAATTTGAGTGTACACACCTAGAGTATGGTGTAAATTGCACTAAAATTTAGAGCATCTAGGCTTATAGATATTTTGCGCACTTAGGCTGTCAAGGGCGATTGTTTAATGCAAAAGGGGTGAGGCCTAATATGCAAAATGTTGCTCCAAACTTGCCTAAAATTCTGGGATAAAATTCTGTTTCAAAGTAAGCACAAAATAATTGGTATAGTGTTATACAAAAATGCCTATCCCTGCCCCAGATTTAGCATCCAGCCTGAGTCTCTGTAATAAATCTGGTGCAGGTCTAGACAGCCTGTCTAAATTACGCCATTTATAGGATTAGTAAATGTGCTCCAAAGTATATTAGAAAGTTGTATCACTTCTCGTAGAGAGATCCAGGGGCGGATTGGCCATAGATCCTACAGGGAAATTTCCCAGTGGGCCAATGCCCAGGGGGCCACCCAAGCCCTCCTGATGGCCGCAGGTCAGGTACATAATGATTATTATTTTTTGAATCAGATCTTTTTTTATTAGAAGGGTTAATCAACCGTACAGTATCAAACAATGATCAAGCATTGTACATTTCAAATGATGAGTACAGAAACTTCCATACCACACCACATATGATACAGTCAGGAAGGTACATAATGATTTGATGCTCATCGGCCGCATTTTCCCCCCTAAACTCAACTGTATTACCATCCTCAGGACGATGATACAGTTGATACTGTGCTGAAGGAGAGGGTGTCAGGTGTCTTGAATTTATCTAGTGAAGTAAGTGACATATTCGATTCAACTGGCCTATTATGATTCTTAGCGTATGTTTTAGGGTTATAATTCTAACCATTGTGTATACCTCCTATGTGTATACTTTTTTTGAGCTAAAAGATAAGATTTTATAAGTTTTTTATACTAATTGTGCTGTTTTATTCTATTCATTTGGAAACATACTGTGGCACCCCATACGCTTCCATCTTTCATTTTTGACAGCTCCTTTGGAAAATGAAAGGTGGAATTTGATTGGTTCCTTTAGGCAACTAAGCCTGTTCTACTTTACACCAGTTTGATAAATGACCCCATAAGACTTCTAAAAAAAACATCAAAAATGTATGGGGTCTTGCTCCAGTAATCGCGTGGCGTAGAAAATTTTAGATGCACGAAATCGATCAAACATTGTGAAATAAATATGGTGGAAATCACAATAACACAGACTCCTGCAAAACTAACTTTACAATTTCCCCTCATGATAAGCCTCCCCTAAGAGTAAATACAGTAAAAATGGATTATCTTATCAGAAATATATGCAGGCCTGTTTTCAGGTTGTTTTCCTGAGCTGTGCTAGTTTTGCAGCCCACATATTTTATTTTAACTCTTAAAACACAATTATGAAATAAGATAATGAAATATGAGTTACCATTCAGCTAAGACTTGGGTATTCATATACACTGCCTTTGTGTCCCCGGTCTGGGACAAGTGATGTCATTAACATGGGAAATGACTGAACAGTGAAAAAAGGGGGGCCACTCCACCGACCACTTTTGACTGTTGGTAAGTATACATAAGCTTCTACATGAAGTATACCAGTCATTGGGTTAAAAAAAAAAAATCACAGCTAAATACGTATCACTCATTTTCAGTAATATGGGGACACGTTATTGTGTCAGCAAAAATAGTGCAACATTTACTGTGCCTGCACAAAACTGGTCCAGGAATGTATTAAACTTTGGCACAAGTACACCACTTTTCGTGCACTTAAAGAAATGCTTTGGATAACGAATGTCAAATTCCACAGGAGTGTAGAGGGAACATTCAGGCTGTGAAGGCCCATCTACCACTAATATTATAAATGGCACATGGGGGGATGAATGTTACAGACATTTCTCTGTTTCTTCAAGAGTCTCTTCTGCCGCTAAGGGTTAGGTCCCACGCTCAGGTTTCCTGATACAGTTTTGGAAGCAAAAATCAGGAGTAGATCTTAAAAGTGGCTTCCAAAACTGCATCAAACAACCTAAACATGTGGACACGCCTTAAGGAGACAGTCAGGGCCGGCGTTAGGGGGGGGGCAAACTGGGCAATTGCCCTGGGCCCCTGTCACCAAAGGGGCCCCCTTCCAGTCAGTGGCGGGTTACAATAGGGATGTTCGGGTCGGCACCGCTGGGGGGCCCAACGCCGAACCGAACGCCCACATACTGCGGCGGGGCACGGGAGTGCATAGTTCCCTGCCCCGCCGCCGATCACCCGAATAGGCTTCAGGCCTGAGGCCTATGTGGTAGTAAAATCCCGGCACAGGCGTCACCGCGCGCGCCTGTGTAGGGACGCAGCACAGTGGAGTGTGCGCACCTGCCATCGCGCTCCTGGACATAGGTAAGTATTTAGCTTTTATTTTTTAATTTTATGTGCCAACTTTGGGGAACATGGGGGGACACACAGGGAGACATATGAAGAGACAGTACTTCGGGGGGAAATTGCAGTATGGGGGCAAATTACTATGTGGGGGAAAAATATTAGGGTGGGATTATTGTGTGGGGGCAAAGTATTATAGGAGGGATTACTATGTGGGGGCAAATTATTATGGGAGGGATTACTATGTGCGGGCAAATTACTATATTGGGCAATGTGGGGAAAACTACTGTGTGGGGGCAGTGTCGGGGAAACTACTGTGTGGGGACAGTGTCGAAGTAACTACTCTGTGGGGGCAGTGTCGAGGTAACTACTCTGTGGGGGCAGTGTCGGGGAAACCACTGTGTGGGGACAGTGTCGGGGAAACTATTGTGTGTGGGAAATTACAGTGTGGGTGAAATTCTGTGGGGGGGGAATTACTATGGGGGGGCAGTGTGGGGGAAATTACAGTGTGGAGGAAATTACTGTGGGGGTCAAATTACTATGGGGGAGCGTGGGGGGGCTTTGCTATTGGTGAGGCACTGTAGGGGCAATTCTATTATTTTTGGGGACACGATACAGGGATTATTACCTGGAGCACAATATAGGGTGTTATTATTATTGGGGGCACTCTAGGGGACATTATAGCTGCTGTGGACACTAAAGGGACATTTGGGATAATTTATCAAACTGGTGTAAAGTAGAACTGTCTTTTGCACATAGCAACCAATCAGATCTCACCTTTCATTTTTGACAGCTCTTTTGGAAATCCAGTACTACTTTACACCAGTTTGAAAAATGACCCCAATTATGTCTATTAGGGTCACTATTTATTTAACAGTATAGTACCTGGGACATTGGGGGGCACAATAGGCACAGTATTAGGAGTGGCAGCAGGATGACACTGTGGGGACACCAGGATGGGGAGGTTGATGGAAAAATTGAGAAATCTAATGTGTCTGTGTTACAAGCTCTGTAGAGACGAGATGTGGCTGAAAGAATTTGTCATGGCGGTCTGGGTCAAACGGAGGAGAAGAGGAAAGAGAAGGTCTACATGACAGGAGATGTCCCTGGATGTAAGAGGTATGTGGTAACTATGACATGTAGAAAGTGTTTTTAAAGGAGAGTTACATTATATTATATATTATATATATTTGTCTTTCCAACCTGCTTCTTGTTTTTTTCAGTTAAAAGGTTTACCTGGGAATTTGATATGGATGGTCTATCCGCAGGATAGGTCATCAGTATCAGATCAGTGGGGATCTGACTCCTGACACCCGTGCTGATCAGCTGTTTGAAGAGGCCACGGTGCTCACCAGAGCTCCGATGAGCACTGCGGTCTCTTTATAATTTACCAAGCCCAGCGCCGTACATTAGACAGCAGCGATGCTTGGTATTTCACTTGAATGGGACTGAACTGCAACTAGGCAGGTGTTCTGGGAGAAGGACGTCAGCTGACCTGATATTGATGACCTATCCTAAAGATAATCTTATACACCTTGCTGGTAACTGTATTACACTGCAGTTTGTCTGCACGAGAATCTGCATGGAAAAACAATGTGTAATCTGCAATCAGTGCCGGCAGGCTATGTGTGAATGTGTTGTTTGTGTAATATTTCTTTTGGGGCCCCACTTAAATTTTTTCCCAGGGCCACACTTTGTCTAAAACCGGCCCTGGAGACAGTGTAGCTGCGACTAAAGATTGCTGTGTAGAGTGGGGTCACATTGCGGCCGGCATGCTGCCACGACCCAGCAAATGCAAAAGAAATCTAACATAGCTGGACTTTTGGTGACAGTTAGGTGCAGTTGCAGCAAGGTATGTTGCACTCACATTATGCCGTGCTGCACAGCAGTCTTTAGTTGTGTGACACTTGCTGTGGCTGAAGTCAGTGTGTATCCCCTGCCTGATACCAGTCAGATGCTACAGCCTTCAGCTCTTCTTTTGGTGAAGCTGGCATTATCCAGTAATTTACATGTAGTAAATGTGCCTTTAAGCGCCCATGTACAAGAACGTGTGCCGGCCTGGCCCGTATTGCAGCCTGCAAACAGCGGGTCTGCAATATACGGGCCCCGGCCATTTTTTCACTGCATCCAGGTGTGGACCCATTCACTTGCGGAACTGAGGCATGGACCCATTCTAGTTGAATAGGTCTGGATCTGTCAGCGGCAGCAGCACAGATGTTGCCCGTGCATTGGGGACCCCAAATAGCCCTAAGTAAGAATACATTCAGTAAACACTAAAATAAAAGTGCTTTAGGCTAGATGCACACGACTGAATGTGTTTTGCAGTCCGCAAATTGCAGATCCGCAAAAAAAACTGATGACGTCCCTATGGCATCCGTTTTTTGGGCGGATCCATTGTAACAATGCCTATCCTTGTCCGCAAAACGGACAAGAATAGGACATGTTCTATATTTTTTGCGGGGCTACGGAATGGAACAACGGATGCGGACAGTACACGGAGTGCTGTCTGCATCTTTTGCGTCCCCATTGAAGTGAATGGGTCTGCACCCGAGACGCAAAAAATGCGGCTCTGATGCTTAATCAAACCACGTTCGTGTGCAGGTAGCCTTACTGTGTTGGTGTTCTTTTTAGGAATACTGTTCACAACTAAATCGCATCTGGCTGCTGCTACAAAATACCGCATGGGCTAAGTTCATCCAATTGCCACATATGAAGTCCGTGTACTGAAGCATCATGTTTTTGCATAACTGTCTCTTAAATCAGGCCATAATCCAAACCCAGTACTTAATCACATCGTGAAGAAATGTGACAGAGTAACAGAATTCCATTATCCTCGCTGGTCCAGGAGGCTTTACAGTTTGAAGCCTGGCAAGATTTCTCTGCTGAGCTTGTTGGTTTGTGAAAAGGTGGCACAGACAGCAGTAGCCTTTGCAGCGAGGGGAAGCATTTGTCATTTATAATATACGGCTGTAATAACATCAGAAATAGTACCCAATAAATCCACCTTGCCTATGTCTCATATATATTGTATGTAAGGCGCCTTTGCATGCACAACAGAGCTGCCATAAAAGATTAAAGGAGCCGTGATCGGCGCTCATTAGATAAAGCCTGTGCATGCGCTTGTATGCAGTGTGCATTTATCTCCAATTCTATAAGAAAACTTGCCTTGACGGAAGTGCAATATTAAAAGGAAATTAGTTTTCCTGCTCCGTCAAAAAAAATCCAAAAAAAAGGGAAGCATGCAAATGAAGTCAGCACGAGGTTTCTGAAAGTGTGGAAGATGTAATGCAAAAGCGCCACAAAAACACTTGTTAAAAGCCACTAACCGCAGCATGTTTTCCAGAATAATAGGTATTCCTAACGGTTAAAAACCAGCACTTTATGAAGCCAGCATACGAATTGTCATGATGTTGCATTGTGCGGCTTTTTGATCTGCCGTATTTCAATTTCTAAGCATTTCAAATTTACATTTAGAAGCAAAGGCCTACAACCACTAATATCGCCATGGTAACCAAGATCTCCGCGGATAAGGGGGAAAAAAGCCACAATAGCTTTAATTTCAAGCTACACATTCTGAAACATAAAGGAATCAAAGACTGTTTGCAAAGTGAAGAAGTGAAACAATAACAGATGGTATTTTTCATAAACTTGCTGGGATTTTGCGAGCTGCTTTTAACTCCATCTTTCCCAGATCAGCCTACATCCTTTAACCTGCCCTCTGGTAATATTACAATGGCTGTAGAAATAGGTCAAGCCGCGAGGGAAAAGGTAGCAATTACTCTTTCCAAGACAAGATCTATGCCTCCATAAGGACACGGTTATATGCTGTTTGCTGTCCAAATGTCACGTGCAACGGTATAATATCGTGTTTTACTTGTATCACTCCGTATCAGGACACAGAGGTGGGTTCAGCTTTGGCACAGCTGACATAAGGAAGGTAGTGCCACGTTGTGGGTATAAAGATGCGCCCCTTGGCTTGCTTTATTTGAGTGAAGATCCAGGGCTGCTTTTGGATTGACTTTGGTGTTGCTTATATGTCACTAACACGTGTTTTTGGTTCTATTGTCTATATGCTGCAAAAATGTCCATTTTCCCAGAACAATTTGCCAGGATATCATTGCAATGGGCCAAATCGCAGACGCCAATGTTTTTTCTTATTTTATTTTCTGTATATATGTGCACTTGGAGAGAGGGGGATCTGACAAGGTTGGTCCCATCCCTATTAGTAATAGGTGTAAAAACTAAATGGACTCCCCTTTCCAGAGGAACTGCAAATGTATTTTTGGCAAACAAGGGTTATTGGCCCAAAAGTTATGGAAAGGAAGGGGTGTTAAAGGGGTTTTCTGAAATTTAAATACTGATGACCAATCCTCTGGATAGGTCATAAGTATCTGATCAGTGGCGGACCTACACCAGGGACCCCTGCCGATCAGCTGTATGAGAAGGCACTGGAACTCGCAGTAGCACTGTAACCTTCTCAGAGCTCACCAAGCACATGTAGTCACTTAGCCTACAGAAAGGTGAGAGACGTCACATACTGATGACCTATCCAGAGGATAAGTCTCAGAAATCCCCTTTAAAGAGGAACTGTCACCACAAAATGCAATAAAATCTCCTAGAGAGTATGTTATAGAGCAGAAGGAGATGAGCAGATGGATATATAGTTATGTGGGAAAATATTTATTGTAACTTGTATTTTATACATTTATAGCTCTGCTGTTTCTACGTTCAGGTGTACACAGAGTCCATGTTATCAGTGATTGATAGCATTCCCTGTGTAAATGTGTATACATACAGTAGAGAGCTATCATCTGTTCATGGTGATGGTCTTATAGAGGACCTGTTACCACAAAATGCAGTGCAACCTGCAGCATCTTGTTATGGAGTAGTGATGAGCGGCAGGGGCAATATTCGAATTCGCAATATTTCATTAATGTTTTGTAGAATATTCATCACATATTCGCAAATTCGAGATTATATTCTTGATTGCGAAAATCGGCAATGTATTATTCGCGTAATGCGCGTGAAATACCGGCGTGGGTCACTTATGCTAAATTTTTCAAGCTGGTATAAGTTTCCTGAGACTGGAGAAATTGGTTGGCAGGACAGAACATTAGAATAGCTTTATATGCAGATAGAGTGCTCCAATATATCTGCACTTGCGAATTTTCGGCAATTAATGATGCACATATTGTCTCGCAATACGTGCAACTTGTGACATCACAGCGCTATGTCTGTAGCATGTATGTATGAACAACAGAACATATTACACTGCCTAATACCCTGCACTGGAACCTATCAGCTACACTATAGATCCATCTACACTTACTATCTCCCCCTAACTATCTGAATTATATATATATAAGTTAACTGTCTAATGTAATACAACCAAGCACAGAGCACAGCAATGACACTGCAGTCTCTTTCATAACTGCAATAAACTTTAGAAAATAGCTGCTGGGGAGGTTCTTATATAGTAAGGGGTAGGCAACTTTTCTATTGGTTGCTAGGGATGTTGCTAAGCTGTGACAAAGCCTTCTCATTGGCCCACAAGCTAGATGAAGGGAGGGATGATCACCTGATGTGTACTGTGTTAAAAAAAAAAAGCATATTCGTCATAACGAATATATAGCACTATATTCTAAATATTCGCAAACTCTCAAAGTGCCGATATTCTCGATAAAAATTTGCTTTTCGCATATTCGCTCTCAACACTATTAGAGAGCAGGAGGAGCTGAGCAGATTGATTATATAAAGATTCAGTAAAACTTGTAATTTACGGGAGTAATTTAATGACTGTGTTTTGGAAATGCATTTCTAGAGTAGCTTAGTGTATGTTTCAGTCCTTGTGCTTCTCCACTGCAATTATCATACATTTTGGGCTTAAAGAAGTTGTGTCTAGTGTTGAGCGAAGTTTAGAAAAATTCGATTCGGCTGCTTCGTTGAATTTCACTAAGAAATTTGCTTCTTGATGAATGACTTTGTCATGAAGCGCATTTCTTTGTTAGTAGCGGGCGCAATGACGGGGAATGGAAATTACGCCTCCCCCATCATTGAACCCCTCAGATGCCGCATTAAGGGAAATTTTCAGGGAAAATTGATTTGTTACCACGAAGCATGAGGAAATTCAGCTTCGCGACTAATCAAATTTTTCCTGAAATTTGGATCAAAGTCCACAACGGATACTTTGATTCGCTCAACTTTAGTTGTGCCTGGTACTGCAGCTCAACCTACTTTAATTGATGCTGCTATGGACAAGTAAAGCACCCAGGGTGGTGTTTTTAGGAAGTGTGTGGTTTATTTTTTTTCTCAATCAACCCCAAAATCATGCACTTCATTCCTTACCACCCAATCCAAGAAGTGGAAATATGGTTGAAAAATGATTTGGACGTGTGGATTTCATCAGGCTGATGCTTCTTTTGCCCATTGCTAGTTCTGATCTCTGGCTTCCTCCTCCCTATCCTCACAATTATATTGGACTTTAAAGCAGCATTTTAGAAACTAGATACCAAAAACAGCCATTGTATTTTGACTTCTAGTGATGTAATTCGGGCTCTGCACATTCCAAGAAGGGCATGCCACTGGTGTCCACTAAAAGCTGTATCATTGTCGCACTCACAGGATTTGTTGAAGATAATCTTTCATTTTAATGGAAGTAATATAACAATTTTCCTTCAAATAGCATACAATCAAAATGTGCCTTTCTGATGCATGGAAACCTATAGAATTGTCCAAATCAGATTCTGTGAGTGTTGACAAATCCTGTTGATGGTGTGTGTATCTGTATGTTGTAGCTTTTATTCTGCCAGAATGGCCTGTTCGATCAAAACAGTAGTGCTGGCGGGCACATGTGCTCAACAAGCTTGACGTTCCCTTCCCTCCTCGAGGGGGCAGAGTATGACTAGCATGCAATACTTCCCCCCCCCGCTTGCCCTGCTTGCTGCTCAGGGAGCGCTTGTAATTGTGCTCTCCGCACAGGACTTTTAATAGCACATCTCTAAGCTGACCTATGTCTTTCTCTCTCTTACAGATCTTCACGCTCCCAGCCCTTGCCTAAAGGTGGAATGCAGTTTTGGAGCAGCATGTGTTGTGAAAAACCAGCAGCCAGTCTGCGAGTGCCAGCAAGTGTGCCAGAGCGTGTATGACCCTGTCTGTGGCAGCGACTCGCGCACTTATGGCAATCCATGTGAATTAGAGGCAACAGCTTGCGCACTCAAGAAGGAGATCACTGTTAAACACAAGGGGCCGTGTGGTAAGGGATAACATCTGAGCTTCATAAGCCAAATTGTCTGTTAATCCATGCATTTGGGGGCTTATAACACCCCATTTTAGTCCAGTAGTTTCACCGAATGCAGATGGTTACGACGTGGGAAATTCCACACAGTGGCGGATTTCTCTTAAGTAACTGTAGACGGTAAAGGGTCAGGATTTAATGCGGCTTTATGCTCTTGCAGCCGTCTATGTATAAAATGCCTTGATCAAGATGTATACGAGCACTGCTGCAAAATCTCCAGAGAGGTTGGCAGATATCTTCACAAATTGTTAGTACAGTCGGCAAAAGGCGTAATCTCTAATACGAGAGCAGTGAGATTTACAGGGAATAGTTCAAGTTTTTAGGTATACAGTAGGATGTTGCCTACTGTATACGGATATATATATGTAAACCATACCTTACAGTACACAGCCTCAGGCACTACCTGTAAATAACTTATGGTGGGATAAGGACCTGCAAGCTTCACAGTATTCATGTTTATAGAGAGCCGGATTATATCCTTAAAGAGATATGCACAACAGGAAATAAAAGTAATGGATAGTTTGACAGTGTAATTAGCGCTAAGGGTTCGGAGAGACGAACTTTGGCTCCTCGGAGCCAATACATTTGAATGCTGTAAGGAAACAGCATTAAAATCTAAGTATCTGAATGAGTCAACTATGATCCGAAGGTTGATTCGCTCAAGCCTAGCCCCAAGTAAAATTATGCGTGATGCACTGCTAAGCCAATAGGGTAACCCCTTATGTGCCATTAATCACAGTATAATGCCCCCTTATGTGCTGCCCCACACAGTATGATGCCCCCTTATGTGCTGCCCCACACAATATAATGCCCCCTTATGTGCTGCCCCACACAATATGATGCCCCCTTATGTGCTGCCCCACACAGTATAATGCCCCCTTATGTGCTGCCCCACACAGTATGATGCCCCCTTATGTGCTGCCCCACACATTATGATGCCCCCTTATGTGCTGCCCCACACAGTATGATGCCCCCTTATGTGCTGCCCCACACAATATAATGCCCCCTTATGTGCTGCCCCACACAGTATGATGCCCCCTTATGTGCTGGCCCATACAGTATAATGCCCCCTTATGTGCTGCTCCACACAGTATAATGCCCCCTTATGTGCTGCCCCACACAGTATGATGCCCCCTTATGTGCTGCCCCACACAGTATAATGCCCCCTTATGTGCTGCCCCACACAGTATGATGCCCCCTTATGTGCTGCCCCACACAGTATAATGCCCCCTTATGTGCTGCCCCACACAGTATAATGCCCCCTTATGTGCTGCCCCACACAGTATGATGCCCCCTTATGTGCTGCCCCACACAATATAATGCCCCCTTATGTGCTGCCCCACACAATATAATGCCCCCTTATGTGCTGCCCCACACAGTATGATGCCCCCTTATGTGCTGCCCCACACAGTATGATGCCCCCTTATGTGCTGGCCCATACAGTATAATGCCCCCTTATGTGCTGCTCCACACAGTATAATGCCCCCTTATGTGCTGCTCCACACAGTATGATGCCCCCTTATGTGCTGCCCCACACAGTATGATGCATCCTTATGTGCTGCCCCACACAGTATGATGCCCCCTTATGTGCCGCTCCACACAGTATAATGACCCCTTATGTGCCGCGCCACACAATATAATGACCCCTTATGTGCCGCTTCACACACTATGATGCCCCCTTATGTGCTGCCCCACACATTATAATGCCCCCTTATGTGCTGCTCCACACAGTATAATGCCCCCCTATGTGCCGCTCCACACAGTATAATGACCCCTTATGTGCCGCTCCACACAATATAATGACCCCTTATGTGCCGCCCCACACAGTATAATGACCCCTTATGTGCAGCTCCACACAGTATAATGACCCCTTATGTGCCGCTCCACACAATATAATGACCCCTTATGTGCCGCTCCACACAGTATAACGACCCCTTATGTGCCATTCAACACAGTATGATGCCCCCTTAGGTGCTGCCCCACACAGTTTAATGCCCCCTTAGGTGCTGCCCCACACAGTATAATGCCCCCCACAGTATAATGCCCCCTTATGTGCTGCCCCACACAGTATAATGCCCCCTTATGTGCTGCCCCACACAGTATAATGCCCCCTTATGTGCTGCCCCACACAGTATAATGCCCCCTTATGTGCTGCCCCACACAGAATAATGCCCCCTTATGTGCTGCCCCATATGGTATGATGCCCCCTTATGTGCTGCCCCACACAGTATGATGCCCCATTATGTGTCCCCAACACAGAATAATTCCCTCTTATGTGCTGCCCCACACAGTATGATGCCCCCTTATGTGCTGCCCCACACAGTATGATGCCCTCTTATGTGCTGCCCCACACAGTATGATGCCCCCTTATGTGCTGCCCCACACAGTATGATGCCCCCTTATGTGCTGCCCCACACAGTATGATGCCCCCTTATGTGCTGCCCCACACAGTATGATGCCCCCTTTAGTGTCTCCTGAATGAATACTTATCTAGCCCATGACAAACAGAGCAGATCTACTGCAATCTGTGGATGCAGGTGAAAGCGCTGCTGCTATTGGGGATTGGGGAGAGGCAGCAGGACGTCCTCCCTGATCTCTGAGGCCCCACGTACTTGTGTGGTCTGTGTGCTAGACAAATCTGCCCCTGCATATGCTACTATTTTGCAGAATGAGCAGGTCATATTATTTCTATGTCAGTTACTTTCTTTAAGGCCTCATGCACACGACCGTATTTTTTTGCGGTCCGCAAAAACGGGTTCCGTTTTTACGTGATCCGTGACCGTTTTTTCATCCGTGGGTCTTCCTTGATTTTTGGAGGATCCACGGACATGAAAAAAAAGTCGTTTTGGTGTCCGCCTGGCCGTGCGGAGCCAAACGGATCCGTCCTGAATTACAATGCAAGTCAATGGGGATGGATCCGTTTGATGTTGACACAATATGGTGCAATTTCAAACGGATCCGTCCTCCATTGACTTTCAATGTAAAGTCAGGAGTTAATATACCATAGGATCGGAGTTTTCTCCAATCCGATGGTATATTTTAACTTGAAGCGTCCCCATCACCATGGGAACGCCTCTATGTTAGAATATACCATCGGATTTGAGTTACATCGTGAAACTCAAATCCGACAGTATATTCTAACTCAGAGGCGTTCCCATGGTGATGGGGGCGCTTCAGGTTAGAATATATTAAAAGAACTGTGTACATGACTGCCCCCTGCTGCCTGGCAGGTGCTGCCAGGCAGCAGGGGGCAGACCCCCCCCCCTCCCTGTTTTTAACTCATTGGTTGCCAGTGCGGCCGGCCCCCCCTCCCCCCTGTAGTTAACTCTTTGTTGTCCAGTGCGGCCGGCCCCCCTCCCTCCCCTGTAGTTAACTCGTTGGTGGCCAGTGGGCCCCCCCTCCCTCCCCTGTAGTTAACTCGTTGGTGGCCAGTGGGCCCCCCCCTCCCTCCCCTGTAGTTAACTCGTTGGTGGCCAGTGGGCCCCCCCTCCCTCCCCTGTAGTTAACTCGTTGGTGGCCAGTGGGCCCCCCCCTCCCTCCCCTGTAGTTAACTCGTTGGTGGCCAGTGGGCCCTCTCCCCTCCCTCCCCCTCCTAATTAAAATCTCCCCCCCTATCATTGGTGGCAGCGGAGAGTACCGATCGGAGTCCCAGTTTAATCGCTGGGGCTCCGATCGGTAACCATGGCAACCAGGACGCTACTGCAGTCCCGGTTGCCATGGTTACTTAGCAATTTGTAGAAGCATTATACTTACCTGCGAGCTGCGATGTCTGCGTCCGGCCAGGAGCTCCTCCTACTGATAAGTGACAGGTCTGTGCGGCGCATTGCTTAATGACCTGTCACTTACCAGTAGGAGGAGCTCCCGGCCGGACACAGACATCGCAGCTCGCAGGTAAGTATAATGCTTACAAATTGCTAAGTAACCATGGCAACCGGGACTGCAGTAGCGTCCTGGTTGCCATGGTTACCGATCGGAGCCCCAGCGATTAAACTGGGACTCCGATCGGTACTCTCCGCTGCCACCAATGATAGGGGGGGAGATTTTAATTAGGAGGGGGAGGGTGCGGATCACAGCCCCCTGTAAGAGATCGGGTGCTGGCAGGCAGCAGGGGGCAGTCATGTACACAGTTCTTAGTATATTCTAACTAGAAGCGTCCCCATCACTATGGGAACGCCTCTGTGCTAGAATATACTGTCGGATCTGAGTTTTCACGAAGTGAAAACTCAGCTCTGAAAAAGCTTTTATGCAGACGGATCTTCGGATCCGTCTGTATTAAAGTAACCTACGGCCACGGATCACGGACACGGATGCCAATCTTGTGTGCATCTGTGTTCTTTCACGGACCCATTGACTTGAATGTGTCCGTGAACCGTTGTCCGTCAAAAAAATAGGACAGGTCATATTTTTTTGACAGACAGGATACACGGATTATGGTCTCGGCTGCAAAACGGTGCATTTTCTGATTTTTCTACGGACCCATTGAAAGTCAATGGGTCCGGCACAACGGCCACGGATGCACACAACGGTCGTGTGCAGGAGGCCTAAAGGAGTTGTCTGGGTTCAGAGCTGAACCCGGACATAACACGTCCTTCACCCATTCAGCCCCTATGAGTGGAGCATCAGAGCATGATGCCCCCCCTTGCCCTACGCTGTATGGCGCAGGGCAAGGGCTTTTTCTTCAGATCCTGTGACATACTGGGCTTCTGATGAGCATGCTAGATGGAGATTTCCGCCTAACAGTGGGCCCGGTGACGTCACCGGCACTAATGGGTGGTCTTTAGCGCGAAATGAAATGCTCCGGCACTCCACTCATAGGGGCTGAATGGGTGAAGGAGGGGTTATGTCCAGGGTTCAGCTCTGAACCTGGACAACCCCCTATAATGGTGACACTGGGACTTGAGCAAATTCCTCTGCTTAGATCTTACCTGTGCCTTCCTTTACCTATTATCAGATTCCCTATTGTGGATTCATGAATCTCTCCTTCTATGGAGTGAAAGGGGTTCAACCGTGCTAACGTGTATGAGGACAGTAAAGAAAGGGTTAATAGATTTGCTTCCTCCATGGTACTGTTTTATTGCAAAATAGGATCCTGGGTCCTGGTGAAATGCTGAGGTCTCTGAGCTTCTTGTTGGGAGTAATGAAAGTGGCGAGTGTCGGGAGTGACAGGTCGGAGATGTGCGCTGGGTTATTGGATGCTCCTGGCTTTGTCCCTTCTCACAGGTCTTGGTGACACAGGGTGTCATTTTATCCCATACACATTCTCGCTGGGCACACGCAGGTTTATCATAGCGCTTTTCCCCAGCCTGATAAGCAATTTGTTCAGTTTGTATTGCCTGTCTGTGCACATTACCTAGCCGTCATTTTCAATCTATATGATCCAGTGCCTCTCCTGCTTATACTGTCTTATCAGTGAATGCATTATGAGTCACTAAGATGGGGGGATAGACGGCTGCCATGCTGAAATCCTTGCGTCTGTGGCCACAAGTAGCTTTTTTAATATTGTTATAGGGGTGAATATTTTTAGTGTTTACATGGATGGTAGTTATGAATATAAGACAATGTTCTCTAAGCGTTGGCTCTCCAGCCGTTGGAAAACTACAACTCTCAGCATGCTCTATTATAAGGTGTACATCAGCCATCAGTAGCATTGGTGAAAGGGATGCAAATAGTGCCAGGGCAAATGTATTTCAATTCAATTCTGCCACATTTCGCTTAGTCCAGGTGAGGCCACACATGGCCAAGCGACATCCATCCTTGGCAGTCAGCAGCTGCACAAAATCATCTGACTATTGGTCACCTTGGCCTTAAGCCTTGTTCACACGAACGTGTGTGATCCGTGGCCGTATTGCAGCCCGCAAATTGCGGGCCGCAATACACGGCCACAGTTCCGTGTGCATTCCGCATCACGGATGCGGACCCATTCACTTCAATGGGTCCGTAAATCCGGAATTGCGGAACGGCCACACGGAACGGGACCCCTCGGAAGCACTACGGAGTGCTTCCGTCGGGTTGCGTCCCGTACTTCCGTTCCGCAAAAAGATAGAACATGTCCTATCTTTTTGCGGAACGGGCGGATCGCGGACCCATTAAAGTGAATGGGTCCGCGATCCGATGCGGCTGACCTACGGCCGGCGATCGTGGATTGCGGCCCGCAATTTGCGGGCCGCAGCACGGGTCACACACGTTCGTGTGAACTCGGCCTTACTCTGAATTTCCCCCCTTTTGTCAAAATGACATATTGTGACTGTTAGGGTATGTTCACATGTAGCAGTTGAAGTACGATTAAATCCACATGAAAATTGCATTGGAGAAACAGTGATGCAGTTTTGAGGCAGAAAATAAATATTTTTCACCTGAAAAAACTGCAACCGCATTGAAAAGCACATTAAATCCAACCATCAAACCATCAAGGCTTTTCCACAGTGGTTTTAACTGCACCTCAACAGCTATGTAGAAACATACCCTAAGAAATCTGTTCGGTTAGGCTCCATTCACACGTCCGCAAATGGGTCCGCATCCGTTCCGCAATTTAGCAGAACGGGTGCGGACCTATTTATTCTCTATGGCGATGGAATAGATGCGGACAGCACGCTGCCCCGATCTTCCGGTCCGTAGCTCCGCAAAAGATAGAACATGTCCTATACAGGGTGCCAGCCGGGTGTGTTGCGGATCCGGGTGTGTTGCGGATATTACTGCTGGGGGCCACTCTGGGAGATATTATTACTGCTGGTGGCCAATATGGGGGACATTATTACTACTGGTGGCCAATATGGGAGATGATATTACTGCTGGGGGCCACTATGGGGGACATTATTACTGCTGGGGGCCACTATGGGGGATATTATTACTGCTGGGGGCCACTCTGGGAGATATTATTACTGCTGGGGGCCACTCTGGGAGATATTATTACTGCTGGTGGCCAATATGGGGGATATTATTACTGCTGGGGGCCACTCTGGGAGATATTATTACTGCTGGTGGCCAATATTGGGGACATTATTACTGCTGGTGGCCAATATGGGGGACATTATTACTGCTGGTGGCCAATATGGGGGACATTATTACTGCTGGGGGCCACTATGGGGACATTATTACTGCTGGGGGCTACTCTGGGGGACATTATTATTGCTGGAGGACACTCGGGGGGACATTATTACTGCTGGGGGCCGCTATGTACAGTATACTGCAGGGGTTGGGATTTAAATAAAAAAGTGTTCATTCCCATATCTCTCCAAGCTCACTTTCCTCATCTACCCTAAATCTGGTCACAGTGCTCGTTCCCCTATCTCTCCAAGATCACCATCCTACCCCCACCCCTAATCTGGTTACAGTGCTTGTTCCCCATTCATCACAAGCTCACCATCCTCCTCCATTCACATCCCTTTCTTATCTGTGGCAGTCCTGAGGCGGAGCAGTGCAGGCAGCCAGTAGCAGTCCTAAGGTGGAGCAGCGCAGCCAGCCAGTAGCAGTCCTGAGGCGGAGCAGGGCAGGCAGCCAGTAACAGTCCTGAGGTGGAGCAGCGCAGCCAGCCAGTAGCAGTCCTGAGGCGGAGCAGGCCAGGCAGCCAGTAGCAGTCCTGAGGCAGAGCAGCGCAGGCAGACAGTAGCAGTCCTGAGGCGGAGCAGGGCAGGCAGCCAGTAGCAGTCCTGAGGCAGAGCAGCGCAGGCAGACAGTAGCAGTCCTGAGGCGGAGCAGGGCAGGCAGCCAGTAGCAGTCCTGAGGTTGAGCAGCGCAGCCAGCCAGTAGCAGTCCTGAGGCGGAGCAGGCCAGGCAGCCAGTAGCAGTCCTGAGGCAGAGCAGCGCAGGCAGACAGTAGCAGTCCTGAGGCGGAGCAGGGCAGGCAGCCAGTAGCAGTCCTGAGGCGGAGCAGGGCAGGCAGCCAGTAGCAGTCCTGAGGCGGAGCAGGGCAGGCAGCCAGTAGCAGTCCTGAGGCGGAGCAGCGCAGCCAGCCAGTAGCAGTCCTGAGGCGGAGCAGCGCAGGCAGCCAGTAGCGTAGCAGTCCCACACTCCTCTTTGGTAGCTGGTACGGGCCTTGCAGACACGTTGTGCATGACCGTCTGAAGGTTTCTTTTGATTGAATGGTGCAGTGCGGCAGCAGGGCATCTGACAAATGGGACAAGACTGAAAAGTCTTGCAATCCTTTGGGGATAGCTGGTGAGCCAACAGAACGTGGTCTGTGTGCCACCTCATCACACATATGGTGCTGGTTGCGAACCCCTGGCACTTTTAGTCAAAGAGCATGGTAGGTAGGAAGACACCCTCATAGGGTGTAATGGTGGACACAATTCTATTAAGAATAATTGCACACATCTTATTGAACAAGCGTGTAGAAAGTTCCTGCTTTATAGTTATTTCTTTACTCCCTCCATTTTAGGCTCTGTAAACGTTTTTGCCTCGTGAAGCGATGAAAATAAATGAATATTTTCATAAATGAATTGTATTTTCAATTACAAAAAATGATATTGAAAGCCAGAACGTATTTGCTTGGGGCGAACGTTAGGATTCAGTTGAGAAGCAGGCACAAGGCAGTGTACTTTCAAGCGAGAATTAAACTTTTACAAACAACTGGTTGCTGATCTTGTACACAATCAAAATGCAGCAGCGGAATGATCTATTAAAATTCCCTCACCCATTCCTTTTAGAATTCACATGAGATGTGACATTTTTCCCCGAGAGGTACATTGCAGACAGGATTTGATGAAGTAAATTAGTCAACCACATTACAATGAATGCTACTTTCTTCTGCATTTGTCCCTTTTATACCCTTTGACCTTGTCAGCATGCCCAAGGACAGACCGTTGAGTTAATAGCATGTGATGTATTCCTGCAGGGTGGCAGGTCAATTAATTAAAGTGGGTGCAGGTGCATCCAAGCTATCTTTAGAGGACAGACGAGTGACATACAAAACGCAGCTGGAAAGCAGAGTGGAGGATTTTATTCTGACCCTTTGTAATGTTCTTTATTGCAGATCGCTGCAAGAAATGCCAGTTTGGAGCCATCTGCGAGGCGGAGACTGGACGGTGTGTGTGCCCTACAGAATGTGTACACTCGGCTCAACCTGTGTGTGGTACTGATGGCACCACGTATGGCAGTGAATGCGAGCTCCATGTACGAGCCTGCACACAGCAAATTAACCTGCAGGTGGCAGCACAGGGAGACTGCAGTAAGTAGATGATCCAAATGATGTGTGTCTGAAAGGGTATGTTCACACATAGCAGTTAAGGAGTGTGAAAAACTGCATCCAAACCACGTGCATACGTTTTTGCTGTGGTTTTCAATGAGGTTGCAATTTTTACATCTCCGTTTATCTGATCTGGCAGGCTGTTCCAGCAGAGGAACAGCCTGGCGGAGTTCACCGTATCCGACATAGTTGGAAACTGCAGTTCATTGCTGGACCCCATTGACTATAATTTCTTTTCCCGTTCCGTTTTTTTCCGTTCCATTTGCAGTCCGTTTGCGGAACCATTCACTTCAATGGGTCCGCAAAAACAACGGAAGGTACTCTGTATGCATTCTGTTTCCGTATATCTGTTCCGTTGAAAGATAGAATATGTCCTATTATTGCCCGCAAATCACGGTCCATGGCTCCATTCTAGTCAATGGTTCCGCAAAAAAAAAACTGAATGCATACGGAATGCATCCGTATCTCTTCCGTATCCGTTCCGTTTTTGCAGAACCATCTATTGAAAATGTTATGCCCAGTCCAATTTTTTTATGTACTGTACTGTTTAAACTTTATTGTGTGCTTCCGTTTCCGTTTGCGATCCGCAAAAAACGGATCACAAATGGAAACCATATGGAAAAACGGGATGGCAAAACGGAACGGAAGCGGAACAGAAACACTACCGAAACAAAAAATCAGAAAAACTGATTTGTTTAAAACATACAGCAAAACCATACGGTCGTGTGCAAAAGGCCTTAGTGGCAGATTGTAGCGGTGAGAACGTGCCCTAAGGCAATAAAGGACACATTTCAGCCCATTTTAGGCATTTTTTTATAGCAGCGGTTTTCCTTTTCTATCCGCTGTGATCTCACCAGCTGGATGTACCCGTAGTCAGCCAACCTCTCCCTGAGAACAAATGATTGTCCCACATTTACCAATATGAGTGTACCTAGACTTCATTGCAAAGAGCATTAAAATTTGGTGCATTTTTTGTACAATTTTGCACATCTAGTTGTAGAAAAGTCTACTGGGTGTAGCTCACTGAAGGAGAAACAGAATCCCAGCACACACTCGTCTTCAATGTACAGTTATAATACAATGAGTTTGGGCCGGTTCTGAACCTTTCTTAACCATCACAAAATGAACAACTCATGCAATTTAAAGGTACATGATCTACATATTCTGTTTATTCTGGTTGCTGGGTGACAGCGTCTGATACCTTTAGTGCCTTTAATTTGCATATGAGTTGTTCATTTTGTTGTGATTGAGAAAGGCTCAGGAATGGCCGAAACGTGTACTATTATAAGGCCCCTTTCACACGGGCGAGATTTCCGCGCGGGTGCAATGCGTGAGGTGAACGCATTGCACCCGCACTGAATCCGGACCCATTCATTTCTATGGGGCAGTGCACATAAGCGGTGATTTTCACGCATCACTTGTGCGTTGCGTGAAAATCGCAGCATGCTCCTCTTTGTGCTTTTTTCACGTAACGCAGGCCCTATAGAAATGAATGGGGTTGCGTGAAAATCGCAAGCATCCGCAAGCAAGTGCAGATGCGGTGCGATTTTCACGCACGGTTGATAGGTGACGATCGGAATGGGGACCCGATCATTATTATTTTCCCTTATAACATGGTTATAAGGGAAAATAATAGCATTCTGAATACAGAATGCATAGTACAATAGCGCTGGAGGGGTTAAAAAAATAATAAAAAAATGTAACTCACCTTAATCCACTTGTTCGTGCAGCCGGCATCTCTTCTGTCTTCTTTTGTGAGGAATAGGACCTTTGATGACGTCACTACGTTCATCACATGGTCCGTCACATGATCCTTCACCATGGTAAAAGATCATGTGACGGACCATTTGATGAACGTAGTGACGTCATCAAAGGTCCTATTCCTCACAGAACAAGACAGAAGAGATGCCGGCTGCACGAACAAGTGGATTAAGGTGAGTTAAATTATTATTATTATTTTTTTAACCCCTCGCGCCCTATTGTACTATGTATTCTGTATTCAGAATGCTATTATTTTCCCTTATAACCATGTTATAAGGGAAAATAATACAATCTACACAACCTTGAACCCAAACCTGAACTTCTGTGAAGAAGTTCAGGTTTGGGTACCACATTCAGTTTTTTATCACGCGCGATAAAAACTGAACAACGGAACGCAATTGCAGTCAAAACTGACTGCAATTGCGTACCTACTCGCGCGGGTTTGCCGCAATGCACGGGGACGCATCCGGACCTAATCCGGACACGCTCGTCTGCAAGGGGCCTAACTGTACATGAATTTTCAATAAAGTACATTGGTGACTGAAGAATATCGAGTCCTGGGATTTCTGTTACTTCAAAATACATCCCCTCTATGTGCACCACTAGCCCTGAGTGTCAGCCAAATCACTCCACTCCACTAGCTCACCAAAGGGGCATGGATTAGTGCGAAATTATGTGACTTAAAAGGGTTATCCCATCTTAGACAATGGGGACATATCGCTAGGATATGCCCCCATTGTCTGATAGGTGCGGGTCCCACCTCTTACAAGGAGAACGGAGCCGGGGAGAGTTGTAGCTTGAGGACCCCGGGTTCCCCAGCGTCCGTCCACAAGGCGCAGCTCCCCGCCTCTCCCATTGAAGTGAATAGGAGTGCACCCGGCATGCACAGCCACTGCTCCCTTTCATTTCTATGGGGCTGACAGAAATAGCCGAGCCAGCTCTCGGCTATTTTCAGCGGCTCCATAGAAATTAATTGAGGGCAGTTGCGCCTCAACTTTCTCCGCTCCGTTCTCCTTGTAGGCACGGGTCCCAGAGGTGGGACCCGCACCTATCAGACAATGGGGGCATATCCTAGCGATATGCCCCTATTGTCTAAGATGGGATAACCCCTTGAACTGGAAATTGGCATGGCCTAAAATTGCACCTCAATTCTGATGTAAAAATCAACGTAAGCCAACTAATAGTTCGTATAGAGTCAGAGAAAAGTGTCTATCCCTGCACCAGATTTATCATCCAGCCTGGGCTGATGCAGGTCTTGAAAGCCTGTCTAAGCATACACCATCTAAGGCAGGGATGCTCAACCTGCGGCCCTCCAGCTGTTGCAAATTAGAACAAAAAAAAAATCACTGAAAAAACAAAGGTAAAAACATCCTGCACGGTATGATATATACAGTAAATGTGCGCATGTCCCTGGCCATATTATTGAAGAAAATCACAGAAATAAGATAATAATGCACTTAGTAAAGTAGATGCAAGCATTATATATGGACAAAGCCCTCACTCTGATATGATAAAATCTGAGACACTTGGCCAATATATTTTGATCAAAACACATCTGTGCCCGCCTACCAAGCGCCAAGGTGGTCTCAGGTCAGGCGGGTCCTACGCTAAACCTACCTAAGCCGTTGGGCTTCTATGTTCAGGAGTGCAGACGCCGCAAATTAGAACTCCCAGCATGCCATAATAGCTGTAGGCTGTACAGGCATGCTGGGAGTTGTAGTTTTGTAACAGCTGGAGGGCCGCAAGTTGGGCATCCCTGATCTAAGGGATTAGTAAAAATAGAATATTTGACCGATCTTCAGAATAGGTCATCAATATCTGATTGGTAGGAGTCCAACTCTAGGAACTCCTGATGATCATCCATTTGAAGAGGCTGTGTTGCTCTGATGAGTGCTGTGGCCAGTGATATCAAGTTCATTGGTCACATTGCCTAGGCGCAGCCCAGTTCTATTCAAATGAATAGCCCTGGCTGCAATACCAAGCACAGCCACTATACAATGTATGGCACTGTGCATGGTATGTTGTGAGGAGACTTCAGTTCTCACCGGAGCACCGTGACCTCTTCAAACAGCTGATCAACGGGGTGGTGTGAGTCGGACCCCCTAGATCAGATACTAATGATCTATGCTGAGAATAGGTCATCAGTATTATACTCCCAGAAAATATCTTTAACTTCACAGCAGACTTTTGGTCAGTGCCGGCTAAGTCTCTCTCCAGAGTCAGGACATCTAGTGTCCGGGCTTTATTTCTACTAGCGATTCAGTTTTTCTTCCTCTAGCATCCGCATTAAACACTCATAGACTCTGAGATTTCCCTTTGTCCACAAAATACTGCGAACAGAGCTGAGAGTGTGTTTTTATAAATGTATTTTTAAACCTCTCTGTTACGGATGGGGACGCATGGATGTGACATAAATCTTCATAGTATAATGCAAGTGTTCATACTGTGTAACTTATAAATAAGAGGAAAAAAGACAACACCGACGATCAAAAAAGTGGCTTGATAGGGTCACGGCTGTATCACCTCACCTTCGAGACTTACTAGACGCCACGTGAGTCAAAATGAATTACAAGATGCATTAAAAAGTGCAATGTTATCAAGAGCTGTAATTTTCCACTTTTTACCATTTTTTATGAATTTGTCAGGTGGTCTTTAAAATGTTCTCTCAGGAAGGGTCTAAAAATAAGATTGCTGTTTATGAGCAGTCGACGTTTCACTAGATGAAGTACTTGGCAATTCAGCCAGCAACGGTTTTCTCTTCATCTATTGTGTGCGGAGCTCGATAAAGACTCTCTTCATTTATATAGTAGAGTACCTGTGACGTTATCATTATGTAGTATACCACAAAGACTGATGAGCGCTTCTGCCACTACTAACAGAGGCTCAAAAATGAGACAAATCGGAATTATCCCTGAAAAGTTTCTGCAAGATACAACTTCACTGCTTATTTAGAGGGGACCTAAACGAGTGGGAGCCACATAATGGCCCCTGTAGGTGCACTCGATTTTTCCAATGAGTTAGGGCTGCTAGTACGTCAGCTACAGTATGTTATGTGCCTACAGAAAATGGATACATCTAGATAATCACAGGTTTTCCCTTAGCTGCAAGGTTGCATAAAGTTGCAAATTTACTTTCACTACCCATGGAGTCGGTCAGCATTACTGTCAATCAACTGCAGACTACAAGCTTTTGTACAAAAAAATAAATAAAACGTATGTGCCTGGGTTTGCATATTAGTGTAGGGAATTTGTATTTTTCCACATTCTTAGATGTCTATTATCAGATACCTCTTAATAGACCCAAGGGTTCCCATTGCTGGAGTGGAAATGTAATATCTGATTGGAGATTAGGGAAACCGTAATCCCCTTTGAAAGGCAATTCTCCAAAAATCCTATTGTTAGAATGCTTCCTAAAGGGTCACTGAGCCTTCACCAAACTTTTGATTTGTCATACCAGCACATCAAAGCTTTTGTTCTCATTCCGCCAATGGCTAGAATGAGGAGAGGTAAGTGCTCACAAAACATGCTCTCTCTCTCCCCGCTGCAGAAGATGGGCTCAAAAGAAAGTCTATGGATCTATCTTGATTCCATCTCCTGCAGCAAAAAGAGAGACAGCGCTCTATGTGAGACCTTCTCTGTCCTCGTTCTAGCCATCGGCAGGAGTCTCAGCATTCAGACCTCTATCACTCCAAACCTTCAAAATCCATCGATCACTATGGCATATCAAACATTCTGTGAAAGCTCAGTGACCCTTTAAGGAAGCATTCTAACAATAAGATTTTTGGAGAATTGCCATTTAAAGGGGATTACAGTTTCCCTAATCTCCAATCAGATATCACATTTTCACTCCAGCAATGGGAACCCTTGGGTCCTCCAGCTTAACAGCTACTCTTTGCAGTGTTTTATTAATTTTTTTGCTTTCTCAAAAATGAATCCCCCATGATGTCCATATACCTTAATAGTTTTCTATAATATGAGAAATGTTTTTACTCCTCTCCACTCTGCATAATTTTACCAGCCTGCCATTATGCCCACCCACTGATGATCTGTAGGCTGCTTGAGTCTTTTATAACTGGCTGCCATTAAAAAAAATTCTTGTATTGCCTCTAATGCCAGCAAAATGTGGAGTAATACGTCTGTAGGAAGCAAACAGATCATTGTCTGACATCATTGAAGGATGGAAGCTGCAGCCTGATTGCTACTTTCTGCTTGCACTAGTTTTTACACAATTCCACGTATCTGCTGATGAGTCTGTAGAGCAGGGATCAGCAACCTTCGGCACTCCAGCTGCTGTGAAACTACAACTCCCAGCATGCAAACATGCTCGGCTGTACTCACAACTCCCATAGAAGTGAATGGAGCATTCTGGGAGTTGTAGTGTCAGAACATCTGGTGTGCCGGAGGTTGCTGATCCCTGCTTTAGAGCAAGCACGTGGTGCTAGGGCAGTAGAATGAATCTTTGGCCTTGGTGAAGTACATGTTTGCCACCACACTGATGTATGCCAATGGCCTATTCTGTGTGATACGATGCACCATGTATGTGTTCTGGGTGGGGAGGGGGGAGTAAATTGCTGCCAAACACCTCTAGCAGTGGATTATCTTCCCTGAGAACATAAGGATGAAGAATGTTGAAATTCAACAGCCTGATCCATCTTCCCTCAGACATCTGATGTCAGGGGAAAGTTGGGACACCACCATGCACATTAAATGGCCGGGTGGTTCCAGTGGGTTAAGGATTATAGTTTTCATGATGAAGGAAAGGTAACATTCCCATATTCCTGAACATTAAATTGGATCTGTTCTCTTTTATTAGTAAGACTAATGTATTTTTTGGTGCTTCAATGTATTTCAGAGACTTGTGGAAACACCATCTGTAGCTTTGGTGCAAAGTGTGTAAACAACCAGTGTGTGTGCCAGCCTTGCGAGCGCCAGCCTTACCTACCAGTGTGCGGCAGCGATGGAGTCACTTATGACAACCAGTGCGAACTACAAGCTGCAGCCTGCAAGCAGAAGAAGAAAATAGATGTTTCTCGGGCAGGATCCTGTGAAGATGGTAATTCAATTTCCAATCTGAATTTCCTGTTGTTAGTTTCTTATTACAAAAGTAGGGATAAGAAATATATCATGGGGTTTGTGACTGAGGTCAGCTTTAGATGCACTCCTCAAGATTATTTGTGTTGAATCAAGTACAAGCAAGTAAGGAAAAATGATGAGCATATTCGCAATGTGCATTATACCAATGCAATTCCTCTTGGATACCTGTTTTTTTCAGGAGTAAAATATCGATGACCTATCTTCAGGATCAGTAATCAATATCTAATTGTGGGGGTCCAACACCTGGCGCTGCCAGCAATCAGCTATTTGAAGAAGCTGAGACACTCCAGTGAGGGCTGCGGCCTCCTCTCAGTGTACCAAGCACAGCGCTGTCCATTGTTTGGTGACAGTGTTTGGTACTGCAGCCCAGGCCCATTCACTGGAATGATGAAAGTGATGTCACTCGCTTATGTGGAAGTCACAGTGCTCATTGGAGTGCCACCGCCTCTTCAAACAGATGATCAGCAGGGGTGGCAGGACTCAGATCCCACTGATCAGATATTGATGACCTCATCTGAGGATAGGCCATCACTATTTTACTCTCAGAAAACTCCTTGAACCCATTAGCTGTCAGTTAATCCGTTGGATGTATCCTAGGTTCTAATCTATCCTGATAGCAGCTGTGGTTTAAAAAAATCTGCCATTGACCACAGTAGTCAGAATTTAATGGATGCTTTTAGGTGCTCATAGGTGCTTGGGTGACATTTTATTACAATGTGAAGACATTTTTACAAGTGAATTGCGCATTCAGCTTTGAGGGGAATCTGTGCCCATGGTGCCCCAGATCAGGTGGAAGATTTCATGCTAAGCATTCCCTTGATGTTGCCTCTGTTTCTTCCTCTAAAATAGAGAAATAAAAGAGGATGTGTTCACACATAGCAGTTGAAGTGCAGTAAAACTGCATCAAAACACATAACACACACGTTACTATCCTGCAAGTCAATGTTTGACATTTTAAACAGACATGCTTTAGACATACTTTAGGGATATAGCCTCATCTACAGACAGCTGTTTCAGGGTGATTGTCCCTCTTCAGTGCAGAACAGAGAGAACTGGCATAGGCCTCTTTCCCACGGGCGTGTGCGCCCCGTGGTTGTGCTGCGGCCCGCAAAATGCGGGCCGCAATGCACGAGCACAGTTCGTGGGGCAGCCGATTGCGGACCTATTCACTTGAATGGGTCTGCGATCCGGCAGTTCTGCAAAAAGATAGGACATGTTGTATCTTTTTGCGGTACGGAAGTACGGGACGAAACCCCACGGAAGCACTCCGTAGTGCTTCCGTAGTGTTCCGTTCCGTGGTTCCGTTCCGCACCATTCCGCATCTTCAGATTTGCGGACCCATTGAAGTGAATAGGTTTGCATCCGTGATGCGGAATGCCCACGGAACGGAACCCATGTATTGCAGATCCGCAAATGCGTCTCCGCAATACGGCAATGGGGCGCACACGGACTTGGGATAGAGGCCTTAGTGTGAGACCTTTCAATGGGAGGCACCATAGGCACAGAATTTCTTTTTTTGGAAAGAGAGCGAAATTAAAAATAGAAAAAGGTGCCATGAAAAAAAAACCTTCTGTCTGTAGTGAATTTCAGAATTTCATAAGGAGAACTTATAAAAGTATGGCTGCACAACATTTCACATGCAAACAATAGAACTGAGAAATGGGGATCATTCTAAATTAAAGTGGTATCATACCTACTATAAATGAAAAAATAGAAGCTCTTTGCGCCCTTTTTGATCAAACATGCCGGGCCCAGCTACCAGGCGTCAAGGTGGCTTCCGCAGATGGGTACCTAACATTAAGGGTCCATTCACACGTCCCCAAAATGGGTCCGCATCCGTTCCGCAATTTTGCAGAACAGGTGTGGACCCATTCATTGTCCATTTTGTGCCAGAATGTGCTGTCCGCATCCGCATTTGCGTATCTGCACTTCCGGATCCACACTTCCGTTCCACAAAAAAAATAGAACATGTCCTATTCTTGTCCGCAATTGCGAGTGCCGGCGATGTGTGGTCTGCAAAATGCGGAACGCACATTGCCGGTGTCCGGGTTTTGCGGATCCGCAAAACATATACGGACGTCTGAATGAACCCTAAGGCCTCTTTCACACGGGCGTCGCGTGTGAGGGCCGGACAAGATGTAGGTGCGTTGCGGGAAAATGCGCAATTTTTTCACGCGAGTGCAAAGCGTTTTAATGCGTTTTGCACGCGCGTGAGAAAAATCGGCATGTTTGGTACCCAGACCCGAACCCGGACTTCTTCACAGAAGTTCGGGTTTGGGATCGGTGTTGTGTAGATTTTATTATTTTCCCTTATAACATGGTTTTAAGTAAATGAGGGATGGAGGGGTTAAAAAAATAATAATTAACTCACCTTAATCCACTTGTTCGCGCAGCCCGGCGTGTCTTCTTTCTTCTTCTTTGAGGACCTGGGAGGAAAAGGACCTTTGGTGACATCACCACGCTCATCACATGGTCCATCACAGGGAAAATAATAAAGATCGGGTCCCCATCCCGATCGTCACCTAGCAACCATGCGTGAAAATCGCACCGCATCCGCACTTGCTTGCGGATGCTTGTGATTTTCACGCAGCCCCATTTACTTCTATGGGGCCTGCGTTGCAGAGCTTGCTGAGATTTTCATGCAACGCACAAGTGAAAATTACCGCTCATGTGCACAGCCCCATTGGAGTGAATGGGTCCGGATTCAGTGCAGGTGCAATGCGTTCACCTCACGCATTGCACACGCACGGAATTCTCGCCCGTGTGAAAGAGGCCTAACAGAACTGCCTCTCTTGGACTTACCTAAGCCTACAATATTCAGGGCAGTGTAGGAACCAGCTGCATTTATACTCTGCTCAGAAGCCTCAGGTAGATGGGCGTTGCTCAGTCTAAAAGAGGCCGCTACCCTCAATATACAGTCCGGATCAAAGAGTTTAAGACCACTTGAAAAATGGCAAAATATCCTATTTAGCATGGCTGGATCTTAACAAGGTTCTAAGTAGAGCTTCAACATGCAACAAGAAGAAATGGGAGTGAGACAAAACATTTTTTGAGCATTCAATTTAATGAAAACAACGAATAAACTGAAACAGGCTGTTTTTCAGCTGATCAAAAGTTTAAGACCACACCTCCAAAAAAAAACTAAACCCCCCCAAAACAGAAATCCAACTTCCAAACATGAACTCAGTAATGAGTAGCTCCGCCGTTATTGTTTATCACTTCCAAAATTCGTTTTAGGCATGCTTGATGCAAGCGTTTCCATGAGGTGAGTGGGAACATTTCTCCAAGGGGTGAAGACGGCCGCACGAAGGGCATCTACTGTCTGGAATTGTTGTCCATTTTTGTAAACTTCCCTTGCCATCCATCTCCAAAGGTTCTCAATTGGATTTAGATCAGGGGAACACGCAGGATGGGCCAAAAGAGTGATGTTATTCTCCTGGAAGAAGTCCCTTGTCCTGCGGGCATTGTGTACTGTAGCGTTGTCCTGTTGAAAAACCCAGTCGTTACCACACAGACGAGGGCCCTCAGTCATGAGGAATGCTCTCTGCAACATCTGGACATAGCCAGCGGACGTTTGACGCCCCTGCACTTCCTGAAGCTCCGTTGTTCAACTGAAGGAAAAAGCACCCCAGACCATTATGGCGTCCCCTCCACTGTGGCGCGTAGAAAACATCTCAGGTGGGATCTGCTTGTCATGCCAGTAACGTTGGAAACCATCAAGACCATCAAGGTTAAATTTTTTCACATCAGAGAATAAAACTTTCTTCCACCTTTGAATGTCCCATGTTTGGTGCTCTCTTGCAAAGTCCAAACGAGCAGTTCTGTGGCGTTCAAGGAGACGAGATCTTACTGCGTCCCACCTCAGCAGCGATGGTGCGCTGTGAGAGACCCTGCTTATGCAGTTCAACAACCCGACCACGTTCAAAAAGGGAGAGTTTTTTTGCCTTTGCCATCACAACGTGTGACTACCTGACAGAAAATGACAATGAATCCACATCTTTGCACAGATTTGGCCTTTTAAAGGCATGTGGTCCTAAAATTTGGATCAGCTGAAAAACAGCCTGTTTCAGTTTAATCGTTATTTTCAATTAATTGAATGCTCAAAAATGTTTTGTCTCATTCCTTCTTGTTGCATGTTGAAGCTCTACTTGGAACCTTGTTAAGATCCAACAATGTAAAATATGATTTTTTGCCATTTTTCAAGTGGTCTTAAACTTTTGATCAGGACTGTATTGAATGTGCTAGTCTAAATTTTCTTGTAGTCATAATTTCATAAAGTAATATCTGGCTGCATAAAAAGTGTGAAAAACAGTTAAGAAAACAATGGCAAAAACAGCAGATCAGCCTACAACTGTTCTCTGGCTGAGCTTTACTGTATGTTACATATGCATCTTGCTTCATGTTCTCTCTTCATCATGGAAGTGATTAGGGAACTAGCGTCATCTATGTGATGTCTGCATTTGCTAATTTTATGATTTGTTTTTGTTGGGAAGAGTGTGCAGGTGCGCAGCTAATTGGAGAATTACACCACCGGTGGCTTCTGTTTTTGGTGTGCTGACTCATCAATGCATGCAAAGGAAACTTGCCATCATTTGCAAAACTGTTCACGTACTGTTGCTAAGAAAGTGGGATTAAAAAAAAAGTATAAGTTCAGTTTTCATTCTTAACTTCATAAGGTCAAGGCAGTTATAGCCTAAGGATTTGTCACGTTTATAATGAACTCTATATTCAGTCTTATTGCTGTTCGAATATAAGGTATAGCCATAGGCAGCATAAATGCAGGATATTTACGCAGTGGAATTTAGGCCTTTTGCACACAAATGTTTTTTTCCGTTCCGTTTTTTGTGTTACGTATACGGACCGTATACGGAACCATTCATTTCAATGGATCCGCAAAAAAACAGAAGGTACTCCGTATGCCTTCCGTTTCCGTATTTTCATTTTTCTGTTCCGTTAAAACTTAGAACATGTCCTATTATTGTCCGCATAAGAATAGTACTGTTCTATCAGTGGCCAGCTGTTCCGTTCCCCAAAAAACGGAATGCACACGGACGTCATCTGTATTTTTTGCGGATCCGTTTTTTGCGGACCGCAAAATACTGAAAAAGCCATACGGTCGTGTGCAAGAGGCCTTGCAGTAGCAGCAAAAGTAGATGAGGTGTTAATACACTACAGACATTTGATTGACAGGCCCAGGCAGTGAAAACGTCATAACGTCTTGCCCTGTCAATCAAAGTGCAAAGACAGCTGAGCCTCTAGGTGTAATGACAACACCCCTGTTGCTCCTAGAGGCTCATTTGCATATATTAAAACATCATTTTTCTCAGCAATGCCTGCACAAATGAACATGGGACCAACACAGATGCCTTCAGCTGCCAAGTGCACATGTAGTTTCTCTGCTGACAGATGCCTTTTTAAGCCATGACCCTTCCCCATTAAAGGGGTTGTCCCATGAAAAATATTCTACAGTTTTTAAACCAGCACCTGGATCTGAATACTTTAGTAATTGCATGTCATTAAAAACTTTCTATAGCCACTGAGTTATTCAATAAAATGTATCTGTATAGTGCCACTTAAGTTCTTATTTCTTTGACCGGCTTATTAATGAGGCCGCACATGCTCAGTTTCATCTTTCAACTGCCTCCTGCGCTGTAATAGAGCTGCAGCAGAATGGACATGCCCCCTTAAATTGCCATCTTGATATAAATGTAGCAGAGCAATGAATGGGGAGATCTCTGGATCCATGTGAGGTACAGGGCTGGTTCTAGCTTTATTATAAAGAGATTCCCATGTACTATATGATGTCGGATTTTAATTTTTTACATTAGTCATGGGATAACCCCTTTAAGCCAATCCCTCTTGTTGGCGTGGTACAGTGGATCATTTTTTTATTGCTTGATTCCTCAATATGTCTAAAATGGATGTTCCAGTTCACCCAAAATTGCAACACATTTTGGTGCAGATTATGCCAGAATTCAAGTGCACCCACAATAATAAACGTGGGCCTTTATTTTTTCTCTTTTCTCAACATTGTGTATGTGATGTTCTCCAAATATGCAGTCTCTTGTTTTTAGAAGTGACACTGCGCTTCTATTTGCAGTCCAACAAGCCATTTATAATGCACTTGTTTGGCACTGGAAGGTGTGCACGGGCGAGGAGAGGTTTGGGCAGCTGTTGTTTACACTGCACCTGTTAGGTAGCACCTGTATGTGAGTCACTTGGAAGGACTTCTATTCCTGTTCATATTATAGAAGAGGATGACTATATTATCGCCAGCTTCTAGCCTCATCCCTAGAGAAAGAGACGTTGGCAAGCATCCTATTCTGTTATTATTGCTTGTGCCCTTCATGAAGTGGCGATGACAATCCTTCCCCGGCCTGAGAAATAAACGGCAGGTATGCCTTTGAGTGGCTAAGGGTTATTAAGGGTGATCACAAGTGCATTACAGAAGATTGATGGCGTTTAAAGCCAATGAAAGAGTTGAGAACTTGAACACTGGTTAAACAGAGAGCTTTTGGTATATACCCAACTGTACTTTTTTAGTTTTTAACCATTTTCTCTTGACAGTGGCTTTTAAGCTTCAATTTAAAACTTAATTTTTGACTTTCAACAAGCAGAGCTCTGGGGAAAATGTATTAATACGGATGCACTGTGCAAGCAGGCAATGTTAGTAAATGACTGTCACGTGTTACAAAGCAGATGTGGATCCATTGTGTCTACTGAACACATTTAACTTGGGGCTACTCCTGAGGGTGCTATCCTGGCAGTGCCCTGGTCTTAACCCCTTTACAGGGATCTGGACTTTGCTGAACTACCGGGCCACTACCTCCTGGAGTACTCTCTGTTCAGCAGACTGCTGACCCACAGGGGTCAAAAGATACTGGTGTGAAACAGAGGGTTTAGGCAAAACTATAGTCATTGAGAAGCCGAGGTCAGGGCAGGTAGAATTTGTACAATCCAGAGTCAGTAATGCTCAAGCCTGCTTGGAGTAGAGGTAGCTGCACAGTCTCAGCAGGGAATAGGGGGAGCCTGGCAGGTACAAACCACTGAGATACCAGCAGAGTGAGTGCTGCGGCAGACTCTCTCCCAGTGGGCACCGACCAACATTACAGCACACAGCATAACTTCGAAAGTCAACTTACTTTTGATAGTGTTTGACCTGAATGCCATATTTTTTAAGGTATTTATGCCATAAAAATTGCTGTAAATACACCATTTAATCTGCCAACTGTGTCTATTATCATTGGCAGCAGGTCAGGGATCAGGGAAACTGTATGAGGATGAACAAGCACAGTAACAATCACTCAGCCTCATACAGCCCCGAACATTGCCGCATGTGACACAACGTTCATAGACCTGTTCATTCCTGATCCATGCCTGCTCTCTTAGTCCACATAAAAGGGTTTTAAGATATAGCTTAGTTCCACTAAACACCAGGCCTAATAGAGGCGAGGACTCTTGCAATCAAAATAAGGGTTGTTGTAGACAACAACTGGGACCTCCTTCTAAAGTGTTGTAGAACTTAACTTTTACTATAACAATTACATTCTTCAAATAGAATGATATTTTGTGCTGGTAGATCTTGAAGGGTTAAATATCAGGTCTCAATACAGATAACATCAGCCGGTCGGGGTCAATATAGTTTTAGTGGCGGTTCATCATAATAAAGGCAGCGCTATTGGTATGCTAGCCTACTTGTGCATTCCCTATTAAGCCCTAGTCTAGCAAGGGGGGGCACCTAAAATTGGCTGTAGTCTGAGCACCCGCCCTCAGAAGAGCGACCCCCAGCCAGCTAGAACCTCAGACCTGTTTAGAAAACCCTCATAGAGTATAAGCCCTAATTCCTCCAACGCATTTCGCCGGGTAAAACCGGCTCTTCAGGGAGCAGCATGGCGGGCAGTCATAGTATAGAGTGGCAGTGGCTACAGGTCCGAGGTTCCAGTATTGAGTCCTGATACTTAACCCTTCATGATCTGCCAGCACAAAATATGATTCTATTTGAAGATTGTCATTGTTGTAGTAAAAATAAAGTTTTACAACACTTTAGGGTTGAAACAAGGCTGCACAGAAAGTCAGCCCATGCTCATAGTGGCCACAGGGCTGACTTTCTGTACAGGCTTGTTTCAATGCAGAAACATCTTGATAAAACTGCAAGTATCCATCACTGTGCTAAAGAAATCGTTATTGGATATTTTCTGTATATTCCACATGAAAAATTAATACAGACAACACAGAACAAAAAGAGCAATAATGAAACTGACTAAACAGAAGAGTTAGACCAGAAGTTTTATCTCCACTGTAAAGGAAGACATAAATGGACTCTGTAATATGTATGCTTCGGTTTCTTCCTCAGAACCATTATAAATCTGTATTTTCAGGACAGTTGAAGGTAGTATAATGGCTAATCCTGTACATTTTAATACGTCTGGTTAAAAAAGCCCTTTATTTACCGATTAAAGAAAATGACTATAGACTGCATGAGTATTTTGGGTTTCGGCACACTCTAGAAGGCAAACATTGGCCAACTATGTGTATTCTAACAGCCACCATAGGGTGACAAGAGACAATATTTTTGCTCTAATCCCTTTAATCCCTTTGTTGTATTATGCGCTGAGGATGAATATTTCTGTCCTGTAGATCTTCTCTGTCTTCTTCCAGAGAGCTGCACAGTGCCAGATAATAAGGGTATATTTGACTAGTCTCCTAGCAACGCTCGGGGGGTGATTCCGGCTTTTGGGTGATCAGTTATGAGAACAGCCTTTAATATCCCGTCTCATATTCTGCGCAAGTGTAATTACCATGAGTTCATTAACACAGCGTGGCTTGGATGAGGCTGGGGATGTATGCAGGAATGGAGTGCGAGGGGCTAGATGGGGTGTAGAAGAGATGAGGCTGTTGGCTCAGTATAGACTTGAAAGAGAGACTTTTATCGGCATCCCTTGCTTTCATCTCCTGATAACTGGTGACCATTTTACGTAAATAGACCGGGGAGGTTTGATACAGTGATACAGTGACGCTTTCATTTCACACTTCAGATCCTCACATTATCTGATTCTCATGTCCCAGAATATTTCGTTCTTTAGTATCTCACAATCACTACTGCTGTAATTATTATTAAAGGTAAAAGTACACTTTAAAATACCCATGGCGTTGTAGATATTTTTCTACACACTCAGCACATCCGTTCAACGAGCTTTTGTTAATTAGAAGTTCTGAGCGCTTCTGCTTGTGGCCAAAATCCCTGGTGCCGCGGACCGCGGTGAATGCTGATGACAGATTAAGTCCAATTGGCCCCTGTACTTTGCTCATTTTGTGTATGATTCTTTCATTTTCAGACTTGTGGTTATCCGAGGTTTGCTGATGTGTTTTTTTCCAAGTGTAGTCATTGAATGTTATGCTATTTCAATAAGATAGAGCAGTATTCCACCTAGGGAAATAAACCATGGTGAGTAATCCAAGGGGTTCCAACTGTACGGTATGAATGATACCCATTATAGGGTACTACTCAGGAGTTGGACAATACTCACCTTGGGGATGTGTTTTTATACCACCCAGAGGTCTGATTTGAAGCTCCTGGACCCCAATGCACAATCTGTAACAGGGCCTCTCAACTACCATATGCCATTTATACTACTGGTGTCTTCTTGTGTGTCAAAGGGGCCTTCGGGATCCTTCAGGCAGCAAGCCAAGATATGACTGCTACTTCTACATCCCTGTAACTATGTCCCTGGTGGCATCCATGTTTCATGAGGCCAAATTCTCTAACACCATGAGCATTTATTCTGGAAACTTTATATAACACTATATTTCATCAACCTTCCACCATAGATATATAATGAAATCCTCTTGTAGATTTCAATTCAAACAGGTCTCCTCCATCTAATATGCGTTCACAGGAGCAAATTGTGGCGCATATCCATTTTGTAGCATGGAAGTCTGTATGTACTTGTATGCAGACTGGGTCACTAACCATAGGCCTTCTAGCCTTGACAATAGCTGACATTTTGAGGCATTCCGTTATTCATTCCGTCATAATAGAAGTCTATGGGCTGCATAACGGATCGTCCCTTTTCTGTTATGCAGGTGAGTCCTCTCCTGCATAACAGAAACGGGACGCATCTGTTATGCAGCCCATAGACTTCTATTATGACGGAATGAATAACAGAATCCCTCTAAAGGCATTCCGTTATGCATTCCGGCATAGAATTGCGTTATGGTCCGTGGTAACAGAATCCATAACGCAATTCACCTTTTACCAGTAAACAAATCGCAAACTAATTTCATAACCTGAAATTCGCTCGTCTCTAGTGGTAACATCCAAGTAGGAAGAGAAGTTTTGGAGCATAATTGACTTTTCTAACCAAACCAAAAGGAGAGGAACATTTAAAAGAATAAGCGACCGTGTAAAATATGACCAGTACAGGAGCCATTCTTAAGATAGCCATGCACATTAGTCTAAGAGTCCATTCACTCATCCGTATGTGTTTTGCAGATCCGCAAAACACGGACACCGGCAATGTGCGTTCTGCATTTTGCGTACCGCACATTGCCAGCACTTAATAGAAAATGCCTAATCTTGTCCGCAATAGGACAAGAATAGGACATGTTCTATTTTTTTCGGGAACGGAATTGCGGACCTGGAAGTGCGGATCGGCATTTCCGGATCCGGACAGCACATCGTGTGGCCCCATAGAAATGAATGGGTCCGCAATTCTGTTCCGCAAAATAAGGAACAGAATTGCAGACGTGTGAATGGAGCCTAAAGTTGATAAAAACAGATAATTTCAAATAAAAGGAAAACTCGTTGGGTAAATGATAACAACAAACAATCGTTTTAGCCGACCCATGACAGCTGAAAAGAAGTCGGATATGTTTGAAATTTTCATCTGATAGATGAAAGTTGTTTCGTTCGAGGAAAGATCATTCTCGGACAAAGATCTTTTGCCCATTACACAGTTTAATTGAAAATGTATAACCAGTTTAAACAACTTTAACAGTCTGGTTGTGTTGGCAAAACGATCATTAACCATATAATTAATTGTTCAACTCCCGTTCAACAATAAACCAACTTATATCTAATGTGTATGGCCACCTTTACGCAGCACATCTGTGAGCATTGGTACAGGAGGGGGGTCCCCATACCATCTCAATAGCATTTATATGCTTTAATAGGGGATGTATACAAGGATTGCCTTTAGTGTTGGGGGGCGAGCATGCTCGGCCGAACAAACGTGCAGCCAATAAACGTGCAGGTAGGTACTGCCATTTACTGTAATGCCGTAGCCATGTTGTCTACTGGCATTACAGTGATTGGCTGGCCGGAACGCGTCAGATTACACGTGTTCGGCTCAGTCTTAGTCAGGGAGAGCTGGAGAGCAGAAGGGAGAGATAGTGTAGGGAGCGAAATAGGAATATTTTAGTTTTTATACTTGTTATAGACCCAAAAGTCCTTTTAAGGACTATTGTGTGTGGCAGCAATATATATTTTTTGTGCAACCTGCACTAAATTGCTAAAACTTGTTAGAGACCCAAAAGTCCTTTTAAGGACTATAGTTGTATCTGGAAGCAATATATATTTTTAGCGCAACCTGTGCTAAAAACTTGCAATTTTTTGGCCGCTGCAGACAGCGACATTATCTGCGCTACATCTCCTGTCTAACGTGTGCGCAGCCTAAAACCATCTGTGACATCCATTGTACTTTTTCCATAGACAGTGTCCACTTCGGACAGTTAAATTACCTGCGCTACATCTCCTGTATAACGTTTGTGTATCCAAAATATCAGTGACATTCAGTCAAAATTTTTGGTGCTGGTGGCAGCGACATTACTTGCGCTACATCTACTGTATAACGTTTGCGCATCCTAAATATCAGTGACATTAATTTAGGGTAATTTTTTATTAGCCGCTGGTGACAGCGACATTACTTGCGCTATACCTTCTGTTTAACGTGTGCGCTTCCTAAATATATCAGGGACATTCTGCGTACTTTATTTGCGCATACACTTACAAAACCTGCGCTAATGTACGCGTGACATGCTTGCAAGCATATTATATACCATTTAATATGCGCAAGGCGAGCAGTAAGGGAAGGGGAAGTGGCCGTGTTGCTGATGGTGCACGCAGATGCCATAGCCCTGGGTGCGGTAAAACTGTGCCTGCTGACAGATCACAAGAAACACACTCATCCACGATATCATGTTGCAGTTTGCAGGGCGGCGCAGGACACCACTCTCGATGTCAGACCAGTGCAGGATTGCAGCAGATAATGCTTCCAGTCAGTTAAGCACCACCCTGTCTTCCACAAACTCGAGTCTCACTAGCCAAGAGTCTGGTCAACAGAATCCTCACCCTGATACTCCTTCCACCCACCATGGAGAGTTTTGGCAAACAAGTGATCCCACACTCGGATATTCTGAGGAGAATCTGGGAAGGTGGCAAGAAGAGCGAGGGCAGTAGTACAGAGGGGGAAGAATCCGCAGCACCGCAACAGGCTGGATGAGGCAGTGGGGTGGTAAAAGGGAGAAGGCGGGCCACACCAAACAGGCCCACAACTGTTCCCCGGATCAATCTCCCTTGCAAAGGGGTAGGTGTTCCGCAGTCTGGCGCTTTTTTGAGGAAAGTGCGGACGATAAAAGAATTGTCATTTGCAACCTGTGCCATACCAAAATGAGCAGGGGCGTGAACACTAGCAACCTCATCACCACCAGAATGATCTGCCACATGGCATCAAAGCACCCTAATAGGTGGGCCCAATGCCTGGGTCCACAACAAGTGTCTGAGGGTCACACCACTGCCTCCTCTTCCCCTGTGTTACGTGCTGGCCAATATCCTGTCCAAGACGCAGGCCCAGATGCCTCCCACCATGCACCTGGACCTTCGCAAGCACCATCAGCTAGCACATCCACTTCTGTGTCCCAGCGCAGTGTACAGATGTCTATACCCCAGGCCTTTGAACGAAAGCTCAAATACCCAGCCACCCACCCAAAGACCATAGCACTAAACGTGCTCCTTTCCAAATTGCTGGCCCTGGAAATGTTGCCATTTAGGCTTGTGGACACTGAGGCTTTCCGCAGCCTGATAGAGGCGGCTGTCCCGCGGTACTCTGTCCCCAGTCGCCAATATTTTTCATGTTGTGCAGTCCCAGCCTTACACCAGCATGTGTCCTGTAACATCACCCGTGCCCTGACCAACACAGTTATTGGGAAGGTCCACTTAATGACTGACACATGGACAAGTGCTTTTGGTCAGGGACGCTACATTTCCCTGATGGCACACTGGGTGAACGTTGTGGGGGACGGGAGCGAGTCGTACCCTGGGATGGCACAATTGCTACCGACGCCAAGGATTGCGGGCCATACTTCCATCATGGTTTTCGCCGCCACCTACGTTAGTGGCTGCAACCCCCCCTTCTCCTCCTCCACTTCCTCCTCTGAATTATCATCTTGCAGCACCAGTCAGCCTTCAGTCAGTAGCTGGAAGCAGTCTAGCACTGCTAGCACTGCAGTGGGGAAGCGGCAATAGGCCGAGCTTAAAATGATCTGCTTAGGTGACAAACAGCACACCGCCGCAATGCTGTGGCAGGGGATAAGGGACCAGACTGAGCTGTGGCTTTCGTCACTCAACTTACAACCAGGCATGGATGTGTCTGATAATGGCTGTAACTTGGTGGCGGCTTTGGAGCTCGGCAAGCTCACACACATACCATGCCTAGCCCACGTGTTCAACCTAGTGGTTCAGCGGTTTCTCAAAACCTACCCCAATTTGCCTGAGCTACTGGTGAAGGTGTGCCGAGTGTGTGCCCATTTCCACAAGTCATCAACAGCTTCCGCCGTCCTGGCAACGCTGCAGCAGCGCTTAGAATTGCCAGCTCACCGACTGTTGTGCGACGTGAGCACGCGCTGGAACTCCACGTTCCACATATTGGCCAGGCTTAGTGAGCAGCAGAGGGCAGTAGTGGAATACCAGCTGCAACATGGTAGTCACCTTTCCAGTCAGCTTCTGCTCTTCACAAGCGACGAGTGGGCATTGATATCTGATCTCTGTGAGGTTTTAAGCAACTTTGAGGAATCAACACAGATGGTGAGCGGCAATAATGCTATTATCAGCGTAACCATCCCATTTTTGTGTCTACTCAAATGCTCGCTGCTCACAATTAAGGCGGACGCTTTGCATGTGGAAATGGAGGAAGAAAGTACACAGGGTGATAGCCAGACCACCTTCAGTTCGTCTTCTCAGTGCGAATTGGATGATAAGGATGATAAGGATGAGGAGGAAGAGCAGAAGATGGTTGCCTCCGCTACAGAGGGTAGTACCTATAGAAGTTTTATTCCATCTGTTCAGCGTGGATGGGTAGAAGAGGAGGAAAAGGATGAGGAGATTGAAATTTTTGGAAGATGGTGAAGGAGGAGTACGTAGCAGACCGTGTCAGGGTCCTTAGTGATCCCTGTGTGCCTTACAACTATTGGGTGTCCAAGCTGGACACATGGCACGAACTGGCGCTCTACGCCTTGGAGGTGCTGGCCTTGTCGGAACGTGTATTTAGTGCTGATGGAAGCATAATAACTGATAAGCGTATCCGCCTGTCAACTAAAAATGCTGGCCGGTTGACTCTTATAAAAATGAACAAGACCTTGATTGCCCCTAACATCTCTACTCCACCAGAGGAAAGCGGCTGAACATAAAAGCACTCTAAATGTGACTTTTATGGTGTATTGAATACACTGTATTCCCATGCATCCCTTCCACCACTGAAAAGGGTATATGGTTCAATCTCCCTTTTCTTGACCTCCTCCTCCATCATATCAACATGCTTATTAGGCTGCCCTCGCTCCTTATGTTTTAGAGGGTCAGCTCAGCAGCAGGCCCTCACCCATAATGTTTTTGAGGGTCACCAGCAGGCCCTCGCCCATAATGTTTTTGAGGGTCACCAGCAGGCCCTCGACCATAATGTTTTAGAGGGTCAGCTCAGCAGCAGACCCTCACCCACAACATTTTTTAGATGGTCAGCTCGGCAGCAGGCCCTCGCCCACAATTTTTTTTAGATGGTCAGCTCGGCAGCAGGCCCTCGCCCACAACATTTTTAAGATGGTCAGCTCAGCTTCAGGCCCTCGCCCACAAAACTTTTTAGATGATCAGCTCGGCAGCAGGCCCACAACATTTTTTAGATG
Source organism: Bufo bufo (assembly GCF_905171765.1). Lineage (NCBI taxonomy): Eukaryota > Metazoa > Chordata > Amphibia > Anura > Bufonidae > Bufo > Bufo bufo. Next base: position 96,273,631 of record NC_053389.1, on the reverse strand, counting down.
GTCAGCTCGGCAGCAGGCCCTCGCCCATAACATTTTTTAGATGGTCAGCTCAGCAGCAGGCCCTCGCCCATAATGGTTTAGACGGTCAGCTCGGCAGCAGGCCCTCGCCCACAACATTTTTTAGATGGTCAGCTCGGCAGCAGGCCCTCGTCCACAATTTTTTTTAGATAGGCAGCTCAGCGGCAGGCTCTCACCCCTAATGTTTTAGAGGGTCACCAGCAGGCCATCAATCATAATTTTTCAAGGGTGTGTATGATGCCCTCGTTTATGTGTAATAAAGGGTGTATTGGTGTGCCGGTTCCTTGTAATTTTTGGCAGTCCTTTCACTTAGTGCATAGGCTTTATGATTGTAGAAGTACCACTACCTGAACAATTGTACCACAATGTGAATGAGGCCCCTCTTTTATGTGATATACAGGTTGGATCGGAGTTCCTCTTCCTTTTAATTTTTGGCAGCACTTGCACTTTATCTACAAGTAAATATACAGGAAAGAATGTTTCCTAACAATTTTTCCTCTAAAATCAATTTTATCTTCGGTTTTGTGCGTATTATTATCAGTCTGTAAAAGTGGCGTACTACTCGGACAACATCGTTCCCAGCAGTGACCTGGGAGTCCAAGATGCATCCAGACATCCTCCCCATGCTGTTCCCGAACCATTTCAGTGTTGTTTCCATCAAGTTAGGAACTTTTCGTATCAACCAGACACCCTCCTCTCTTCAGAGCAGGGGGTGCCTGGTTTAATGCTCGGGTTCTCTCATTGTGCTCGGTCGGTAGTTCTACTCGAGCACCTGAGCACTTTGGTGCTCAACCAACACTAATTGCCTTCATTAAAACCCCGTTAAGTCTTTAGGATTTTTAGTGTTACATTCAGGACTCTCTTCATTGCATTTGTCCATGATGTTGCTGCTCATCTTTTCAGAAGAGGTTATTGTCTTGCATTCGGTTGTTTCTTTGTAGACGTGTTGAATAAGCTCATTAGAAATTGACATTGTAAATCTCTGTCCTGAACGTGATGTTTCGAATATACATGAACTCTCACTATATCACACATAGGGATTTCCAATTGCTACAACAGTAGCCTTCAGGATTGTGGATTGCACTTCTGTTGCCCGGGTAATAAAAGAAATAGGTCAATGAGCCGGTCAGGGTTAAGACTTTCTGTCTTACACTTAAAATTTTGTGTTAATGTAAAAAAAAATGGATTCCATTCTGTTGTGTGCTATTCTTGTAAACTGACAGCAGAAACATTATATTTTCTTCCCAGCAATTGCCTTGTGAAGATGTTTGTAGATCTGCTGTCTGTATAATATACTGTTTCCCATGGCAGGAACTCATTATACAGCAACCCCCTGACTTCATGTACGACCTCTTGTATTGTCTGCAGGTTCCACTTCCACTAAAAGTTCCTTACTTTAATAGCAAATGAAGGAAGGTTTGAAAAGAAACCGATAATAAAAGAATTGCATTATTGAAAGAGCTGCAGCGGCAGGTCTGAGCGGTTCATTATGATGGCGGAGTGCATGAAAGTGCCTATTAATTTATGATTAAAGGTTGGGCAAGGAAGATGACTGTTAGACGATTGGTCACTGCTTCAGCTCAATAATTTTATGGCTTTGGTTAATGCAATTTTCCATTTACTTTTTTCAGGGTTTACTATTAAATTGCTACGTTTTCATATAAAACTTGTTTGTCTGACCTAATTTGGAGCTGTTGTAATTTCCATTAAAATCTAGAGGAAGCCTTTGCATTGCTAAACTCTAGTAGGAATGTCTTTATCTTGTGAATCTAGACACAAAATATTATATTGTTTTACTGCTTTTATAGCAATAAAACTTGGAGAGTAAGTAGGACTAAATTGAGGGGGATCACTACTGCATCCTCACAGCTTACCAAACACAACGCCATCCATTGGACAGTGGCTTTGCTGGGTATTGCAGCTCAGCCCTATTGACTTGAATGGGACAGAGCTGCGCCTAGGCCAAGTGACCGATAAACTTGACACCATATGAGAATAGAAGTTATGAGACGCACAGGAGTGGGTGAGGCCACAGATGGAGGTGCTCACAGTAAAAAAGGATTCGCCCCTCCTTTACAAGTAAAACAATATAAAATGGTATACTGGGCACTCACACTATAGGTAGAACCACAAATAAAATCGATGCTGATTACTGAATTAAAGATTTAATGGTATTTATTAGTATAGCTGGTAGCTCAATGAATCACTAAAATACAATAAAATACAATGTGATGGACTAGACTGTCTGGAAGTCAATAAAATAACAATAGAATATAATAATGCATTAGAAATGCCTAAAAGGAATTAGAAATAGTGATTATTCGACAATAAATATAGAATAAAATAGCGAATGGTAAAACACGGCTGGTATAAGATAATTTGTAGGACAGTCGGGTTCCTGGCCAAAGAAATGGTAATGCTGTTGGAGCAAAATATATGGATGATCCAAATTCAATAGAACAGTAAAAGAGCAATGGTAGCGTTGCAGTGGGTGTAATATGCGGCGTCCCGCTAGTACTCACTGTTCGATGATTATTAGTGTAAAATACACTGCTAAAGCTCCGGTTCTCTATGTCACCCAGTAGCTGTTCCCAGGTTGTCTTCCGCCTCCGGTTTAGTACGGCTCCGGGCACCGCTCCGTAAGGTTTAAGAGCCGATGACCTTCAAGCCTGTGTGTGCCTGCTTCCACGCTAGATTAAGTTTGCAGTCGTAAAAGGGATGTGCTCGTTCTCAGGTTTTTTAAGAGGTTCAAGCTCCTGATGACTCAGCGTGCCAGGTTCTCTTTGAAGATGTTCCGGTTCTGTGGCGTCAGCCTGGATGAAATTCAACACTTGGTGTGACAAGGGTTCGATTGGAGATAAGCTGGGGGTCTTGGATCAAACGCGTTTCGGGGCTTCACATTGCCCCTTCCTCAGTGATGATCACCTCATTGACACCATATGACCTAGAAAGTGGCCAGCTGATCTGCAGCATGCTAGAACTTGGACCCCCACTATTTTAATATTGAATATCCATCCTGAGGATAGGCCATCAATATCAAAATCCCAGAGAACCCCCTTTTTGTTGAGCGCTAATATTTCACTTGACCTCCTATCTCAGCTACATATAATAGAGGTGTTTGTTTGAGCACACAGCATTTTTCACTAAAGTCTGCGGTAATAACAGAGACAACAAAGCGAGAGATTCCCAAGTGACATCTTTCTGTGTGTTAATTAGGGATTTAATCATTGGACCTCTCTGTAGCACTGTTAGGGTTAATTTTCTCCTGCTCTGTGAGCTGCTGCATGGCTATGTCCAATTGTTAATCAGCTGCTCCTATGCATACCTGGCTGTTTCCTTCAGACTTTGCCTGTGCAATTGGTCTCTACTGATCTTACTAGGTCTCCCTAGCTACCTAGAGCTACATGTCGATCTTTGTCACGCCCAAGAATTACAGTATAGCATTGCTAGAATAGAAATTAATGGTGTCGCAGTACAACTCGCACATTTCCAGCAGTGTTAGATTTTGTGCGATTCTTGGGTTGCCAGAATAATGCCCAAAGTCAAACAGGCTAGCTGGCACAGTGGTTCCACAAACCTTGCTCATAACAAGCCTAATTTATGTTGTGCAATTATCAAAAGTAGGGTTATTTTGTTTAGAAAAAAAAAAGACGAGTAATGGGAGATCTAATAACCATGTATTAATATATCAGGGCTCAGTGCAGAGATCTTTCCAGTCATCTATTTATCCCCAGGACTGTGACAAGGGGACATCCTCTGCGTCTGGAGGAAAGAATGTTTGTACACAAACATAAAAGAGGATTCTTTACGGTAAGAGCAGTGAGACTATGGAACTCTCTGCCTGAGGAGGTGGTCATGGGGAACTCACTAAAAGAGATCAAGAGGGGCCTGGATGTATTTCTGGAGTGTAATATTGCAAGTTATAATTACTTGATTACTGAAGAAGGGTTGTTGTTCCACGGTGTTATTCTCATAAGGTCTTTGGCCTTCTTCTGGATCATCGGATGACGGATGTCTTTTTTAGGTTTATAAACTATATTACTATATTACAGGGATCAGCAACCTCCGGCGCCCCGTTTCACAGCAGCTGGAGTGCCGGAGGTTGCTGATCCCTGCTATATTACATGCATTAATGAGACATTTTAACTTATTCTCTGTTGTAGAATGCGGATCTGGAACTGCTGGATCAGGGTCTGGCGAGGACAGTGAATGCGAGCAAGATCGTTGTAGGCGATATGGCGGCTCATGGGATGAAGATGCAGAGGATGATCGCTGTATCTGCGATTTCACCTGCCATGCTGTGCTGAGAAACCTGGTAAGCATACGATGAAAATGTAATGTAGAAGGTCCCACAGTCAACTATATGTAATACCTCCTGATATACATTGTGATTCCATCATTACATACAGGGACAATATTGGAGGCCTAAAAGGGAGTTCTGTGAACCTGTATGGTGTCATATCAGCATCATGAACATAAATCTATTACATAATGTGTGATCTGTATGTTCAATTAGACCTTTTGTTATAGTATAGTGAATCTGCATTAGATGGTACCCTAGCAAACGCGTAAGCTGAATACTGAATGGATCAACCATGGGTATACTGCACTGTAACTTCACTGTTAGTGCAAACACTGATGGGTAGGTTTCTGACTGCTGGGACCTCATTCGCCCTCTGATGGGGTCCGCCGTGTAAGTTAATTGTTGTTGTTATCCACATCCACCTACTGTGCAGGGAAAAGTCAAACAAACCTCACTCTATCCATTTTGTGGATTGGCAGGGGGCCATAAGGAGCTAAAGATGGCTATCTGACATATGCCTTGTGTACTCCTGTACCGTTTGTTTTACAGGTTTGTGGATCAGACGGTATAACTTATCCTAATGATTGTGAATTAAAGAAAACTCGCTGTGAAAGGCGCCAAGATCTATATGTGGCTGGACAAGGTCCCTGCAGAGGTGAGAGACAAGATTATTATAATTTTCGGTTTTCACTAATCCTTTCCCTACTGGGAGTATTTTTTTTTCTTCATGACTTCCTCTGATCTGTGATAAGATCTCTGCCCATTTACAAGCCTTGCAGAATCCCGACTGAAATCTCTTGGCACAGAATTCACTGCAGGATTTGGATTATTGTCATACAGCTGACAAATGATAGTAAGCAGATGAGAGGCTTACTTGTGCGAGAAGTCTTTAAATATGAAATACAGTATTTAACTCTACAGTGGCAGAAAGTCTTATGGAAAAACTGCAGACAAAGTTTCCTTGCATCTTTTAACTTAGACAAATTTGCGTCTTGGAAATGAAAAGTCAATATTGGAAATATCTTGTGGGACCTCACAGGGTAGTTTGTGCATGTTCCAAAGTGCTCAAATTATTGCAGCTGTATATCAGGAGGTCACAATACATACAGATATTATTGCAGGTATTCAGAGTTAGTCCTGCACTGATGTCACTATTGCTCTTTTGAAAGGTTCTTCTTTCAGAAAAATGCGGCTCCCACCCTTTGTCTCTTTAAAAGCAGAGGCGTGCAGTGTTTTTGTATTTCGTACCAATCAAGAACTAAAGAGAAATATGACCTTTAACCCCTTTAGTTTTGGTGTATAAATTATAGGACTCCCCAAGAGCAAATCTCCAAAGATTTTGAATAGTTCTGTGGATTTATGGTTCATTATGTGAAAGATCCACTATATTATGTGTCTATATACTCTCTTTATGCCCATATATAGCTATATGCTAATGTACCAGACAGCCATATTAAAAAATGCTACATTGTGGTTGCAAAACATGGACGATTTTTTATTCACAATGAGGTAGATTGGTGTGTGTAGGACAAGCATCTGGCAGTCACCAGAGACAGATGCCTCCACTTGTCTCCAGGTTCATGTTCCATGAGGCACAGACATAAATAGTGCATGCCCTGAGTTTCTCCGTATGGATACCGCATGGATGCACCGTTGACTTCGATGGGTCCGTGTGCAGCCCATTGCGCACACCGACAGCACACAGATGAAAAATCCGACTTCTGAATCCAGACTAATGTAGAAATTATGGTCCAAATTGTATCAAATCTTATGATCAGTCCAAAAAAGTTAGGTTACATGTCAACGACAAAGAGGGATGGAAGGATTTGGGGCAAAAGTAGGGACTGTAGCTCCAAAAGTGGACACTTATTATTTATGGCAAGAGCTGAGAAAACAACATTCTTGTGTTTTCACCCTTTTATTTATTTTTTCTGAACATATTATGGGTGTCCCTTTGGGACATTATACAATTGCCATAGCCTAAAAAAAGGAACATTTCTTTAATACTAATCCTCTAACAAAAGAGATTTCTTTTTTTCAAGTAGATGATGATAGAATACACCCTGGAATCTGATGTCCCACAAACAGTGTCAGATTGGGGTGCCTGGGGCCCACTGTAAAGCTACATGCAAATATTACCTGCTTGCATGGAAGCAGCATCAGCAAGATGCTAAAAGATGATTATGGGGACCGCTGCAGTGACTTTTAGAGGGCAGGTCCCAGGAGAAAGAGGATGCCAGCTGGCCTGCCTCTGTGCCACGAAGTCATTTCAGCTAGCAGGTGCATCTGCTATGTGCCACTTGTGCAGAGGGTGGGGAAGTAGGGGCCCACCTTGCTCAGGGGCCCACCGGGTGATTCACCTGTTCTACTGTGAGCCAGTCCGAGCCTGCCTACAAATACAATCAATACAAAGAATATATTCTGACGATTCTGTGCAATATCTTCCCATTGTTGAATGCGGATTGTTCCATCTTTCTTTAGAAGTTGAGGTCCCTTTTTTTTGCATAGGGTAGTGTGACAGGAGGTGTTTCTCTGCTTGTTCATGGTTTTTAGATTACACTAACATTTGGGGGCAGAGGATGAGTAGCGGAATTGGCCGCAGCCAACAATCACATTGTTTTTCTGATTTCCAAAGGGGAGTTTGAAAAATTAAGTATGATTAGTAGCTATGGCCAAGTGTTTCCATTGCACCAGTTTTAATGAATCTTCCCCTATATGTCAAGTTACTCATTTCCATAGATTTAGTTTGTTTCTCTTTCTACTACTTATGTTCACATGCTGATTTATCACACCAGAGCCTGTCTAGTTACGAGGGCACTAGTCCGATTGTTTATCACATTTATAGGATATGCAGAGAAGGGTGTACATGGTATAGAAGCAGCATCAGTGACCTTTTCTGTGACCACGTGGCTAGTATGGAGCCTGTCGAAAGAGTATTGCAACCTTTGGTTGGATACATTGCCTTTGCTATTGTGCAGTGAGAACCCGTCAGATTTCCCCTCTTTATAGTAACTCCACTGTTAGAAATCAGTTGGTGGGAAATTTCCCCAAAGAGACCTGGAATAGAAAATATCCAGCACCACAATAGGGCCTCCTCTTTATGTAAACCACGGCGCAGTGTCTTTGGACACAATCTTCCATATCAGATTAAGCACGATTTGCAGTAGAAAATGTCTTCTTTATAGATCTTTGATGCATAAAGTTTTGGTGAGATTCATTCATTAAAATTTATGATGTGTATTCAGTCAATTGGCAACTGTCTGCCAATAATTTGCTGGGTCAAAGTCATCAGTCAGCTGTAACCCCTGGCGCCTACTGAAAAAACTTGTGTTAATGGCAGCATTTTACTACAACACAGAGAACTGATTTCAGAAGAGTAAATGGGAATTTCTTTTTTTTTTTTATATTGTACAAATCAAAAGTCTTTTTCTATCGTCAGACAGCAGCACATTTTAAGTTGAGCCGGATGTTACATTTGCATGATACAATTCAGTGAAGGTTAAAAGAGCTTATATAGAAAATCATAGATTCCAATGTCATATTGTACATATTCAAAGATATAATCAAGGACTTCTTTCTGGTTCTAAATTATAGAAGGTTTCCATAAAGGACCAGGACAAAAAGACTAATTCCAAGAGCCACATTACAGATAACATTTTCTGGCTTCTCTTGTAATGCATTTTTCACCCCATAAGACGCACCTAGGTTTTAGAGGAGGACAATAAGATTATTTTTTTTTTCATTAGACCTTAGATTAGACCAGCAATCAGACCCCAGTGTTAATCAGACCTCAGCTCACAGCCCCAATCAGACCCCCCATGTTAAAAAGACCCCCAATCAGACCTCAGATTAGACCCCCAATGTTAATAAGACCTCAGATCAGACCCACAATCAGACCTCCGCTCAGACCCCAATGTGAATGATCCCTAATCAGACCTCAGATAAGAGCCCCAATATAAATAAGACCTCCCATTCAGACCCCCATACCTCAGATGAGACCCCAATGCCTTAGATCAGCCCTTATGCCTCAGATCAGCTTCCATGCCTCAGAGCAACTTACTCCTCCTGCACCGGACGCTGCGGGCTCCGAGGATCCAGCTCTCTCTCTGCTTCCTCCCGCGTGCTGTGCTGTGACCTGACGTACACAGCGTGAGTTCACAGAGCGTCCTCATGCTGTGCGCAGTCACAGCACAGCCAACAACAGAGGACCAGGAAGCGTTGAGTACAGAGCCTAGGGAGCGCTGCATTCGCCGCATTTTGGTCCTCCGGCACTAATGAGCACTTCCATAATGGCACTGCCCCATAAGACGCAGTGACATTTTCCCCCACTTTAGGGGAAGGGAATAGATGTGCATCATATTGGAAGAAAAATATGATAAGTAAGCGACAAGAGATTCCAGCTACATGGCACACTCCCATTAAAGAGCATCTGTCAGCAGTTTTGTAACCTAGAAAAACTGCTGACCTGTTGTATGTGTGCTTGGCAGCTGAAGGCATTTATGTTGGTCCCATGTTCATATGTGCCCGCATTGCTGAGAAAAAGGATGTTTGAATATATGCAAATGAGCCATTAGGAGTAACAGGGGCGTTGCCATTACACCTAGAGGCTCCGCTCTCTCTGGAACTGCCGCGCCCTCTCCACTTTGATTGACAGGGTGAGGTGTAATCATACTAACACAGCGAGACCCTGTCAATCGTAGTGCAGAGGGCACGGCAGTTGCAAAGATAGCAGAGCCTCTAGGAGAGGCTCATTTGCATATATTAAAACTTCATTTTTCTCAGCAGTGCGGGCACATATGAACATGGGACCAACACAGATGCCTTCAGCTGCCAAGTGCACATGTAACAGGTCATCCAGTGTCATAGGTACAGAACTGCTGACAGATGCCCTTTAGGTAATACTGTATGTGCACCAACTACATGCTCCCATGAACTACAATAATAATTCCATCAACTACATACATGTAGTATGCCCACTAAATATAAATCATAATCTCACAAGCAGCTACCACCTATCTACAGGATACAGAACATACATTTAATAATCTGTAAATCCTAATAGTTTCGGGCCCAGTACTACATGATGACCTGGACTCTTTCAGGATACAAATAAGAAAATTGAGTAGCGATAACCAGTGAGAAACCTCTGAAACTAAGTAGCATATTTTATGTTCACATTTCATTTTGAGATGTGAAGCTTTACTCTCAGGGTAGACAATTTACAAGCAGACATCATTTTCTAAGGCTGCCCAATGATTCAGAACATTATCTAATCTGGCACCTAAAAAGTACCTACAATGCTGGATTAAAGGGATTTTATGGCACATTTACAGTATGTTTGCAGTTGTACAGTCTTCCATTTAGTGTATCTTTCATATCTTTGTAACCTATAGCAATATCATTCAGTTGAGTTATTCACAGTCAAGCGGGCTAGGGGATATATAATAATGGCCGCATCAATCTTCCAGGACACTGTGCTCTAATAAATATCCGGATGCTTGAATGTAAATTCCCAAAGTGACAGCCTGCCAATAGATGTTAAAAAGATCCTTAAAAATAAAACCTTCCATCGAGCAGGTGCCCACGTTTCTTTTGAGTATCTTTTAAAATACTATAATAGTAAAATATTAGTAATACAGAATATGACCATTTTTAATGTTTTAGTCAGAATCATTGTAGACCGCACATAATATACAGTAAATGAAACACCAGTAGGGATGAGCGAACTTGTGTTTTATAAGTTCGAGTTCGGGGTTCGGGTTTTATTAAAATTCTGATATGGATTCCATTACCATGGGCCATAAAGGAATTCTATGACGGAATGCATAATGGAAGCCTTTACGAGCCATTCCATTATGCATTCTGTCATAATAGAAGTCTATGGGCTGCATAACAGATTCGTCTGGTTTACGTTATGCAGGAGTGCTCAGCTGTGAGAAATACTAGTATTACATATGCATGGGTTTCCAGTTTCTGGACAGCAAGCAGAGGTCTTGAAAGAGATGAGAAGCTGAAAAAAAGAGTTGCAGAACCTTTTTATCATACAGCGATTTAAGCTTTGGGCCTGATGCACATGACCATATTTTGTATATGTGTCCAATTCACATTTTTTACAGATCGCACATGGACCCATTTATTTCTATGGGTCTGCAAAAAAACTGATGTTATCAGTGTGCTGTCTGCATCCATATATCTGTTCCGCAAATTATAGAACATGTCCTATTCTTGTCCATATTGTGGACAAGAATAGTGATTTCTAGTAATGAGTCGGATTGCACACGGAAGGCATAAATACTTTGCAGATCTGTGGTTTGCAGACCACAATACAGACACGGCTGTGTGCATGAGGCCTTAGATAGACAGGAGCCGAAACCCTTATTATGGCAACAATTCATGTACAGAGCTTTAATGGGCAGTGAAATGTGTGTTAGTCCGTAAAATTACTGCTCTCGCTATGCCCATCTGACAGGAGTACTTTAAAGGCAGCATTTTATAGAGCAGGAGGAGCTGTGCAGATTTATATACTGTGTGTGTATAGATAGATACAAACCGGATTCCAAAAAAGTTGGGACACTAAACAAATTGTGAATAAAAACTGAATGCAATGATGTGGAAATGGCAAATGTCAATATTTTATTTGTAATAGAACGTAGATGACAGATCAAACATTTAATCCGAGTAAATGTATCATTTTAAAGGAAAAATACGTTGAATCCAATTTTCACGGTGTCAACAAATCCCCAAAAAGTTGGGACAAGTAGCAATAAGAGGCTGGAAAAAGTAAATATGAGCATAACGAAGAGCTGGAAGACAATTAACACTAATTAGGTCAATTGGCAACATGATTGGGTATAAAAAGAGCTTCTCAGAGTGGCAGTGTCTCTCAGAAGCCAAGATGGGTAGAGGATCACCAATTCCCACAATGTTGCGCAGAAAGATAGTGGAGCAATATCAGAAAGGTGTTACCCAGCGAAAAATTGCAAAGACTTTCGCATCTATCATCATCAACTGTGCATAACATCATCCGAAGATTCAGAGAATCTGGAACAATCTCTGTGCGTAAGGGTCAAGGCCGTAAAACCATACTGGATGCCCGTGATCTCCGGGCCCTTAAACGACACTGCACCACAAACAGGAATGCTACTGTAAAGGAAATCACAGAATGGGCTCAGGAATACTTCCAGAAACCATTGTCAGTGAACACAATCCACCGTGCCATCCGCCGTTGCCAGCTGAAACTCTACAGTGCAAAGAAGAAGCCATTTCTAAGCAAGATCCACAAGCTCAGGCGTTTTCACTGGGCCAGGGATCATTTAAAATGGAGTGTGGCAAAATGGAAGACTGTTCTGTGGTCAGACGAGTCACGATTCGAAGTTCTTTTTGGAAATCTGGGACGCCATGTCATCCGGACCAAAGAGGACAATGACAACCCAAGTTGTTATCAACGCTCAGTTTAGAAGCCTGCATCTCTGATGGTATGGGGTTGCATGAGTGCGTGTGGCATGGGCAGCTTGCATGTCTGGAAAGGCACCATCAATGCAGAAAAATATATTCAGGTTCTAGAACAACATATGCTCCCATCCAGACGTCATCTCTTTCAAGGAAGACCCTGCATTTTTCAACAAGATAATGCCAGACCACATTCTGCATCAATCACAACATCATGGCTGCGTAGGAGAAGGATCCGGGTACTGAAATGGCCAGTCTGCAGTCCAGATCTTTCACCTATAGAGAACATTTGGCGCATCATAAAGAGGAAGGTGCAACAAAGAAGGCCCAAGACGATTGAACAGTTAGAGGCCTGTATTAGACAAGAATGGGAGAGCATTCCTATTTCTAAACTTGAGAAACTGGTCTCCTCGGTCCCCAGACGTCTGTTGAGTGTTGTAAGAAGGGGAGATGCCACACAGTGGTGAAAATGGCCTTGTCCCAACTTTTTTGGGATTTGTTGACACCATGAAATTCTGATTCAACATATTTTTCCCCTAAAATGGTACATTTTCTCAGTTTAAACTTTTGTTCCGTGTTTTATGTTCTATTCTGAATAAAATATTAGAAGTTGGCACCTCCACATCATTGCATTCAGTTTTTATTCACGATTTGTATAGTGTCCCAACTTTTTTGGAATCCGGTTTGTAAATAGATATGGTAAAAGATCCTATATATGTTGTGTTATTGATTAAAAAAAAAAAATGCTCATTCTGGACTTAGGAGTTCAGTGGATGGTCCTATCAGTGATTGACAACTTTTTCTATATTCATATTTATACACTCAATCATTGTGAGACCACCCACTGGACTCCTAAGCCCAGAATGAGCAAGGATTTTAATCAATAAAATACAAGTTATACCGAAGATGTTCCATAAAAGTCTATAGCAATCTGCTCAGCTACTCCTGCTCTATAAAATGCTCTCTTCGGATTGCACTGTATTTTCCAAGTTGACTAGTTCTCTTTAATATTGTAATGTGTTATCAATGGTTCTGAGAATGGAGGACAATCAGCCCACCCCAAGAAACCAAATTGTATAATCTCACTCCTAATATCATCTTTTACAGTCTGAAAACCTATATTAATATACCGGTATTGGCAGTTACACATGGGGACCTCTTGTTGTCCCAATGCATTTCTCCTTGTGAAATCGATGGCGATCTCCCCTGGAATAATAGTCCCCTGATGAACCTTTCACAAGGGGAAATACGTTGGACAACGGGAGGTCCCCCATATAACTGACAATATTCTAATATTATTTTTTGTATTTCTTTTCTGTCACCTTGAGGTTTGGGTTTTTTTGTTGTAATATTTGCACTAACGGCACTAGATATAAGATACATGCAAACCAAGTCCAGCTGTATGGGCAACTATTGTGAGACTTTTATTGTCTCACTTTAATCTTTTGATTTATATCACCTATATTGAAGCAATTCTGGAGCATTTTCTTGGATTCAGTGGTTCCAGCTGTCAGAGTAGGGACACGGGGAATGATAACACTTAGTTGTCAATTTATTCTTACATTTCCAGATGGAGTAACAAAAAGGAGGGAAGGGGAAAAAACTGAATTCTCTGTGCAAAATTTTCTAAACTGCTGCCCTGTTATTTCATGTAGAATACAATCATTTACTAAAACCCCTCATAGTGGAGAGGTAATATTTATATCTTTCTAGATGTATTCCCATTTTTTTAAATTTTTTTTGTACTTTTACATAGTTTGAACCTTTCACCAGGCTTTTGCTGTTATGCAGCACCATCTTCTCCCGATCCTGCATACGTAATGACAATTCAGATGATTAAAGGCAATGATACGCCTCATTATTGTTACATCCTTCTGGTTAGGCTCGCATAAAGAATCTAACAAATTCATAATTTATATCTTAATGACCATGGTTCATATTCTTTTACACAATACATTTCAGGGTCTACCCCGTAGGACGGCTTGAACGGAAGCCGCCATTTTGTGTGCTCTCGTATGTAAGATTATAGCAATGAATATTTATGAAGCTGTGGCTCTTAGATAACTGATAGACTTTTGTTCTAATGTATACTGGTTCAGGCCACCAAGTGACTCCCGATGTGACAGGAGTAATTTAACCATCCCTATGTGACAGGAATCAAAGCTTACGTTATAATGAATCTTAAATAGATCTATATTTACTGAAGAGCTGATCTCTAATTCTCCACTTACATTGTACATTTGATGTGGATGTCTACTTCTATAATCAACCATATTTTCTGCTCTCACAATCACCTCAATCTCTTGCAGGGCATTTTGATTTAGTGAAATTGCAGCAGCTCCATCATTTTAATATGAAAATGTGCTTTGTGTATTTTGTTTTCACATCGCCATGTGTTATGCCAAGCATTCTGAGTTCTGTCACATAGATCTGCCACCGAGAGTGAAATGAGCCTTGAGAGCGGATTATTGCAAAGAAATGTAACTCCTGTGGTGCTTTCAACCCCAGTGCCCTTATCCCATCCCTTTTTTTGTTTTATACAGCTGCCTCCACCAGCGCTCCTCCTGTGGTCCCACATTGCAGTCACACGGTGTATGGATGCTGTCCTGACAATGTCACCGCTGCCCTTGGAGTTGGTCTGGCAGGATGCCCAAGTAAGAACAGCTTATTTTTGCCTTTATGATGTAGAAAGTGAAGTGCAAAGAGTGATCAACAATTCATGGATTTGTTCGTGTTAGCTTTTAATAATACAATAATTGAACACTCGATACTGATTCTAATGCAGTAATTAACATGGAAAATGGCACTTCTGTGTCCATCGATATAGTCTCTGAGGTCAGGTGTATACAGGAATATGTTTGTCCTATAGATTAACATTATTTAAAAGATATCATATATATCATAGATATTTAAACGAGACAGCAGGTCCCAGGATGACCATAGTCATGGTAAGTGGTGCTCAGCTCAAGGCAATAAGTCTTGGTCAGAATAGAATTTGCTCCTATCAAATTTACGCTCGATACTTCTTTCCTGCCAGTCGTTGTCACACAAGGACAGGAATTTAAGCTATACCTCAACCAAGAACCTAAAAAGTAAGGCTTAACACCTGATGTGAGTAAGTCATACTCATGGGAGTTAATGGGGTATTACAAGATTAGGATATTGATAGCTTATCCTCAGGATAAGTCATTAATACCAGACTGGTGGAGGTCCGACTCTTAACACCCCTGTCGATCAGCTGTTTGAAAGATCTGTCGCCTCATTTTGTCTACATGGTTCCTGCTCCACCCTAAATTCATTTGAGGCCAGTTGGCGCGAGGAAAGGAGTCATTACAGAGTAGGGTCCCGTCTAAAAGAGGTCACCTTTCTGTGGTGGATTGACGCAAAGGATTTTGATCAAAATATATTTGCTAAGTACCACATGCAGATTGTGTTGCATTGTGTTTGACTTTACATGGAGCTGTAGTAGCATTATTGTAGGGTATTGTGGCTTGATCCTATTCAAGTGAATGAGACAAAGCTGCAATATCCTGCAGCACCGCTGTTAAGGGTACTTTCATACTTGCGTAGATGGACCAATCTTAACATTGAAGAGGCTGCAGCACTTCCACAAGCAGCATGGCTTCTTCAAACAACTGACTGGCAGCGAAGCAGAGAGTGAGACCACCACCGATCTGATATTGATGGTGTGTCCTGAGGATGAACCAGCAGTACTGTTAAGCGGGAACAACTTCCTGTAACACAGTCATAGCCTTTGTCTGCTGCCATCACTAGGGGGAACTCATTGCATACAGACCTTTACAGCTGTATAAACCCATGAGCTATTAGCTCCCCCTAGTGGTGGCTGTAGGCAGAGATAATTTTATTGTTTAGCCCTTTGACTGTGTGAAGGAGAAGCAGGGGAATTAGATGTCAGCTGTGAAAAATGCAGAAATAAACCATATAAAGTTATACCTTTAAATTATTGGAACAATACAAATGTACATTCGGTGTTCCTTTCAGAAGGGTCACTTTGTGTATGCCCTGCCCATATCTTAGCCATAAAATGACCACTGTGATCATTGGTGACACTGCAGGGTGAAATGAATAAAAAATTTAGATATTTCGGCAGTGAGGGAACGAATTTTAACAGTGCCTTCCATGCCATAGGGAGGCACAGGGATTGATAAGGAAGCCCTAAGATGTTTGAACCCTGCAAAGCGAAACCTTTGATCCTTGCTCCCAGGATATACAGTGCTGCCCATAATTATTCATACCCCTGGCAAATTTTGACCTAAAGTTACTTTTATTCAACCAGCAAGTCATTTTTTGACGGAAAATGACATAGGTGTCTCCCAAAAGATAATAAGACTATGTACAAGAGGCATTATTGTGGGGGGGGACATTTCTCAGCTTTTATTTACATTTGAGCAAAAAGTGTCCAGTCCAAAATTATTCATACCCTTCACAAACTGTCACAGTCTGTGGAAAAATCTAAAGTTCTATACCATTCCAAATAGTCCAAGCTGTTCTAAAGCATCCTAATTACCCTGATTAATTGGGAACAGCTGTTTTAATCAACTCAACAGGTGAAAAACAGCAGCTCTCTGCAGTTGGCTTGTGGACAGTCATGGCTAAGACAAAGGAGCTCAGTGAGGACCTGCGGCTGCGCATTGTGGCTGCTCACAAGTCAGGAAAGGGCTACAAGGCCATTTCTAAATGTTTTCAAGTTCCAATGGCTACAGTGCAAAGTATTATAAAAAAAATACAAGATGTTCTGCACTTTGGAAAATCTCAGAGGATGTGGTCGGAAGCCAAAAGTGACACCTGTGCTGGCCAGGAGGATAGTTAGAGAGGTGAAAAAGAATCCAAGGATCACCACCAAGGTCATCCTGGTGAATCTGGGCTCTGCTGGTGGCAATGTCTCAAGGCAGACAATCCAACGGACACTGCACACTGCTGGGTTCCACGGATGCAGACCAAGGAGGACGCTACTTCTCCAGATAAGGCACACAAAAGCTCGCTTGGCCTTTGCAAAAGCTCATCTGGACAAAGAAGAAGACTCCTGGTCTTCTGTGTTATGGTCAGATGAAACAAATGATTTTTCCTTCATTTGGCGTAAAAAAGGAGAAGCCTTCAACCCAAAGAACACCATCCCCACTGTGGTGGGAACCTAATGCTTTGGGGGGGGAGGGTTTCAGCCAATGGACCAGGGAACCTAATCACAGTAAACGGCAACATGAAAAAAGAGCAATGCATGAGGATTCTCAACGACAACATCAGGCAGAGAAATTTGGCCTTGGGCACCAGTGGACATTTCAGCATGACAATGACCCAAAACACACAGCAAAAGTGGTGAGGAAATGGTTAGCAGACAACAACATTAACGTTTTGGAGTGGCCCAGCCAGAGTCCAGACTTGAATCCAATTGAGAAGATCAGGGTAATGGCAAGAAGACCCTCCAACCTGAAAGATTTGGAGCTCATTGCTAAAGATAAATGGGCAAAAATACCTGTGGAGACATGCAAAAAGCTGGTCTGCAATTATAGGAAGCGTTTGATTGCTGTAATAGCCAATAAAGGCTTTTCTAATAATAAACAGCGGGGGGCAGACCAATAGTAAAGTGAAGGAGTGCAGGCCTGGTATAGAAAAAAGCATAAGCTAAACTAAGAGAAAGAAATACCAAATACAGCCGCACCTCCAAAAATCAATGATAATTTATTGAAGACACAAATTTTGGTTTTAAATTTTGTGTCTTCAATAAATTATCATTGATTTTTGGAGGTGCGGCTGTATTTGGTATTTCTTTCTCTTAGTTTAGCCAATAAAGGCTTTTCTATTGATTATTGAGAAGGGTATGAATAATTTTGGACTGGACACTTTTTGCTCAAATGTAAATAAAAGCTGAGAAATGTTTTTTTTTTCACAATAATGCCTCTTGTACATCGTCTTATTATCTTTTGGGAGACACCTTTGTCATTTCCCGTCAAAAAATTACTTGCTGGTTGAATAAAAGTAACTTTAAGTCAAAATTTGCCAGGGGTATGAATAATTATGGGCAGCACTGTATAGTCTGATGAATGGGTGGGAGATCTTGTGTATAAAGAAGATGTGTAGAGTCCCCCTCATGTTCCTGCAAAAAGAAAAGTCACTATATAATGAAAAATAATGATCTGTGCCATACAACCCTCACCCCCAGCAGTACTCTGTAAATGTCAACCAATGTAGGTAGCACCTGTTAGTAAGACAGCTGCTATCTCGTCCGTCCCTGCATTTGGACAGAAAGCTATATAGCAAGCTTAATCCATCTACTTCTCCATCTTCTTGGAGACGGTGCACATTGCTGGCTGTGAATGGAGATGCACACTTGCTCTCTAACCTGTTTCCAGCAGACGACTGAAGATTAATTCACACCTTCCAAAGTCACAGCGAATCCAAGAAATTCCTTTTGCCGTTTCTGTTTTTTTTCCTTTCCTTTCGCCACACCTTTACAGATGGAGATTGCTGCATCCCCTGCCAGCTGTTCCAGTCCCGTGTTGTCATGTTGTCACCTGCTATGATGCTCCGCATAGTTATTAATAGCTGCGATCTAAATGCAGAAAAATACACAGTGACATATTGCTCATCGTGTCGTCAGCTTAGCCTCCAACTGATTAACCCTTTCTTCGTGGCAAGGGTTTCACGCCTGCTATGAATCATGGGCGGTGGTTGTGAGTAGTCATCACTTGTAGGTGATAACATTTCGAGGTTTAGCTGGCAGGTTGCTCATTGACTAAATCACTGACTGTGATAAATAACCAGCATAACGAAGTAGAAGCAGGAGGGTAAATTACAGTTTATTATTGTCGCGAGTTGACGTCTTTTCCTCTTGTGATTTTCCTGGCATTTAACACAATTGGGCGCAGTGTAAACAGTCATGATCAGCGATATTTCCCAAAGATAATTGCAGAGGATATATCATAGCTAATAAATCTCTGGCCGGGAATGGACAAGGTTAAATAATGCGTTACGAGTAGATCCCTGATGTGGTGTCAGAAGGAGCTCTTCACCGCAGGGACTCGTGACCTGTCCCTCGCACAATGACACACCGGCAGTGGAGAATGCCATATGGAACTACTTAAAAGATTTAATGTCTCACTACATAGAGCATAACTTTATGCGTCCTCTTACCTTTCCCTGCCAGCTGGATTTTCAGTATGGCAGTGAAATGGATAATTAAAATGACATAATGCCTTACAGGTCATTGACACAGATTCATTCTGCTTTTCCCAGGCAGCTGCCAGTGTAACGTGCACGGATCCTATGGGGGTACGTGTGATCCTACCACCGGCCAGTGCTCCTGTAAACCTGGTGTAGGTGGACTGAAGTGTGACCGCTGTGAGCCTGGCTTCTGGAATTTCCGAGGGATCGTGACCGATAAGAAAAGCGGCTGTACACGTGAGTGTAACCTAAAACAACAGAAGGCGTAAACTGGATGATGAAAGAATTCTAGATCTGCACTTATAATATTGGTTTCCTAAAATTAATATCACAAGATAAATATATCAGAACAGTGCATGTTATGCAAGGTGATTAGTAAATGTGGTTAGATTAGAGTTCCCGAGACTACTCCTGTGCGTCGTCATTCCTTTGTTATGCCTCCAGGAAATGTTTGAATAAACCGACATGCAGGAGTTACCATTCCCCTTGTCAAGGTGCTGTGTACCTATACAATCTGGCATTGGCTGCACTGATTGGACAATGTCAGACTATACAGGGACACCCCCCCCCCCCCCCCCAATCTGGGACAACCCAGCTGTCAATTTATTTGATTTCATAACAGAGGAACAGCAGCACACACAGTTATAGGAATATATGCTACAGAATTGTTATTTCTTAAAGAATACTAATATTAATATAGTATATAAGGCCGAAAAAAAACATTTGTCCATCCAGTTCGGCCTGTCATCCTGCAAGTTGATCCAGAGGAAGGCAAAAAAAAACTGTGAGGTAGAAGCCAATTTTCCTCACTGTAGGGAAATAAAAAATTCTATCCCGACTCCATTCAGTCAATCAGATAACTCTCTGGATCAACGACCCCTCTCTAGTAGCTATAGCCTGTAATATTATTAGACTCCAGAAATACATCCAGGCCCCTCCTGAATTCCTTTATTGTACTCACCATCACCACCTCCTCAGGCAGTGAGTTCCATAGTCTCACTGCTCTTACCGTAAAGAATCCTCTTCTATGTTTGTACTTTAAGTAGGCCGTCCCTACTAAAACAGATTGTTAAAATTGGCAGGTCCTCTTTAAAGGGAGTTTCTGGGAATCCTATATTGAGGACCTGTCCTCAGAGTAGGTCATTAATATCTGATCTGTGGGGGTCTGATACCGATCACCGGTTGGAGGAGGCTGAGATGCTGCGGTAAGCGCTTCAGCCTCCTCGCGGCTTTCCAAGCACAGCACCATACATTAAGTAGCTGTGCTTGATATTGCAGTATCACTGTTAACAGCAGCACAGAGTATTTTAGACAGTGCATCCACGTTACTAATGATAACAATGCATTATAATGATGCCAGGCCTGTCCTATCCTAGGCTTGCCAATATTGTGTAATTACTAGAATAATTCACCCATATTCCTGCTGTTACAATGTATGGTATGCCTAAGCCGCATTCAAGGCATTGCACCCAGCCAGCCAGTATCCTATTTTGCACTGATGAGGGGCAAGCACGCCAAAACAGCTGTCTAGGCATGGATATCTGATTTGGCTATATTCCCTTGTCGAATACCAAAGCTTAATAAAACATCAAATTTTGACTTACAGGGAGTCACTTCCACTAGGTGGAACTAATGAGATGGTTCTCTTCCTTGGGAGATACCCTTTGCATATTCTTTTCCCATAGACCATTGCCAATAAGTCTCCATTCCATAGACTACTTTCAGTAAGCCTCCACACAGGACTGATCTCTTTAAGGAGATCCAGCTCCCTGCCTAAACTATATAATGTATGGTACCAACATTATGTTAGTGAATTGCTATTTAAGCAATTCTCTAAGAGGCTAAGCATGGTAGTTGCTCTGGAAAAGCTAGCTGCACATTTATTTCCGAATCCAGGTGTTTATAACATATGTGAAAACAAGATTAATGGAACTTTTTCTTTTGATAAAACCAAACAGCGACCCAGTATTATACAATGAACTACCCATTACAGCAGCAGAATACATTGTGTTTAAGTTTCACAGTAACAGCAATGTTTGGACTCAGCAAAACATTTTGGGATAGATTTCAAGAACGTGTGATTCCCACCGGATCGTGAGAGCCTGAGGCAAGGATTGATTCAGGCATATAAAGCTGAAGGCATAATACTAAATTTCACAATGAAGAGCCGGCCTAGGTTTGATGGATGACTGCATGGGGCATTCACCAGCTCAGGCACCAGTAATACCATAAGGGGGCATCTGCACATCTGGCATCAAGTTATATAAAGACGGTGCTTCCTTGTTGTCTGAAGATTCAAGTGAAAAAATTGCAGTGCAATAGACACTGGCCTTGTGGAGCTGCTACACTGTCCAGCAAAGCCTTGTGGGTCATAGCGACCCTACGGGCAGCCACTTGTCAGTTGTGTAATGGAAGCCAAGAGTCTGTCAGTCTGGCAGCATGACAGGAGTAATGAGCCAGGTAGAGGGAATCACAAGACCTGCAGGCAAGGAGATAGCGGAGTGGTGACCACTTATCTGAATAACATACTTGTCATTACAGCCTTCAGTTTATTTAACCAATGCCAGTGTAAAGGCTGGTAAAGCCATTATTACTTATCAAACACACAGCAGGCCTCTTACAGTAAAAGTGCATTGCATCCAATAGCTTGCAGGTTCTTTATATTGTCTATGGAGACATTGCAACCTAAATGACTTGGGCTACTTTCACATATGCACTTTGTATTCCAGTTTTGAGATCCGGCAGTGGATCTCAAAACCAGAGCAAAACGCTTCTATTTTGTCCCCATGCATTGGGGACAAAACAAATCCGGATGCGTCAAGATGCATTCCGTTCCAGTTTGTTCCATTTTGTGACCGGACACAAAACCACTGCAAACCGCATCTGGCACTAAAAACAATGTAAGTCAATGATGCTGGATCCTTTTTTTTAGAATCCTAAAAAAAAAAACTGATTCTGATACCATTGACTTACATTTGTTTTTTGGTGACGGATCCGGTTTGTGCAGTTCCGATTTAATACAGCCACATCCGAATGGAATGGATGCATCCTGATATATTAAATCAAATTGAAGCTTTTTGCTCCAGTTTTGAGATCCTCTGCCGGATCTCAAAACAGGAATTCAAAGCGCAGATGTTAAAGTAGCCTTAAGGTTAATGGCTAACTATAGAACATGTCTTACCAGATATATCAGCAATAAGTGTATGCAGTTCGGCCAAGTATTTTATTTAAAAAAGTGAGGAACCTCAGGCAGTGTAGGTAGAAAAGAGTCCAGTTGATCTATGTACAGTCGTGGCCAAAAGTTTTGAGAATTACGTAAATAATGGAAATTGGAAAAGTTGCTGCTTAAGTTTTTATAATATCAATTTGCATATACTCCAGAATGTTATGAAGAGTGATCAGATGAATTGCATAGTCCTTCTTTGCCATGAAAATTAACTTAATCCCAAAAAAACCTTTCCACTGCATTTCATTGCTGTTATTAAAGGACCTGCTGAGATCATTTCAGTAATCGTCTTGTTAACTCAGGTGAGAATGTTGACGAGCACAAGGCTGGAGATCATTATGTCAGGCTGATTGGGTTAAAATGGCAGACTTGACATGTTAAAAGGAGGGTGATGCTAGAAATCATTGTTCTTCCATTGTTAACCATGGTGACCTGCAAAGAAACGCGTGCAGCCATCAACGCGTGCATCGATCATAAAAATGGCTTCACAGGCAAGGATATTGTGACTACTAAGATTGCACCTCAATCAACAATTTATAGGATCATCAAGAACTTCAAGGAAAGAGGTTTAATTCTTGTTAAGAAGGCTTCAGGGCGTACAAGAAAGTCCAGCAAGCGCCAGGATCATCTCCTAAAGAGGATTGAGCTGCGGGATCGGAGTGCCACCAGTGCAGAGCTTGCTCAGGAATGGCAGCAGACAGGTGTGAACGCATCTGCACGCACAGTGAGGCGAAGACTTTTGGAAGATGGCCTGGTGTCAAGAAGGGCAGCAAAGAAGCCACTTCTCCCCCCAAAAAAAATCAGGGACAGATTGATCTTCTGCAGAAAGTATGGTGAATGGACTTCTGAGGACTGGGGCAAAGTCATATTCTCCGATGAAGCCTCTTTCCGATTGTTTGGGGCATCTGGAAAAAGGCTTGTCCGGAGAAGAAAAGGTGAGCGCTACCATCAGTCCTGTGTCATGCCAACAGTAAAGCATCCTGAGACCATTCATGTGTGGGGTTGCTTCTCATCCAAGGGAGTGGGCTCACAATTTTGCCCCAAAACACAGCCATGAATAAAGAATGGTACCAAAACACCCTCCAACAGCAACTTCTTCCAACAATCCAACAACAGTTTGGTGAAGAACAATGCATTTTTCAGCACGATGGAGCACTGTGCCATAAGGCAAAAGTGATAACTAAGTGGCTCGGGGACCAAAACGTTGACATTTTGGGTCCATGGCCTGGAAACTCCCCAGATCTTAATCCCATTGAGAACTTGTGGTCAATCCTCAAGAGGCAGGTGGACAAACAAAAACCCACTAATTCTGACAAACTCCAAGAAGTGATTATGAAAGAATGGGTTGCTATCAGTCAGGAATTGGCCCAGAAGTTGATCGAGAGCATGCCCAGTCGAATTGCAGAGGTCCTGAAAAAGAAGGGCCAAATACTGACTCTTTGCATAAATGTCATATAATTGTCGATAAAAGCCTTTGAAACGTATGAAGTGCGTGTAATTATATTTCACTACATCACAGAAACAACTGATACAAAGATCTAAAAGTAGTTTAGCAGCAAACTTTGTGAAAACTAATATTTTTGTCATTCTCAAAACTTTTGGCCACGACTG
The DNA here is from genome assembly GCF_905171765.1 of Bufo bufo. Lineage (NCBI taxonomy): Eukaryota > Metazoa > Chordata > Amphibia > Anura > Bufonidae > Bufo > Bufo bufo. The sequence continues at coordinate 96,249,845 of NC_053389.1, read as the reverse complement.
TATACATGCTGCTTTAATATACTGTAGGCTTCATGGAGATGACAGGAAAGAGAAGATGTGCTTCATGAATGGGCACCATATGAGGGAAAGAATACAAATTAGTTTTTCATTTTGCCCATCAAACAGGATATGTTCTAGATTCTAAACCAGTGTTTAGCCCCTTGACATTAGTAACATAGTACAGAAGGCCGAAAAAAGACATTTGTCCATCCAGTTCGTCCTGTTATCCTGCAAGTTGATCCAGAGGAAGGCAAAAAAAAAACTGTGAGGTAGAAGACAATTTTCCCCACTTTAGGGAAATAAAAAATTCCTTCCCGACTCCAATCAGGCAATCAGACTAACTCTCTGGATCAACGACCCCTCTCTAGTAGCTATAGCCTGTAATATTATTACGCTCCAAAAATACATCCAGGCCCCTCTTAAATTCCATCACCACCTCCTCAGGCAGAGAGTTCCATAGTCTCACTGCTCTTACCGTAAATAATCCTCTTCTATGTTTGTGTACAAACCTTCTTTCCTCCAGACACAGAGGATGTCCCCTCGTCACCGTCACAGTCCTGGGGATAAATAGATGATGGGAGAGATCTCTGTACTGACCCCTGATATATTTATACATATTAATTAGATCTCCCCTCAGTCGTCTTTTTTCTAAAGTGAATAACCCTAATTTTGATAATCTTTCAGGGTACTGTTGTTACCCCATTCCAGTTATTACTTTAGTTGCCCTCCTCTGGACTCTCTCCAGCTCTGCTATGTCTGCCTTGTTTTAGAGACCAAGTATTAACCACACTCTGGATTCCCTCTAGCTATAGAAAGGTTGCAATACATTAGATATGTTTTTTTAACCCTACAGAACATAAGACTTAGGGCTCATGCACAGGGCCGTATGTATTTTGCAATCCGCAAAACACAGATCTGCAAAAAATACAGATGACGTCCGTGTGCTTTCCAGATTTTGTGCACCGGAACAGCTGGCCCCTAATAGAACAGTACTATCCTTGTCTGTAATGCGGACAATAATAGGACATACGGACATACGGAAACGGAATGCACACGGAGTAACTTCCTTTTTTTTGTGGACCCATTGAAATGAATAGTTCCGCATATGGTCCGCAAAAAAAATGGAACGGACATGGAAAGAAAATATGTTGTGCATATATATATATATATATATATATATACGTGTGCATGAACCCTTACAGTATAGAGGGCTCTTGAGAAAGTAATCACCATGGTTTGCTTACATTTTACAGCATGTAATTGTGATCCGGTGGGAGCTGTTCGTGATGACTGTGAGCAGATGACAGGACTTTGCTCATGTAAGACGGGAATCTCTGGCTTGAAGTGCAGTCAGTGCCCAGATGGACGCAAACCTGGCCTGAATGGCTGTGAGAAAGGTAAGGATGTCTGGACAGCTATGGATGTACCGAGGAGCAGATTTACTAATAAAAATTTAGCTTGAATTCTGGAGGCCATGCTGTGGACCACATTTATTCAGCTTTTTGTTATTTATTTTTTAAAGGGGGAGATTTATCAAAACTGGTGTAAAGGAAAACTGGTTTAGTTGCCCATAGCAACCAATCAGATTCCACCTTTCATTTTTCAGAGCTCTTTTGGAAAATGAAAGGTGAAATCTGATTGGTTGCTATGGGCAACTAAGCCAGTTTTCTTTTACACAAATTTTGATAAATCTTCCCCATATTATGCCTTCTACAATGGGACATGGCTTAGAAGAAAAGGTGGCATGTCTTAGCAGAAGGGGCATATGAATTGAATTGCACCACGTTGCACCAAAATTTGGGTGAAATACATTGCTCTAAAGTATGATGACAAAGAGATAGCATAAAGTTAGATAAAAGTGTCTAAAGAGGCACCAACTTTATAAATAGGGTTTAGCGAATCAATCTTCGGATCATAGATCAGAAGTCGATTCCTTAAAAAAAATGCGTTTGTAATGCTGTTTCCATACAGCATTTAAATGTATGTGCTCTATGTAGGAAAACATTTGTCTCACGGAAGTTGCGCAAGACTTTGGTAAATGATTTCTGTATTCCTATCTGCGTATTTAAAAACAATTTAAATTAGGAGTCCGAAGTCGGATTCGGTACTGGCGGGTACCTCGGTACCAGAGCCGACTTCGGATTCCTATTTTAAAATATTTTTAAATACGCAGATAGGAATACAGAAATCATTTACGGTACTGATGTCACGCACAACTTCAGCCGAGACAAAGTTTCCCTACACGGAACACATACATTTTAATGCTGTTCATGGAAAAAGCATTACAAACAAGGTTTTTTAATAAATCGACTTCGGATATATGATCCGAAGCTCGAGTCACTAAACCCTATTTATAATATACCGTGAGCCACTGTGATGAATTTTGTGCCTCTAGTTCTAAGCTATCTAAATTGCAAAGAATATTAATAAATCCATCCTAAAGTGTATGACTGCCATGATCGAAGAGGTTTTTAATATTTTTGGTACTTGTGAAGTATGTCCATACCTAAGATGACTGCTGGCAACATGGATCCTAGTATTGACCATTATATAAAGTATCCTTACAAAGTTGAGAAAAGGCCGTATTTATGTGCTGTGTCACACTTGCGCTGGCAGGTGAAGCACAAACCTCTCCAGATTTTGTATTGAGCGCTGGCACAATCAATAATAATTTACCTTCTTCAGTGACTACAGCAGAATGAAAACAGATTGCAGCAAGCATGGAAACACAACAAAATGAAAGCTGACAACATTTTACAATTGATCGCCCAACGTAGGCAGCTCATTACCCTGATCTTATGTCGATATCCACAGGGAAGAGTCTCTCATCTTTAGTCATATTTGAAGGAATACAATCCATGGGAATTAACGTGGTCGCGTTCCTTCTTATTTTGCATAAATAAAATATTGCACGTAATGGATTTTTATCATGGCAGAGTTGATCTAATTATCTCTTGTACTGTTTAAAGAAATTACAGTATAGATATGTTTAGGGAAGGGGAGAAACTATGTTCCTTTTTAGTGGGCCCCTTCCCAACCAGCCCGGTTGTGAATTTGAGCATCATGCATTGACCGTGGGGCCAAATAGTCAGTGTTCTTTATCTTTTGTCTATGGTTAAGTGAATATAGCAATCCATCCAGTCTGTTGCTTTAAGGGTAATTCATAGGAATTCTGACTAAAGGCTACCATCTAGAACTAGCCATATTGTGTAATAGTCCCTATCTGTGAACTATATTATGAACCCATGCTTGTCTAATACTCTTGTAAATAGCTTACATTTGACAAACATAATGTGAAATCCAAAATAATTGCAAAATCATTTTCTATTTTTTTTCTTGTCCAGATCCATTAGCTCCTAAATCTTGCAATGATATTCATTGTCAGTTTGGGGCAACCTGTGTGGTGGTTGGAGGTACTGCCCATTGTGAGTGTCCGTCACCATTGTGCTCAGAATTTAATCTAACTAAGGTAAGCAGCAGACCAATTTACTTATAGTCATTCATATTTGAGTCAGGATTTTGAACATAAAGGTGGCTGTATACATTAGTTTAAAGTTGACCAAAATGGATGATTTCAAACAAATGGAATGTTCTTCGGTTTAAATTTGACAAGGAATTATTGTTTTTGCCGACTGATGATAGACCATTATTGTTTGAGAAGAATTTGGTTGTGTTTAATATTTTCGTTGGATAATCGGATGAAAGATCTTTTGTTAAAAGAAAGGTCGTTTGTGAATGAAAGTTCCCAGAAAAAATCTTTCGTCCATCACCCGGTTTCATTGAATGTGTATAGGCAATTTGAACAACTGTAATGGCCATTATGGACTAAAATGTGTATAGCCGTGTCTGTAAGAAGAACGTTCACCAGATGTTTTAAGGTGACCATATACATCAGACAAAAGTAGGTTAATGGTTGAACAGCCGGTGAACACATAATCATCTGGTGAACAATCTGGTTTCACAGGTAAAAGTAGTTAAAATAATTGTTTGTCATTAAATTTCACTCAACACATAAATGTTTTGGTTGAAATCTTCCTTTTACTCAACCTTAAGGTGCAACCTACACAAAAAAACTAATAGCCTCCATACAAAATAAATATCAAAGTCTTTATTAAATACACAATAAGTACATATTAAAACATGGAAACAATAAGCAGCAAGTGAGACCCCCCCAAATGAGGATCCTGAGGGGGCTGCAGAGACGGCCAGCCACAACAAATGGAACAACTTAACAACAACAAAAAAAGACACTACCACTTAGGATTGCCCCTTGTGCACATTAAATTGCAAAGGGAAGAACCCCCCCCCCCCCCCCCCCACACACACACACACACCTTAAATGCAGGATAAAAGAAGGGCAAAGTGGTATAACAAGAAATAATGGTACCATGTGTAGCACGCCGACCCTGCAGCCGCCTCCTCCCAACGCCGTTTCGCCTCACAGGCTTCTTCCGGGGATGTGGCCATACACATTAGTCTAAAGTCAATCAAAAAGGACAATTTTAAACAAAATGAACATTCGCTGGTTGAAATTTAATGATGAATGATTGTTTTAGCTGACCGATAATATTTGATTGTTGTTTGACAAGAAGTCAGACATATTTAATATTTTTGTCCGATAGTCAGACAAAAGAGCCTTCTTGGAAAGAACATCTTTCGTCCATTTTCCAGTTTCACTGAAGTGTATGGGCAGTTTGAACAACTGTAACGGCCAATATGGACTAAAATGTGTACGGCCGTGTCTGCAAAAAGAATGTTTACTAGATGATTGTTTGTTCAACCACCAACCAACTTCTATCTAATTTGTATTGTCACCTTAAGACTAAAAGAGATGGTCATCTTTAACCTCTTCACGACCGCAATCTGTATATATACGTGATAGCTGCACATACCCCGTGCAGCTATCACGTGTATAGACTTCAAGCCAGCTCTTTAATCCAAGCGCTGCAAAGCGCTTGGATTAAAGCTTCTGCCCGAGCCCTGCTGCTGTCACGGACAGCATACAGTCTAGTAATGCCAGCAAGGGGCCAATCAGAGTGGCCCCTTGCCGGCAATCGATCCGATTGGTTAGTCTGTGCAGACTAACCAATCGGATCGCGGCAGTGTTAAAATGCCGGTTTCAGGCTCTGATCTGCGCTCTGCAGATCACAGCCTGAAATCGGTAATGTGTCCTGAAGCCCCCGATCTGTGCCCCCTTCTTGTCCTTCTTCTATTACCCTGCCCCCGATGCGGTCCGCCTCCTCCTGCCCCGATCTGTAATAAATAAAATGCTGCCCCCTGCCCCCGATGCGGTCCGCCTCCTCCTGCCCCGATCTGTAATAAATAAAATGCTGCCCCCTGCCCCCGATGCGTCCGCCCCCTCCTGCCCCGATCTGTTATAAGTAAAATGCTGCCCCCGATGCGGTCCCCCTTCTGTGTGTGATGGCGGCGGCTCCATTCCTGAGCCGCCGCCATCAGCAGCGTGTGTCAGCTCTATGCTGACACTACTGTAACCGCATAGATGCCGCAGTAGCGGCATCCATGGGGTTAATAGAGGGAGGGGGCTCCCTCTCTCTCAACCATCAGGGCTGCTGCGATCGCAGCGCCCGATGGTTGCCATGGCAACCGGACGCTTTGCAAAGGCGTCCGGTTGCCATGGCATAGGCGTCCGGTGCTGCCACCTACAGGCATCTGATTGTATTATACTTTGCAATGCAAAAGCATTGCAAAGTATAGTACAACCATCAGCCCCACTGGATCTTCAAGATCCAAGAGGGAACTGATAAAAAAAATTTTTTGAAAATAATAAAAGTAAAAATAAAATAAATAAAAATGTAAAAAAAAAAAATCCTTTTCCTATAAAAACAAAACAAAAAAAATAACAAAAACCACACATATTAGGTGTCACCGCGTCCGTAGCGACCATCTCTATAAATATATCACATCATCAACCCCGTCCAATAAACACCATAAAAAATAAAAACGGTGTAAAAAAATAAGCCATTTTTGTCACCTTACATCACAAAAAGTGCAACAGCAAGCGATCAAAAAAGGCGTATATACCCCAAAATAGTACCAATCAAACCGTTACCTCATCCCGCAAAAAAAGCCCATATTTAAGACAATCGCCCAAAAAATTAAAAAGCTATGGCTTTCAGACTATAGAGACACTAAAACATCATTTTTTTGGTTTCAGAAATGCTATTATTGTGTAAAACTTAAATAAATAAGAAAAAGTATACATATTGGGTATTGCCACGTCCGTAACGATCTGCTCTATAAAACTGTCACATGACCTAACCCCTCAGATGAACGCTGTAAAAAAAAAAAAAAAAAAAGGTTCCAAAACAGCCAATTTTTTGGCCACCTTGTCCCATAAAGTGTAATAATGAATGATCAAAAAATCCTATGTACCCAAAAATGGTACCAATAAAAACCTCAACTCTTTCTTCAAAAAATGAGCCCCTGCACAAGACAATCGGTAGAAAAATAAAAAACATATGGCGTTCAGAAAACCAATCCGGCAAAATCTGCCTTCCAAAAACCATACGGTGTTCCTTTCCTTCTGCGCCCTGCCGTGCGCCCTTACATCAGTTTACGACCACATGTTGGGTGTTTCTGTAAACCGCAGAATCAGAGTAAAAAATATTGAGTTTTGTTTGGCTGTTAATTCTTAATGTGTTAAAGAAAAAAATGTAATAAAATAGAAAATCTGCTAAAAAAGTGAAATTTAGAAATTTCCTCTCCATTTTCCTTTAATTCTTGTGGAACACCTAAAGGGTTAATAACGTTTGTAAAATTGGTTTTAAGTAACTTGAGGGGTCTAGTTTCTACAATGGGGTCATTTATGGGGGTATCCACTATGTAGGCCCCACAAAGTGACTTCAGACCTGAACTAGTCCTTATAAAGTGGGTTTTGGAAATTTTCTTAAAAATTTTAAGAATTGCTTCTAAACTTCTAAGCCTTGTAACGTCCTAAAAAAATGTAATAACATTTCCAAAATGATGCCAACATAAAGTAGACATATGGGGAATGTTATGTAATAAATATTTTATGAGGTATCACTTTCTGTTTTAGAAGCAGAGAAATTGAAATTTAGAAAATTGCTAATTTTTATTTATTTTTGGTAAATTTGGGATTTTTTCATAAATAAAGGTGATATATATTGACTCAAATTTATGACTGTCATGAAGTACAATGTGTCACGAGAAAACAATTTCAGAATGGCGTGGATAAGTAAAAGTGTTCCAAAGCTATTACCACTTAAAGTGACGCATGTCAGATTTGTAAATTTTGACCTGGACACTGGGGCATCAATGACCTTTGGTCATGAAAGGGTTAAGATAATTTTACAAGTTGACAGAGATTTAGTGATTAGAACAGTGATCCCCACCCTTATTATCATGGAAAAATCACAAAAATGTTTGTTAGTTTCTAGGACCTCCTATTTCTGTATCAAAAATAGCTTGCAATGGGAGGGGGAGGATTAAGCAATTTCTGTCCAGCATTATATACTGGCCCATAGCTGCTGTAACAAGTGTCATTGAGCAGCATGGAAATAGCCCATCACCATTGTCTAAAGTGACAGATCTACCTGCAGCTCTCTTATGGGCAATTCCTGGGAATTCTGGATGAGAAACACTGGTTTGCAGCAATAATCCTTGTATCTATAGTGATAATAAATTTGACAAATGTTCTGAAATTGAAAAAAAAGTATATATATTGGATTGTTAATTCAGTGAGAACTCTTATGTCTAGGTCTACCTCAATAACGTTAATGCTAGTTCTGAAGACAGATTTGATGCTTTCTATGTAGATATGAAGTCCCTTTATAGAAAACCAATTATGTTGTAAGGCAGATGGATTATACGGTTATGTTCGGACCCTCACTTAACTGTACATGTGAAATGCCTACAGTAGCAAATTTTATGTTTGCTTTCCATTTTCAAAAATGTTAGGTCTAAGGCCTTCATTCATTGTCTGCCTAAGCCTGGAAATCCCCTGCATTGCTGAATCCAGATGGACGCACAGGGGAAGCCTACCAATTTCACAGACTGATCATGACAACAAAGAAACACTTGACCTACATACAGAGCACATCAATACAGAAAACACCCAGTGTGAGGACATATCCAGTGTAGAAAAACATACAGGCCCTGTTTGCTTATAATTACATGAATATTTTATTCCTCTGGTTGACCTTGGCTCTGCATGGATTTAATGATTAATTTCCTTACTGCTAAATATATATATATATATATAAAAAATGGAAAAAAGGGCAGCACTCCACTGGATAAAAATAAAATAAACTTTATTTACCCATAGGCAACAGCGACGTTTCGGCTCATACACAGGAGCCTTCCTCACTGCTTGAGGAAGGCTCCTGTGTATGAGCCGAAACGTCGCTGTTGCCTATGGGTAAATAAAGTTTATTTTATTTTTATCCAGTGGAGTGCTGCCCTTTTTTCCATTTTTTGTGTTTGTTGGATTGGCTTATATCCACATCTGGGCCTGTGCACCCTTTCCTTCCAACTTCATTGTGACGGTGCTGCCATTCCCTTTTTTTCTTTTATATATATATATATATATATATATACAGTTAGGTCCATATATATTTGGACACTGACACAAATTTTGTTTTTATTACCTGTTTACTAAAACATATTCAAGTTATAGTTATATATTGGACATGGACATAAAATCCAGACTTTTAGCTTTCATATGAGGATATCCACATTAAAATTGGATGAAGGGTTTAGGAGTTTCAGCTCCTTTATATGTGGCAAACAGTTTTTAAAGGGACCAAAAGTAATTGGACAATTGACTCAAAAGCTGTTTCATGAGCAATTCCTTCATTATTTCATTCTCAATTAAGCACATAAAAGGCCTGGAGTTGATTTGATGCGTGCTGCTTGCATTTTGAAAATTTTGCTGAGAAGTAAACATGCCATCAAAGGAGCTCTCCATGCAGGTGAAACAAACCATCCTTCATCTGCAAAAACAGAAAAAAAACCTCTAAGCAATTGCTACACTATTAGGAGTGGCAAAATCTACAGTTTGGTACATCCTGAGAAAGAAAGAAAGCACTGGTGACCTCAACAATGCAAAAAGACCTGGACGCCCACGGAAGACAACAGTGGTGGATGATGGCAGAATAATTACCATGGTGAAGAGAAACTCCTTCACAACAGCCAACCAAGTGAACAAAACTCTCCAGGATATAGGCGTATCAATATCCAAATCTACCATAAAGAGAAGACTGCATGAAAGTAAATACAGAGGGTTCACTGCACGGTGCAAGCCACTCATAAGCCTCAAGAATAAGAAGGCTAGATTGGATTTTGCAAAAAAAAAAAAAAAAAAATTAAAAAAAACCAGCACACTTCTGGAAGAACATTCTTTGGACAGATGAAACCAAGATCAACCTGTACCAGAATGATGGAACGAAAAAAGTATGGCGAAGGCATGGTACAGCTCATGATCCAAAGCATACCACATCATCTGTAAAACATGGCAGAGGCAGTGTGATGGCTTGGGCATGCATGTCTGCCAGTCGCACTGGGTCCCTAGTGTTTATTGATGATGTGATACAGGACAGATGCAGCCGGATAAATTCTTGCATTTTCAGAGACATACTGTGTGCTCAAATCCAGCCAAATGCAGCCAAACTGATTTGTCGGCAATAATACAGATGGACAATGACCCAAAACATAAAGCCAAAGCAACCCAGGAGTTTATTAAAACAAAGAAGTGGAATATTCTTGAAGTCAGTCACCTGATCTGAACCCAATAGAGCATTTCATTTGTTAAAGACTAAACTTCAGACAGAAAGACCCACAAACAACAGCAACCGAAAACCGCTGCAGTAAAGGCCTGGCAGAGCATTACAAAGGAGGAAACATAGCGTCTGGTGATGTCCATGAGTTCAAGACTTCAGGCAGTCATTGCTAAGAAAGGGTTTTCAACCAAGTATTAGAAATTAACATATTATTTACAATTATTTAATTCGTCCAATTACCTTTGGGCCCCTGAAATGAAAGGATTGCGTTTAAAAAATGCTTTAGTTCCTCACATTTTTATGCAATCATTTTGTTCAACCCACTAAATTAAAGCTGAAAGTCTGAACTTCAACTGCATCTGAATTGTTTTGTTCAAAATCCATTGTAGTAATGTACAGAACAAAAATTAGAAAAATGTCTCTGTACAAATATATATGGAACTAACTGTATGTGTGTGTGTATATATATATATATATATATATATATACATAGATTTTTTTTTTTTTATTGAATTATCTTCAGACAATTTCAAGAAAAATTAAAGTGTTAAGCGAATCAAAGCATCTGAATTTTAGTAAAAATTTTGTCTGCCACGAATCAGAATTTCCTTGCACTTAATTTTTTTCTAAAATGGCTGTTGCACATTTTACAAAGTGAGAAGCCCAGGAACGCGATATGACCCATAGTCCAGATCCCCTGTGATGTCACAGCCCTATAAAAAGCCTCATCCTGCGCGGTCTCCGACATATCTCTGTGAGCTGAGATGGGAAAACCGTGACAAGTGCTTATGCACTAGAGACAGTGTTTTAGAAAGCTTTTTTATTGTAGAATATTGGTTAGTGGAGATGCAGGGAGATCATAGGGAGAGTTTTTAGACATTTTAGGAAGAGCATAGGGAAAGCATAGTGAGACTGAAGGGTCCGGTCAGCTTGAATGTAATCGCCATGTTCATCTTGTTGAACTGCTGTCACAATCCCAGTTAATCTGTTTATATATAGAATTACTGTGCCTCAGTATTAAAGGGCGGCCTAATATACCTCTGCGTTTATCTTGTTCAACTGCTGCCACAAATTCTATATATAAACTAACAGATTAGCGGGGATTGTGGCAGCAGTTGAACAAGATAAACGCAGAGGTATATTAGGCCGCCCTTTAACCACCTCAGCCCCCCTAGCTTAAACACCCTTAATGACCAGACCACTTTTTACACTTCTGCACTACACTACTTTCACCGTTTATTGCTCGGTCATGCAACTTACCACCCAAATGCCAACTTTGTATAAAAAAAATGGGAAAAGTTGTCTTTTGCCGAGATATTTCTCTCACCCAGCATGGGTATATGTAAAATGACACCCCAAAACACATTACCCAACTTCTCCTGAGTACGGCGATACCACATGTATGACACTTTTTTGCAGCCTAGGTGGGCAAAGGGGCCCACATTCCAAAGAGCACCTTTAGGATTTCACAGGGCATTTTTTACACATTTTGATTTCAAACTACTTCTCACACATTAGGGCCCCTAAAATGCCAGGGCAGTATAACTACCCCACAAGTGACCCCATTTTGGAAAGAAGACATCCCAAGGTATTTCGTGATGGGCATAGTGAGTTCATGGAAGTTTTTATTTTTTGTCACAAGTTAGTGGAATATGAGACTTTGTAAGAAAAAAAAAATCATAATTTTCCGCTAACTTGTGACAAAAAATAAATTCTAGGAACTCGCCATGCCTTTCACGGAATACCTTGGGGTGTCTTCTTTCCAAAATGGGGTCACTTGTGGGGTAGTTATACTGCTTTGGCATTTTAGGGGCCCTAATGCGTGAGAAGTAGTTTGAAATCAAAATGTGTAAAAAAAAATGCCCTGTGAAATCCTAAAGGTGCTCTTTGGAATGTGGGCCCCTTTGCCCACCTAGGCTGCAAAAAAGTGTCACACATGTGGTATCGCCGTACTCAGGAGAAGTTGGGAAATGTGTTTTGGGGTGTCTTTTTACATATACCCATGCTGGGTGAGAGAAATATCTCTCTAAAAGACAACTTTTCCCATTTTGTTATACAAAGTTGGCATTTGACCGAGATATTTATCTCACCCAGCATGGGTATATGTAAAATGACACCCCAAAACACATTGCCCAACTTCTCCTGAGTACGGCGATACCACATGTGTGACACTTTTTTGCAGCCTAGATGCGCAAAGGGGCCCAAATTCCTTTTAGGAGGGCATTTTTAGACATTTGGATCCCAGGCTTCTTTTCACGCTTTAGGGCCCCTAAAATGCCAGGGCAGTATAAATACCCCACATGTGACCCCATTTTGGAAAGAAGACACCCCAAGGTATTCAATGAGGGGCATGGCGAGTACATAGAAGATTTTATTTTTTTGGCACAAGTTAGCGGAAATAGATTTTTATTCTTTTTTCTCACAAAGTCTCCCTTTCCGCTAACTTGGGACAAAAAGTTCAATCTTTCATGAACTCGCCATGCCCCTCAGCGAATACCTTGGGGTGTCTTCTTTCCGAAATGGGGTCACATGTGGGGTATTTATACTGCCCTGGCATTTTAGGGGCCCTAAAGCGTGAGAAGAAGTCTGGAATATAAATGTCAAAAAATATTTACGCATTTGGATTCCGTGAGGGGTATGGTGAGTTCATGTGAGATTTTATTTTTTGTCACAAGTTAGTGGAATATCAGACTTTGTAAGAAAAAACAAAAAAATCAATTTCCGCTAACTTGTGCCAAAAAAATGTCTGAATGGAGCCTTACAGGGGGGTGATCAGGGAGTCTATATGGGGTGATCACCACCCTTTCATTGATCACCCCCCTGTAAGGCTCCATTCAGACGTCCGTATGTGTTTTGTGGATCCGCAAAACACATACGGACGTCTGAATGGAGCCTTACAGGTGGGTGATCAATGATGGGGGGTGATCACCCCATATAGACTCCCTGATCACCCCCCTGTCATTGATCACCCCCCTGTCATTGATCACCCCCCTGTAAGGCTCCATTCAGAGGTCCGTATGTGTTTTGCGGATCCGATCCATGGATCCGTGGATCCGTAAAACACATACGGACGTCTGAATGGAGCCTTACAGGGGGGTGATCAGGGAGTCTATATGGGGTGATCAGGGGTTAATAAGGGGTTAATAAGTGACGGGGGTGTAGTGTAGTGTGGTGCTTGGTGCTACTTATTACAGAGCTGCCTGTGTCCTCTGGTGGTCGATCCAAGCAAAAGGGACCACCAGAGGACCAGGTAGCAGGTATATTAGACGCTGTTATCAAAACAGCGTCTAATATACCTGTTAGGGGTTAAAAAAATTGCATCTACAGCCTGCCAGCGAACGATCACCGCTGGCAGGCTGTAGATCCACTCGCTTACCTGCAGTTCCTGTGAACGCGCGCGCCTGTGTCCGCGCGTTCACGGGAAATCTCGCATCTTGCGAGATGACGCGTATATGCGTGACTCTGCCTGGGTGAGCCGCCTCCAAAACGCGATCCTGCGTTAGGCGGTCTGGAGGCGGTTAATACTGAGGCACATAAATTCTATATATGAAGGGCGGTCTCAGTGGCTTACATACAGGGGTCGCACTTGCGACCGGGCCCGGGGCCCGCCCCCCAGTGTTGAGTTTCTATGCTGCCAGCCCTACCCTCCCTTGAGTCTCCTCCCCGGCCGCCTGTGGACCCGTCCTGCAGTAGTGCTGTGCCTGTATAACCCGGGCAGCGTCCGGCTGCAGAGCAGAGTGAGGAGGGGAGAGGGGGCGGGGCATGCACGGCAGTTCCCGATAGGCTCCGCCCACCTTCCAGGTGGGAAAGGCAGTGAGTGCAGAGCCAGTAGCCGGAGCATGAATGAAGAAGATGCAGAACTGAAGTCCAGACTCCAGGCAGAGAGTGATTCAAGCGACTGTCAGTGACTGTCCCTGAGACTGAGTGCAGAGTCCCACCCTGTGTAATTAGGTGAGAGGAGGGGAGAGGCGGCCATTATATTAATAATAAAGAGGGGCCCAGTACATTAATAATAAAGAGGGGGACATTATATTAATAATAAAGAGGGGGCCATTATATTAATAACAAAGAGGGGGCTATTATATTGGTGCAATTCTGAGCTACTAGTCTATATAATAAATATGTAGGCTACATATGTATTATATAGACTAGTAGCTCAGAATTGCACCAATATCCATTTACTATTACTGCCAGAACATGTTGGGTGTAGTAGTTTCAGCCCAACTGGGCAGTCAGAGGTTGCAGGCTACAGAAATATAGCAGAGTTAGTTATAAAGCCATTGATAGCCAATGAAGTATTTTACCATATGAAGGCAAAAGAAATGCATGACAAAACCAGCACTGCTACATAATGTAGCAGAGCTGGTTTTACGTGGGAATACCGTGGGTTATACCGAATATCATCCTCTTGTATACAGTATAATATATATGAAGAAAAGAGAAGTGTAGCAGCTCTCACCTGCCCTTCCTTTGGTTGTGAGCATGGATGGCCCGTGTCAGGTGCGGGCAGCAAATGCAAAAAGAAGTTGAAAGAAATCCAGCTCCACTTGGATAAAGGAATGTGCGTTTATTCAGCTTGCGGTTAAAAACTCATCCATGAATTACAAAAATTAGCAGTCTTGTCTACGCGTTTCGGGCTACCAGAGACAATTCCAGCCCTTCTGTCATGAAGAAGGGCTGGAATTGTCTCTGGTAGCCCAAAACGCGTAGACAAGACTGCTAATTTTTGTAATTCATGGATGAGTTTTTAACCGCAAGCTGAATAAACGCACATTCCTTTATCCAAGTGGAGCTGGATTTCTTTCAACTTCTTTTTGCAGTATAATATATATATATATCACATACGCACACACACATGCGCGGCGGCTGGTTGGGAAGGGGGGGGGCGTCGACGGGGAGGATCAGTTTCGCACCGGGGCCCCATGGATTGTGTGTACGCCACTGGGCGGTCTAATATATTGCCATGTGCATCTTGTTGATCTGCTGGCACAATCCCTCGAAATCTTTTAGTTTATATATAGAATTACTGTAAATCAGTATAAAATGGTAGTCTAATATATCGCCGGGTTTATTTTAAACTGCCAGCATAATCCCTGTTAATCTGTTAGTTTATGCATAGAATTACTGTGCCTCAGTATTAAAGAGCGGTCTAAAATATTGACGCGTTTATCTTGTTCAACTGCTGCCACAATCCCCATTAATCTGTCAGTTTATTCCTAGAATTACTGCACCTCAGTATAAAAGGACAGTCCAATATATTGCCGTGTACATCTTGTTGAACTGCTGCCACATTGTTACATTACTGATACAGTTACTGTACACTATGGACAACAGACAGTTGCCTGGGCCCTCCAAAAGAACGGGCAGTTGCAAAAATGTTGCTGTAGTCGGCACAAGTAGCAGCAGAAGGAGGGGTGGTGGTAGCAGCAGCCACAGCAAACAGGCCAGAGCTG
This sequence comes from Bufo bufo, assembly GCF_905171765.1. Classification (NCBI taxonomy): domain Eukaryota; kingdom Metazoa; phylum Chordata; class Amphibia; order Anura; family Bufonidae; genus Bufo; species Bufo bufo. The sequence continues at coordinate 96,234,634 of NC_053389.1, read as the reverse complement.
TCACTGTCATTCAGCGGTCAGGTTTTGACCAACAATCCAGCTGTACTGGAATGGTTGACTTTTTAATATCATCTCAAGTGAAAACAGATACACACAGCCAGGAATCGGTGGGTTCCTCTGACACTACGCTTAATTGGCATGGCCTAGGAACTGCCTCTATGCCCTCACCTGTCCTGAACCTGCCTCTTGCTTTTGCTACCCCTTCTGCTAGCCAAGTAATGTATGCTGCTGGCTCTACTCTGCTTTTCAGCGAGGATGAGCTTTATGAGGACAGTCAGCAGTTACAGGCCAGCACAGACTTGGATAAGAGGTCCGCTGTTGACTCCTCTAGGTGTGCAAATACCGCTGATGACAGTTGGGTGGGAGAACATTTTGCAAGAGGCCAGGGACGTGTGCAAGAAACAGGTGAGGTTGACACAAGTGACGACCAAACAGATGTAGATGATGATGTAGCCGATCGCACGTGGGAGCCAGGTGAAAAGGGTGCATCATCATCAGAGGACGAGGGTGGCAGCGTGCCCGTGAGACAGCAGGGCAGAAGCAGAGGGAGATCTGCAGCCAAATGCAGGAGGGGTACACCGTCTGCAGCTCGGGAGGCTACCTGCAGCAATCACTGCATCTCCCTCTTTCCCGCACCCCCTCTCCAGCAGTAAGGGCTCGACAACGTCAGCATAAGGAAGCTGTCGTTCCTTCCTATCGACTTCAATGTCATCTATTGCTCCTGATGCTCCTCCTCATCACTAGTTTCGACAGCAATCAATCACCTAAGCGATTGCAAAAAGACAACAGTATTTGTGCACTCATCCAACGGTGCAGAAGCTGAACCTGGCAAAGTTGCTGGTACTACAGTCCCTCCCTTTCCATGTAGTTGACTCTGCACATTTCAGAGAACTGATGGGTTGTGCCCACCCAAGGTGGAGAGTCCCAAGTTGACATTACAAAAGCTGTACCAGCTCTGCACATGTATGTGCAGAAGAAGGTGGGCCAGTCCTTGGGCCTCTCATGTCTGGTAGAGTTCACGCCTTTGCTTAAGTATATAGTTGTAACTATAGTCCAGGACAATATATGTCGTTCACAGCCCACTAGGGTAAATGTCATTCCAGACCAGGCACACTGGCAACTTGGCCAGGTGATGGCAATGCCCCCTCCGTGTTGGAGTTCTAGGATTTATGTGGCAATGTCCTTGTTTGCCTCCTCATCCTCCACCTTGTCCTCACCCTCCCCTATAGGCACAGTTCACAGTGGTCCTCCAGCATATGACTTATGCAAAGCTAGGTGTTGTCACGGGGTTCTGCACCTGGTCAGCCTTGGTGAACAGAGCCCACCACGGAGTAACTGCTCTGTGTCATCAATAAAGAAATTGAACACTGCCTGTCTCCTCGCCAACTGGAGATAGAAACCATGGTTACTGATAACTGGAAGAACATTTTGTCTATGCTGCGTCAGGGAGATCTGACCCATGCACCCTTCATGGCATACGTCTTCAATCTCATTGTCAGCCGGATGCTCAAGTCTTCCACTAAACAGCAAGAGCTGTTAAAAATGTCCAGGAAACTGTGCATGCATTTCAGCCACTCTTACCATGCAAAACACGCCCTTCTTGAGCTGCAAAGGCAAAATGCTCTTCCCCAACATTGCCTGATATGCAACGTTTTCACCCGTTGAAACTCCATGCTCCATATGTTAGACCGCCTGTACGAGCAGAGGAAGGCGGTCAACGATTTCTTAATGCTCCAGACGGACAGGTCTACTCCCCAGTATATCTGCATGACACGTGTCGTTTGCTCAGGCCGTTTGAGGAGGCCACTTTATTTGTCAGTCGGCAGAACTATGAGATGAATTATAATTGAATTATGAGGTGGCTCACCTGCTAACTTATCTGGACTGGGTGCTCTAACTTATGGACGCATCCAATCTATCATAAATGTACGTTTACTCTAGTATAGTTAGGCACACCTACAGTCGTGGCCAAAAGTTTTGAGAATGACACAAATATTAGTTTTCACAAAGTTTGCTGCTAAACTGCTTTTAGATCTTTGTTTCAGTTGTTTCTGTGATGTAGTGAAATATAATTACACGCACTTCATACGTTTCAAAGGCTTTTTTTCGACAATTACATGACATTTATGCAAAGAGTCAGTATTTGCAGTGTTGGCCCTTCTTTATCAGGACCTCTGCAATTCGACTGGGCATGCTCTCAATCAACTTCTGGGCCAATTCCTGACTGATAACAACCGATTCTTTCATAATCACGTCTTGGAGTTTGTCAGAATTAGTGGGTTTTTGTTTGTCCACCCGCCTCTTGAGGATTGACCACAAGTTCTCAATGGGATTAAGATCTGGGGAGTTTCCAGGCCATGGACCCAAAATGTCAACGTTTTGGTCCCCGAGCCACTTAGTTATCACTTTTGCCTTATGGCACGGTGCTCCATCGTGCTGGAAAATGCATTGTTCTTCACCAAACTGTTGTTGGATTGTTGGAAGAAGTTGCTGTTGGAGGGTGTTTTGGTACCATTCTTTATTCATGGCTGTGTTTTTGGGCAAAATTGTGAGTGAGCCCACTTCCTTGGATGAGAAGCAACCCCACACATGAATGGTCTCAGGATGCTTTACTGTTGGCATGACACAGAACTGATGGTAGCGCTCACCTTTTCTTCTCCGGACAAGCCTTTTTCCAGATGCCCCTAACAATCGGAAAGAGGCTTCATTGGAGAATATGACTTTTCCTCAGTCCTCAGCAGTCCATTCACCAAACTTTCTGCAGAAGATCAATCTGTCCCTGATGTTTTTTTTTGGAGAGAAGTGGCTTCTTTGCTGCCCTTCTTGACACCAGGCCATCTTCCAAAAGTCTTCGCCACACTGTGCGTGCAGATGCTCTTACACCTGTCTGCTGCCATTCCTGAGCAAGCTTTGCACTGGTGGCACTCCGATCCCGCAGCTGAATCCTCTTTAGGAGACGATCCTGGCGCTTGCTGGACTTTCTTGGACGCCCTGAAGCCTTCTTAAAAAGAATTGAACCTCTTTCCTTGAAGTTTTTGATGATCCTATAAATTGTTGATTGAGGTGCAATCTTAGTAGCCACAATATCCTTGCCTGTGAAGCCATTTTTATGCAACGCAATGATGGCTGCACGCGTTTCTTTGCAGGTCACCATGGTTAACAATGGAAGAACAATGATTTCAAGCATCACCCTCCTTTTAACATGTCAAGTCTGCCATTTTAACCCAATCAGTCTGACATAATGATCTCCAGCCTTGTGCTCGTCAACATTCTCACCTGAGTTAACAAGACGATTACTGAAATGATCTCAGCAGGTCCTTTAATGACAGCAATGAAATGCAGTGGAAAGTTTTTTTTTGGGATTAATATAATTTTCATGGCAAAGAAGGACTATGCAATTCATCTGATCACTCTTCATAACATTCTGGAGTATATGCAAATTGCTATTCTAAAAACTTAAGCAGAAACTTTTCCAATTTCCAATATTTATGTAATTCTCAAAACTTTTGGCCACGACTGTACATCTGGACACACCATAAATTCTGTATTATTAGTAAAAACTTGATTATATTTATTAATATTATATATATTAAAATATCTCCCCAAAAAATTTCATTACGACATCCTAAAATACAAATACAAATAACTAACTCTTGATAGCCCACAATGTTATCAATGCTTGCTTCTAATGACAGTGTAACCTGCAAACACAAAATTAAATTAGCTATGGTTGCACCATATAAATGCATCTCAATGATGGTATGTATATCAATAGAGGTGTGTATAATATACGGTGCAAACCTGCAAACAATAATATCAACTCCTTAATATAAGTAAATAAAAGTTATTAAATGTCACAATTGTATATCTTATGTCGATATTGCTAATTGATATTCATTTGTCTTTCAGCAAAAACACAAGTCTGCTCTGCACCGGCTGTCCTCACCGTGCCGCAGAAAAGGTAAATGTATAAAAAGTCTCTTTAGGAAATTTTCACTGAATCACATATATATTGTGATATAAAATCCAGATAAAATCAGCCCATGTACTGTTGTAATGGTCCTGCTAATTAATAGAAGTCACGATGTTGGTTGGGTGAATTATCATATACTGCGCAGTAAAATTCACTTATTCTCTATATACTGGAAATAGTAGTTCCAACAATATTACTTATGGAGATGTTGCTGTTAGTAGTTTGAGTCTTATAGTCATGCTTGCATATATATACTTGAGCTATTTTGAATCGCCAATTACTCACTGTTCGCTGGGTTTGGGCTGGGTCCCGTATCTGCCGTGGAAGAAGGGGTATGTTATTAACTCCGAAACGCGTTTGGTATGAATAAGCCCCCCATACAATATATTGGAGGTTCGCTTGTTACATTTGCAGAATCTGGAGAGCTCTTGAGAGATTCACTGAATTTTCACTAGCATATTGAGCTATGCCAAGACAGCGCAAAAACACGTGGGACGCCGACATTACCAACACTCCGCATTAGGAGTTGCCGGCTTGATCCTGCAGTTATACAACTAGGAAGCACAGAGCAACAAGACTCACGAGAGAAAGAAGGTGGAGGTAAGGGTTTCCCAGATCGCAACACACGTGGGACGCCACGGCAGATACGGGACCCAGCCCCAACCCAGCGAACAGTGAGTAATTGGCGATTCAAAATAGATCAGGTATATATATGCAAGCATGACTATAAGACTCAAACTACTAACAGCAACATCTCCATAAGTAATATTGTTGGAACTACTATTTCCAGTACAGTATATAGAGAATAGGTGAATTTTACTGCGCAGTATATGATAATTCACCCAACCAACATCGTGACTTCTATTAATTAGCAGGATCATTACAACAGTACATTGGACTGATTTCATCTCTATTTTATATCACAATATATATGTGATTAAGTGAAAACTTCCTAAAGAGACTTTTTATACATTTACCTTTTCTGCGGCACGGTGAGGACAGCCGGTGCAGAGCAGACTTGTGTTTTTGCTGAAAGACAAATGAATATCAATTAGCAATATCGACATAAGATATACAATTGTGACATTTAATAACTTTTATTCGCTTATATTAAGGAGTTGATATTATTGTTTGCAGGTTTGCACCGTATATTATACACACCTCTATTGATATACATACCATCATTGAGATGCATTTATATGGTGCAAACCATAGCTAATTTAATTTTGTGTTTGCAAGTTACACTGTCATTAGAAGCAAGCATTGATAACATTGTGGGCTATCAAGAATTAGTTATTTGTATTTGTATTTTAGGATGTCGTAATGAAAAATTTTTGGGAGATATTTTAATATATATAATATTAATAAATATAATCAAGTTTTTACTAATAATACTGAATTTATGGTGTGTCCAGATGTAGGTTTGCCTAACTATACTAGAGTAAATGAGATGAATTATGTCATTCCACTCCTTCACGTCCTGTAGGGGATGCTGGCAACTCTGATTGGCGAAGGGACAGAAGACGTGGTACCTCCATTTCATGTCCACCTGAGCCCTGAGGAGGATAAACTGGCAGTGGAGGAGAAGAGGACTTAAACGGAATTTTATACACAATTAGGTGGTTTATTTGCACGAGCGACAGGAGAGGAGCAGGAGGAGCTGGAGGGCGACGACGAAGATTATGCCGATGACCCAGACAGACCGTGGCCGTATGCAGTGGAGATGGAGGCAGGGAGGCCCTCCGAGTGCCTTGCGCAAATGGCCAGATACATGCTGTCATGTTTGTGTAGTGACAGCCACATTGAAATGATTTGGCAGAGGGGTGACTGCTGGCTATCCACATTGTTAGACCCTCGCTACTGGTCAAAAATGGGGGTATTTTTAAACTTTCTGAGAGGGATGCAAAAATGGACTACTATAGAAATGTGCTGTGTAGTCAGTTGGTTGCTGCCTACAAGCGCCATCGCCTGTCCTCAGGTCCAGGGAAACCCTCTGTGCGCACGCTCCACTGGTTGGGGGGGGGGGAGCAGGAGCAGCACCAGTTGCATATGCAGCAACTTCAGTCTGGAATCTATGATGAGTAGTTTTCTTCAGTCACCTACTGAAGAAACCAACCAGCAGCAGCACATGCAGCAGAACCTCAACCAGCAGGTGGTGGCATACTTGGATTGAACTCTGTCATTCATGATCCAAGATCCATTTGGACTACTGGGCATGCACACTTGAAGTGTGGCATCGGCATGCTTTCCTGCCCAGCCAGTAGTGTGGCAGCAGAGTGGGTGTTCAGTGCGGCAGGGGGGCATAGTTACCCCTATGAGAGCTCGCCTTTCCTCCCAAAATGTTGAGAGACTAACCTTCATAAAGATGCCTGATGCAACAGAATAAATCTTTCTGCCACTAATGATCATACTGTAGTGTGCTGGCACACCAAAATATTCTGCAAAATGGGCCATTACTTGCCACGTGCTGCTGCCACCAGCCTGCTGCTTCTATTGCCATTCTGGCCTACTGATATGTACATGTTACATTTTTGGGCCTTGCTATCACACTGTTGTTTTTGTGTTGTACTACTACTGTGATCTGCCACCATCTTTTGCTGTATGCCACTGCTGCTGCCCCCCTCCCCACTCTGTCATGGGGCCACTATTGTCCCTGTTTATCCGAGGTGGCATAACCGTTTATTTTCCTTTCTTCTTATCTGACATAAGAACATAAAAATAAAAATAAAAGATCCTGTATTTTCTGCATCTCTAAGGCCTCTTTCTCACGGTCAGTATTTGGTCAGTACAGTATAGTTCAGCCAACCGCTATTTCTCCCAGATCTCTCCCGATTCTCCCATACGCATACAAGTTCAGTTTGGCTGTATTGCCAATGGGGAGGGAGGAGAAAGTCTTTGCCAGACACCGTTGGTGGCTTATAGCCAGGGAGAACAAAAGGAGTGGGCGAAAAAAGAAAAAAAATCAGTTTGCTTTATCCTCATGATCTATCGACAGAGAGTCAGGAGCTTTCCATACACATTATACTGTCTGCTAAACTCGCAGTTGATGGCAGATTCAGCCGTCAATACACTAATGTTCTTACTAACCTTTTCTTACTCGTTTTTTGCTTAGATTTAAAATGTGTACCTCTAGGGTGGTCCTCTACAGCATCAAAGGATCTTCCTGTGGTCTCTTACATAATTACAAAATTACATAGGCTCCCATAGCAAAAGGAAATTTCACGGGCATATCCATACATTGTGTAGTTAAACAAGGCATTCGCATTGTAGATGCCTGTGCATTGATCTGAAAACACATAATGGCAAAACAGAATCTGAAATTTCATAGGAGAGCTGTCAGCCCCGCCTATGAGGAGCAGCTTAGCAGTGTAAACAATAGGGGCATCAAACCAGTGGCCAGTATACATTAAATATTAATGCAGTTGTCTTTTTTCTATTGCATAAAACATCTTTGTCATTTGACTTAAGACCCCGTTGAGCCATTTTAGACATGACATTAGTTTAGGTTCGTAATAAGGCACATATGGTCCAGGTTCAAATGCTTGAATACAGCCCCTGTTATCTTTAATAAGGCTTTTTCCTTTGGTGTTTATTCCCCAGCTGACAGAATCCAGCATATGACTTGTATTACTTATTTGTAGGTCTGTGGCTCTGATGGAGTGACCTATGGAGACTGGTGTCAGCTGAAAACAATTGCTTGCAGACAAGGTCGGACTATTACTGTAAAGCACACTGGACCCTGCCAAGGTATTATGTCTTATGTATGATTTTGTTCATCTTATCATTCAGATAAAAATACCAGTAATTTCTGAAAGTGTTTCTATAGGATATCGTCCGTTATGTCATCATGGAGTTTTACTACCTTATATTAATGTGATATTTGTACTTATTTAAGTATTTGTAAATTTTGCTGTTTACTGCTTTCCCCAATTGTGAAGTATTGCAGAATATTTGGGTTCTGTAGCAATAATGGACAATGAACATTTTTATTATGTCATATTAGTAGAAATTAAATTGGCATGTTGTTAACTAGTGAACCAGTAATATTGAGTCTTACTCAAATTTTTTTTTTCTAAATATTTACCCCAAAATTTTTTTTTTCCAATTTCTTCCTCCTTAAGAAACCATCACTGTTGCTAATCTTCAGACATTGGCTCCTACTGCGACACCAGCACCACCCATTGGCCGATCACTTCCTACACCAACAACTCCAAGAGCTCGACGTCCCAGCAAAAAAGTTGAAGTTGACTCATACCCCTTAATTTTGGATACTGAAAGTCCTCTCGAGAGTTACACCACTACTCACAGGCCAGTAACACAGACGCACGTTGTCCGCACATCCACTGTAAGACCAGCAGTAACAGTACCAATTAGGCGTCCCACAACAACTCAGGCATACGACGAATCTGGAAGTGGCAGTGGGGATGACGACTCGGAAACAAGTGGAGATCCAGAACTAAGTGGAAATGGGCCAAGTATGTGGACAAGCCTTAAAGTGTTCCTTTTTCAACATAAATGTTCTCTGTTAACTATGAACCTAAGAACTAACAACTAACAAATCTTTTCAGTTGCTGAGAGACCTCTCAATTGGGAAACTATGCCCCTGATTTATAATGTTTTCACTCCAGAATTCTGGCGTCAAAAAGTCTCAAAAACTTTTTGTCTTTCTTGCGCACATATTTTGCCTTTATTTTTTTTGCATTTTTACACCACTCGTTTTGAAATATCAATGGAAAAATGGGTGTGGTTGCTTAGCTATGTTAATAAGGTTCACTCCATATTTATCACTGAGACTTTTTTTAAATTTCACAAAAAAGTCATACTCTTCATCTCATTCCAGTAAAAACTGGAGTAGATTTTCTAGACAAAAGTAATATGTTTAAGGATGAGACAAATGTATCAAACAGCATGCAACATTTGATAAATGCCGACACAGACTCAAGCAAAGCAGACTTCAAATCTTACTGTCATGATAAATTCCCCTATGATGCTGTAAGTTTGGTTCAATAGATCTTCATTGTGGTCCGGGTAAGGTTTGCCAATTGTCCAGAAATTCCGGGACAGTAAAAAAAAATAGATGCGTCCGTGAGCAGGTTATTGTCATCGTAATTATGATTTTACGGCTCACAGTAAATATCAGTATATTGAGCTATACACATGTATTACTTATAATCTTTACTATTCATTATTTCCTATTTGACTGTAAAAATGTTGGTTGTCCATCATTTTTGGATAGTTTGCCCAGAAAAGGAAAAATACAGGTTGGCAACACTGGTCTGGATGTTACTTCTAGAATATGGACTCATTAACATAAATAGAAGCTATGGTCCCTTCTTTACTCCAGCAGTTCATATTGTTGGCAAATTTTTCAGGTAACAGGTTAAGTCTTCAGCTATGGTTATTTCAGTTAATCTGCTATGCTTTTCTGCAGAGGATGGATTTGATGGAGGAGATGAACAGCAAGAGGAAGGTGAGGAGGAAAAGGACTTTGACACTACACCTGTAATGGAAAGGGCCAGCTGCTACAATACACCTCTAGGATGTTGCTCAGATGGGAAGACACCGGCTATTGATACAGATGGCACAAACTGTCCGAGTAAGTGATCTCTTATGATCATATTGGCTATTTATAAGAAGGAATGCATGATGTGTGATAATATTTATAGGATTTTTTCTCTACACTCCTGAAGATATGTAAAATATATCCTGACACTAATTTTTTAATATTATGAGGTTTCATTAGCTTGCAACAGAGCGGCTTTTGGAGCGTTGCTTGGTATCGCAGCTCAGCCCTATTCACTTAAATGGGACTGAGCTGCGCCTAGGCCACGTGACCGATGAATGTGACCTTACTGGCATAGGACAGGATGAGAGAAGGCCGTGGCACTCACAGGAGCACTACTGCCGTCTCAACAGGCTGATCGCCAGAGATGCCAGGTGTCAGACCCCTATCCATCAGATACTGATGACCTATCCAGAGGTTAGGTCATCAGTATAAAAAAGTGGGAAAATCCCTTAAATAGATTGTCATAAAAACAATTTATCATTGCATTGTACTTATTTTGAGCTAAAAATCATTTTTTCAATTGGTCTTTATTAACAATATAGAGTTCTTTTTTGTGTACTGTACATTGCTGATGCTTTACTAGCTGCTTGTGGATTTTTTGTCTTTTCCGTCATTTGAGGAGCAGACAGACTTCTTATCTCTGCTCTCTGACATTATAAACACTCATTATAGCTCAGTTCTTATCTTACTGATAAGAATGTGGCTTAAATAAGTATTTATGACATCTCAGTAGTTTAGAGATAAGGCTTGTTAGATGACCCACACAAAGTGAAAGTACCAGTTACACAGAAAAACAGGTAACCCTTTTTCACAGAATGGCTCAATATTTTTAATAAAGGCCGATTGAATATATGATTTTTAGCAAAAAATAAGTTAAATGCAATAATAAAAAAATTGCCTCCAAAGGTGTACATAGCCTTTAAAGGGGTTGATTCACATCATTATTTACAGGCTCTCTCGTGGCTCTCAGGGCCTCGGTTCCCTGCTTGCTGGGGGCGGAGCTGAAGGCACAGCAAGCAGGGCAGGGAGAATGCAAACCTGCCCCTTGCTGATGCCTGCGCGCTCTCTGTAGATCCTATAAGCTTGTAGTAAAGCTCAGATGACTTGACCGGGCCGGGAGTACATACACAATAATATGTGTGCGCTCCCGTGAAACCCGGCCACCGGAGCAGCCGGCCGATTGGGTTTCTGTGCACTGCTGATAACATTACATAGGTGGCCACAACCCCTAGAAATGAGCAAGAAATATGGGTCAGTATAAGGAGGAATAAAAGGTGAAAATTGATCTACATTACAGAAACAATCCTAGCACTACAAGGAAATTATTAAATGGTGATTATTGAGGTGAGACAACCCCTTTAAGATTGGTGGTGTTATGGAGATCCGCAGATCCTGGCTTTTGAGACCCATGCAGCAGCAGAATTTTGCTGTTATCTGTGGTCAACCAGAATGAGAACAACTGCTTATTAGCACCTCTAACCTATCAAGGGCTTGCCAGGTGGGGGAATCACAATGAAATCATTTTGCCCTAATATGCTGGTGGTACAACCCTGCGAACTATAAGCTAATAAAAATTAGACACATACTGGAAAAAATTACTGCTTTACCTAGTTATTTTGCTGTGGTGTGATGTATCACCTATATATTTTTTTTATAAATCATGTAAAATCAGATACTGATACATGTTTATTTATTTTTCTTTTATGTTCTATTTTCTGTACATGATTGTGGAGTGACCATGAACTGCTGTTAACAGCATCTAGAGATATGCTTTACAGCAGTGCATGGACCATAGGAACCTGTAGTCTGGAGATGACTCATTGACTTCTAGGGGAGAGTCTTGTAGGCATGCTCTGTGACCTTTTGCAGAGGACATTGTTTAGGGAGAGGGAGGACATGAACAGTGACATCATCTACTTTGAATAGTGGATCATGTGTCATCTATATATGTGTTACTTTTCACTACAATCCTTTCGGCGATAAGACGACTGCTGCAAAGCTATCTCTATAGAACAGGTAGTGTCAGTCCATTATGAGGCTCAGTGACCAGAGTAGAGACAGTACGTTTTCAGAATTTTATTTTAACCATAATGACAAGAAAAATTTAAAAAATAACATCACCAAAAAGTCTTTAAAAATATGTTTACTCTAGAAACTTCATTTCTGATAACACATTCTCTTCCACCCCTATATTCTATTTCCATGTAGGAGATTGTTAGTGTCCATGCTTATATCTGTACTCTCTTGATTGCTAACTGTGTGTTGCATGTGGAAAGTTTTATCCTGACCATGGGGAAGAGGCATTCGATTTATCATCTATCATGTGGATAGGTGGTAAATGTTGTTCTTGGACCAACTCTTTAAAATCCAATATTTAAACTGATTCAAATAACATCTATAAAGAACTGTGTTCAGTGTTAGGTCCTCTGTGTGTTTTTGTATATCATCCAATAATGATGATAATGAGATTGAAAATATCTTTTTTTAATTTTTGAATGTAGAACTAACAGTAATGAAAAAGAGAATATGTGTTTTCCATGAAACAAACTGCACAAGATCTCTTTTTAATACATTTGTGGGTGTAATTGTCTAATCTTTCTTACCTATGTCTTCCTGTTAACTGCCTATTCTTGTTCTTTTTTATTACCCAATAAGAACAGGCTTCGTATTAAGCCGCTTCTCATGGGAAGTTATCCTGACTGGTAAAGTGATGTGTTATTTGCCCTCTTCAACCACAGGATGGCACTACATATACATTCCCACTCTAAATCAATTACTAACCTTCCATAGTTCAGCCCCGTGTCATGCTACTAACCCTGCACTAGGCGCTAGCCATGAAACTTCTCACCTGTCAGATGGGCTTAGGGAGGAGCAGCAGGCAATATCTAGAAATTGGGTGCTATCACTGCAATACGCAATTAACTTGAATATATATGCTTTTCTTACTTCCCCAGAAACAAAGACATTTCAAGGTGTTCTCATCATTGAGGAGCTGGAAGGTCAAGAGGTCTTCTACACCCCAGAGATGTCAGACTACAAGTCAGAGCTTTTTGGAGAGACAGCCAGGAGCATTGAAAATGCAGTAAGTTCTCTTTCTTGATGTAACATTACTGTCAACAAGTTGATCTTTAACATTCACAGCTGTTGACATACATAAATAGTAATGAAGATAGATTTTATATAGATTTATCCTATCGGTAAACTCTAGTGTTCAAAAGTGTACCTGCAGGCGTGAGTATCTGAGGCCTTGAAAACCAGACACCCATCTGTTAGAAGGCCGAATGCCTTCCTATAAACATTCAGTTTCAATTTTCAGAGAAATGGAAAATTCCACACAGTGTGACTTGCACAGCAGCATAGGCTACATAATCTAAAACTTCAAAGCCGGATTAGAAGTCAGGCAGAAAGTAGTTTTCGCTCAGGCATATTATATGGGTACATCCAATTAGCTTGTAACCGGCTGCTGGCAGGGACTACTGACAAGGTGCTCCCGAGCATTACTGAAAGTTCCTTTACTGCTGAATATTGATATTGCTGGGTACTTTACAGGGCATTTCTATAGTCTGACATTGTTATTATGCACTAATATTACTGAGTGTATATCTTATACACTGTTTGGCATATTGCCACAGGATTTTGAACTTTTAGTGCCACTTACTGTGGTGGTCATGGTACATGGGGTTTCTTGAGGATGAGTTTGCCTATTCATGCGTGCTGTGTAGTACTACATTTCTCCAGCTAAAATGTTATATTGCAATATTGTTCACCCCTTAAAGTGGCACTGTACTTTCATTCAAATTCTGATGTTATAGGGACATATAGGACCCCACCGAACTATAAAACGGGGGGAGAAAAGCGTGTGCACAGCGCGCTCTCTCGCCTTGCTGAGCGAGACTCGGCCACAGGCTTTCTATTGTCTCTCGCCCTGGCCTGCAGTGAAGAGAGAGTGTGCTAAGAGTGCGCTTCTTTCTCCTATTCCTAGAGATCATGGGATCTCAGTGTTCAGACCCCTACCAATCTAACCTTTTGATATGTCTCTATAACATTTCAATAGTTTAATGGAAGTACAGTGCCACTTTAAACTTTTACAGTGGTTTCCTCCTGAAGACAACCCCTGACCATATGACCTATAAGGGCAGAGGTGCAGCTCTGCAATATACTTAATTCTGCTTATGGAAGAAGTGCCTGGATTTCACAGTGACATAATAGATGCTTAAACATATTGAATAAACTCTACCTGGCACATGTTTGCAAAGAAAAGGCCAACAGCCTAGAATACATTGTGAACCAAAATAACATTCCCTCCGCTCAAAACCTTGTCAGATTGCAAAGGGCATAATTTAATTAACACCTTGTTAAGCTGGAAAGCAGTGGCAGTGGAGAAAAGTCATATCATTGTTTTTGACATTTGAAACTAAAGTTCACCTTTTTTTCCTCCCCTATTTTGCATCTCCAATCTGAAACCAATTTCTTAGTAATTTGTTTTTAACACACTCCATATATTTGCTTAACTGTAAGAGAGTGGAATTTACGTAATTAAATTAGACGCTTGTGTTAAAAGGGCACATAACATGCAAGTTCACCTGTACAGTCTATGAGTTCATGATATTATGTGGATAAGAGATAGGATTAAACAATGATATTACTTAATTATTAAATGGGACCTAAGCAACGATCTTTACTTAAAGGGGTTGTCTCATCACAGATAACCACTTTTATATGAAAACTACTGCAGTGCTCAGGGGATCACTATCTAGATGTCCATGTGCATATGAAGCTGGTGGGACCACCACTATAAAATGACATTGTCACTCTCAGTCAACAAGCTCTCTTCACTTTTCCTAAGCTGTCCTGCGTTAAAACAATATTTAGGCTACCGTACATTATTTCCTTCACTGCACTAGAGAGGAAAGATGGCATATTCCACCTCTGTGGAGCCTGAACACTGCTAAAGGAGCTTTCCAAAAGTAGTTTGATAAAAAATAAATAAAATTAAGGCTGTCCCATGATATACTGTTGTGATTGAAAGTTTGTGAACCCTTCTGAATTTCATATATTTCTGCATAAATTTGACCTAAAACGAAATCAGATTTTCACACACATCCTAAAATATTAGACTCGGTCATTTATTTATTGAGGAAAACGATCCAATATCACATGTCTGTGAGTGTTTAAAGTATGTGAACCTTTGCTTTCAGTATCTTGTGTGACTCCCTTGTGCAGCAATAACTGCAACCAAACATTTCCAGAAATTGTTGATTGGTGCTGCACATCATCTGGGTTGAATTCCTCCATACAAAACATCTTCAATTCTCTTATATTGTTGGGTTTCCTCTCATGAACTGGTCACTTCAGGTTCTTCCACAATATTTCTATTGGATTAAAGTCAGAACTGTGACCATCCCAAAACGTTAAAGTTGTTCTTCTTTAACTTTTCTGTATAGTGCATCACTGACACACAGTATCTGAAGACCTAACCAAGAAACCACAGTTGGGGTGTATTAGGATGGTGTGTGTAAAACCACGTTTAAAAAAAATTCCTTAGATAATCTGCATACATTTTGCCATGGTTTTACAGGTGAGACAGTTAATTAACATACTTCACCTGTAAAAACAGTAGCTGCACCAAAAGCTGTAGCAAAAACCCCATGCCTTTTTAACCTCCTCAAGACCGCCGTACGCAGGATTGCGTCCTGGCGGCGGCCCTGCTCTTCTGGGTGGACGAATATACGCGTCCTCTCGCGACAGCCGAGATTTCCTGTGAATGCGCGCACACAGGCGCGCGCGCTCACAGGAACGGAAGGTAAGCGAGTGGATCTCCAGCCTGCCAGCGGCGATCGTTCGCTGGCAGGCTGGAGATGTGATTTTTTTAACCCCTAACAGGTATATTAGACGCTGTTTTGATAACAGCGTCTAATATACCTGCTACCTGGTCCTCTGGTGGTCCCTTTTGTTTGGATCGACCACCAGAGGACACAGGCAGCTCAGTAAAGTAGCACTAAACACCACAACACTACACAACACCCCCCCCGTCACTTATTAACCCCTTATCAACCACTGATCACCACTGATCATCCCTGATCACCCCATATAGACTCCCTGATCACCCCCCTGTCATTGATCACTCCTCTGTAAGGCTCCATTCAGACGTCCGTATGTTTTTTACGGATCCACGGATACATGGATCGGATCCGCAAAACACATACAGACGTTTGAATGGAGCCTTACAGGGGGGTGATCACCCCATATAGACTCCCTGATCACCCCCCTGTCATTGATCACCCCCCTGTAAGGCTGCATTCAGATGTCCGTATGTTTTTTACGGATCCACGGATACATGGATCGGATCCGCAAAACACATACGGACGTCTGAATGGAGCCTTATAGGGGGGTAATCACCCCATATAGACTCCCTGATCACCCCCCTGTCATTGATCACCCCCCCTGTAAGGCTGCATTCAGATGTCCGTATGTTTTTTACGGATCCACGGATACATGGATCGGATCCGAAAAACACATACGGATATCTGAATGGAGCCTTATAGGGGGGTGATCAATGACAGGGGGGTGATCACCCCATATAGACTCCCTGATCACCCCCCTGTCATTTTTCACCCCCCTGTCATTGATCACCCCCCTGTAAGGCTGCATTCAGATGTCCGTATGATTTTTACGGATCCACTGATACATGGATCGGATCCGCAAAACACATACGGACATCTGAATGGAGCCTTACAGGGGGGTGATCACCCCATATAGACTCCCTGATCACCCCCCTGTCATTGATCACCCCCCTGTCATTGATCACCCCCCTGTAAGGCTGCATTCAGATGTCCGTATGATTTTTACGGATCCACTGATACATGGATCGGATCCGCAAAACACATACGGATATCTGAATGGAGCCTTATAGGGGGGTGATCAATGACAGGGGGGTGATCACCCCATATAGACTCCCTGATCACCCCCCTGTCATTTTTCACCCCCCTGTCATTGATCACCCCCCTGTAAGGCTGCATTCAGATGTCCGTATGATTTTTACGGATCCATTGATACATGGATCGGATCCGCAAAACACATACGGACAACTGAATGGAGCCTTACAGGGGGGTGATCAATGACAGGGGGGTGATCACCCCATATAGACTCCCTGATCACCCCCCTGTCATTGATCACCCCCCTGTCATTGATCACCCCCCTGTAAGGCTCCATTCAGACATTTTTTTGGCCCAAGTTAGCAGAAATTTATTTATTTTTTTCTTACAAAGTCTCATATTCCACTAACTTGTGTCAAAAAATAAAATCTCACATGAACTCACCATACCCCTCACAGAATCCAAATGCGTAAAATTTTTTAGACATTTATATTCCAGACTTCTCACGCTTTAGGGCCCCTAGAATGCCAGGGCAGTATAAATACCCCACATGTGACCCCATTTCGGAAAGAAGACACCCCAAGGTATTCCGTGAGGGGCATATTGAGTCCATGAAAGATTGAAATTTTTGTCCCAAGTTAGGAAAGGGAGATTTTGTGAGAAAAAAAAAATATCAATTTCCGCTAACTTGTGCCAAAATTTTTTTTTTTTTATGAACTCGCCATGCCCCTCATTGAATACCTTGGGGTGTCTTCTTTCCAAAATGGGGTCACATGTGGGGTATTTATACTGCCCTGGCATTCTAGGGGCCCTAAAACATGAGAAGAAGTCTGGGATCCAAATGTCTAAAAATGCCCTCATAAAAGGAATGTGGGCCCCTTTGCGCATCTAGGCTGCAAAAAAGTGTCACACATCTGGTATCGCCGTACTCAGGAGAAGTTGGGCAATGTGTTTTGGGGTGTCATTTTACATATACCCATGCTGGGTGAGATAAATATCTTGGTCAAATGCCAACTTTGTAAAAAAAATGGGAAAAGTTGTCTTTTGCCGAGATATTTCTCTCACCCAGCATGAGTATATGTAAAAAGACACCCCAAAACACATTGCCCAACTTCTCCTGAATACGGAGATACCACATGTGTGACACTTTTTTGTAGCCTAGGTGGGCAAAGGGGCCCACATTCCAAAGAGCACCTTTCGGATTTCACAGGTCATTTACCTACTTACCACACATTAGGGCCCCTAGAATGCCAGGGCAGTATAACTACCCCACAAGTGACCCCATTTTGGAAAGAAGACACCCCAAGGTATTCCGTGAGGGGCATGGCGAGTTCCTAGAATTTTATATTTTTTGTCACAAGTTAGCGGAAAATGATGATTTTTTATTTTTATTTTTTTCCTTACAAAGTCTCATATTCCACTAACTTGTGACAAAAAATAAAAACTTCCATGAACTCACTATGCCCATCACGAAATACCTTGGGGTGTCTTCTTTCCAAAATGGGGTCACTTGTGGGGTAGTTATACTGCCCTGGCATTTTAGGGGCCGAATGCGTGAGAAGTGGTTTGAAATCAAAATCTGTAAAAAATGGCCGGTGAAATCCGAAAGGTGCTCTTTGGAATGTGGGCCCCTTTGCCCACCTAGGCTGCAAAAAAGTGTCACACATGTGGTATCTCCGTACTCAGGAGAAGTTGGGCAATGTGTTTTGGGGTGTCATTTTACATATACCCATGCTGGGTGAGATAAATATCTTGGTCAAATGCCAACTTCGTATAAAAAAATGGGAAAAGTTGTCTTTTGCCAAGATATTTCTCTCACCCAGCATGGGTATATGTAAAATGACACCCCAAAACACATTGCCCAACTTCTCCTGAGTACGGAGATACCACATGTGTGACACTTTTTTGCAGCCTAGGTGGGCAAAGGGGCCCACATTCCAAAGAGCACCTTTCGGATTTGACCGGCCATTTTTTACAGATTTTGATTTCAAACTACTTACCACACATTAGGGCCCCTAGAATGCCAGGGCAGTATAACTACCCCACAAGTGACCCCATTTTGGAAAGAAGACACCCCAAGGTATTCGCTGATGGGCATAGTGAGTTCATAGAAGTTTTTATTTTTTGTCACAAGTTAGTGGAATATGAGACTTTGTAAGGAAAAAAAAAAAATCATCATTTTCCGCTAACTTGTGACAAAAAATAAAAAGTTCTATGAACTCACTATGCCCATCAGCGAATACCTTAGGGTGTCTACTTTCCGAAATGGGGTCATTTGTGGGGTGTTTGTACTGTCTGGGCATTGTAGAACCTCAGGAAACATGACAGGTGCTCAGAAAGTCAGAGCTGCTTCAAAAAGCGGAAATTCACATTTTTGTACCATAGTTTGTAAATGCTATAACTTTTACCCAAACCATTTTTTTTTTTTACCCAAACATATTTTTTTTTATCAAAGACATGTAGAACAATAAATTTAGAGAAAAATTTATATATGGATGTCGTTTTTTTTGCAAAATTTTACAACTGAAAGTGAAAAATGTCATTTTTTTGCAAAAAAATCGTTAAATTTCGATTAATAACAAAAAAAGTAAAAATGTCAGCAGCAATGAAATACCACCAAATGAAAGCTCTATTAGTGAGAAGAAAAGGAGGTAAAATTCATTTGGGTGGTAAGTTGCATGACCGAGCAATAAACGGTTAAAGTAGTGTAGGTCAGAAGTGTAAAAAGTGGCCTGGTCATTAAGGGTGTTTAAGCTATAGGGGCTGAGGTGGTTAACAGTGTGGTCTGGAGGCACACAAGGCTGAAATACCTTCATCCTTTATAACCTCCTCAAACTTTTGAGGTGTATTAGCACAGATATTCCTAAACCTTCAAAGAAACTCCTACAGGTCGTGTCTTGAGGATTTCCTTAATGTTGCACAGATGGTTTAATTAGTTTCACTTAACTGATAATGTATTCTCTCTGGGAAATCCTGAGGACATGGACTGTTGGGGTTCCTTAAGGACAGATTTGCAAATTAGTGCATGTTGGCTGTAACTTTTTATATTAGTTGTGTGGGCTTTTAGATCTGATTGAGTGAGCTGTGGGGTGGCTTCCTTGCTTTTCTCCTTCCCTTCCACACCACCGGTAGATTTCTTTTCTTCACATCTTTTTTTTACTGATAACAAAGGCTGCGTGTGCTGGATAACTGAGGAAGAAGCACCAGCATCTACTGAAGAGCAGATAAGGGATTTGAGGCTGTGTGGTCATTGAGATAATATTTTAGAATCCTAAGAAGTACATGCCAAAAGATACAGATCAAATCTTGTCTATAGGCTTATTCCACCGTCTGTTTACTTTTGTCATGTTTTGCTGTATTTGTTGATTGTTCTTTTACTTCGCTTTAGTCTTTTGGGAGATCGATGAAGCTGTGTGCATTGTGCCAACTAGAAACGCATATGGTACAAGAATGTAAAAATGACTGACTTTCACCTGTACACAGAATGTAGCTCAGTAGTTAGAGTAATGCCATGGGATGAAAGTGCCCCCTGCTGGTTGAGAACTGGGATTTGATTCTTCCTCATAATTTTCTAACAAAAAAATTTCAATTTTCGTATTTTGAATTTAAGTCTCAATTATCTTTTTTTTTTTATCATAGAGAGAGTTTTTATTGATATTCATTAGTGATGATCGAGAATGCTCGACCGAACACCGAGTCTACGCCCCGCACGTTTCTTGGCTGCTATGGAGCCAATAAACGTGCAGGTAAGTACTGCCCTCACTGTAATGCCGTAGCCATGTTGGCTGCTGGCATTACAGTGATTGGCTGGCCGGAACGTGTCATCGGGTGCTATATAGCACCCGATGACGCATGTTCGGCTCATTCTTAGTCAGGGAGAGCTGTGCTGAGGAAGGGACAGATAGTGTAGGGAGTGATTTAAGAATATTTTTACCACCAAAACTTTTCAGAGACCAAAAAGTCCTGTTAAGGACTATTGTGTGTGGCAGCAGCAATTTATATTTTTAGCGCAACCTGCGCTAGATTGCTAAAACTTTACAGACCCAAATGTCCTTCTAAGGACTTTTGTGTGTGGCAGCAATATCTATTTTTAGCGCATCCTGCACTAAATAGCGTACAATAGTTAGGCCGCTGCAGACAGAGACATTAGCTGCGCCACATCTCCAGTGTAAAGTGTGCGCATCCAAAAGATATCTGTGACATCCAGTGTACTTTTTACGTAGACAATGTCCGCTGCGGACAGTGACATTAGCTGCGCCACATCTCCTGTGTAAAGTGTGCGCATCCCAAAAATATCTGTGACATCCAGTGTACTTTTTCTGTAGACTTTTTCCGCTGTCGACAGTGACATTAGCTGCGCCACATCTCCAGTGTAAAGTGTGCGCATCCAATAGACAGTGTACTTTTTCAATAGACAGTGTCCGCTTCTGACAGTGACATTAACAGTGCCACATCTGCAGTGTAACGTGTGCGCTGAAAAATTTATCTGTGACATACAGTGTCCTTTTTCTGTAGACGGTGTCCGCTGCGGACAGTGACATTAGCTGCACCACATCTCCAGTGTAAAGTGTGCGTATCCAAAAAATATCTGTGACATCTAGTGTACTTTTTCCGCAGACAGTGACATTAGCTGCGCCACATCTCCAGTGTAAAGTGTGCGCATCCAAAAAATATCTGTGACATACAGTGTAGTTTGTTAATAGACGGTGTCCGCTTCTGACAGTGACATTACCAGGGCCACATCTGCAGTGTAACGTGTGCGCTGAAAAAATGTATCTGTGACATACAGTGTACTTTTTTGTGTAGGTGCTGCGGACAGTGACATTACTGGTGGTAATTCTCCTGTATAACGTTTCCTCATCCAAAATACCTGTGACATTCCCTGTAATTTTTTATTAGCCGCTGGTGACAGCATTGACAATACCTGCGAGATATACCTGTGTGACGTTTCCACATCCCAAATACCTTTTTAAATTTGTTTGCGCATACACTTCCAAATCCTACACTTCTGTACGTGTGACAGACTTTAAATCATATATAACATTAATATGAAGAAGGCGAGCAGTAAGGGACGTGACAGTGGCCGTGATGCTAATGGTGCACACAGAGGCCATGCTCCTGGGCACGGTGAAACTGTGCCTGCTGCCAGAGCACAAGAAAAACAATCATCCATGATACCGAGCTTCATGTCTCAGTTTGCAGGGCGGCACAGGACACCACTCTTGAAGTCAGACCAGTGCGACCAGGTGGTAGGTTGGATTGCAGTAGATAATGCTTCCAGTCGGTTAAGCACCACCCTGTCTTCCACCAAGTCCAGTCTCTGTAGTCAAGAGTCTGCTCAACCCAATCCTCACCCTGATCCTCCTTCCTCCCACTATGGAGAGTCTGGGCAAACAAGTGATCCCACACTCGGATATTCCGAGGAGCTCTTTTCAGTGCCATTCCTTGATTTCCTTGATAATTTTTTACAGGGTCAGCTCACCAGCAAACCTTCACCTACAATCTTTTACAGGGTCAGCTCATCTGCAGGCCCTCACATATAATGTTTTGGAGGGTCAGCTCACCTGCATTCCCTCATCTACAACCTACATCCTCCCCATGCTGTTGCCGAACCATTTCGGTGGTGTTTCCATCAATTTCTGACCTTTTCCTATGAATCAGGCACCCTCCGCTCTACAGAGCAGGGGGAGCCAGGTTTAATGCTTGGGTTCTCCCATTGACTTCCATTATACTCGGGTGCTCGGTAGAGCACCCAAACATCCCGATGTGTTCGGCCAGAACACCCGAGCACTTTGGTGCTCGATCAACACTAATATTGATATCTGTAATATATATAAAAGATTGGGTCATAAAGAATCATCCATGAAACCATCTCTGAACAGGACATTGGAGCAGATTACTGTACACTATAACACTTGCATATTGTTGTATGCCGGGTTAATTGTGTTCATCCTACCTGATACTCCCCTATTTATGGCTGTCTCCTACTTACTGGCCAACATTTCCCAATGAGAAGGAGCTTCGATCTAATCAATAAAAAAGCACAGACTATCGGGATATTCCTTTTTACTCTTTTTAAAGAGGTTCTGCAGGAGCTGTAGGACCTTAATACACAGTAGAGATGAGTGAATCACTCAAAATCCAATTCCGATTCGATTTGTCCGAAACAGTCAACTGATTTAATTTGGGTCCTCATCGATTCTATCCAAATAGAAAGTGCTCCAATTGGCCTGAAAACCTGTCTCTGACACTCTGGGGTCTACTAGGACTAGATTCTTGTGAGAACTTGAGCTCCTTCTCCCTGGCTAGGATCAGGGTGCTCTGATTGGATGCGCTCGCAGCCATGGAGAAGATAACCGCGCCCAGGAGAACTTCAAGTCCACGCCTAGTATAACCAAGTCACCTCATTAGCATATGAGGCGCCAAAAGATACGGGGACCACAGGGGACGAACAGGGGGTTCTTTAGAGAGAAAAAAATTGCCAAGACGCACTGTATGGTAGTGTAATAATTAGATTATAGATATCCAGGTGAAAGGTCCTCTTTAAAGGTTCTGCTACATCTGTGGCCACCTTTTGCAGGGTTTTTTTTTGTCTCATCCACCTTGAGGCCAGACCTGCCAGACCTGCAAAAGGGAAGCATACTTACCTGCCCTTCGCCTCTGGATGCCAGATCCTTCGCTTGGCTTTGACTGCCTGGCTCTGGTCCCCCACTGTAAACATTCGAATTTACACCTCTGTATGCCTACTGCTGCACCAGTGACTTGACCCCCTTGCGTCATGTCAATTGGTCATGTGAGGCAAAGGGTCAGGTGACCGCTGCAGTGGCATCAAAGCGGATGTTTACAGCGGTAGACCTGAGTGAAGGAGCCGTAATCCAGCAGTGAGTAGCATGGAAGCCTACTTCCCTTGTGCCGGTCTGGCCATAAGGGGGGATTTGCCAAAAAAAAACAAAAGGTGGCCTACCCTTTTGACATTCAGGTTAATACCCCATCACTTATACCAGTTCATCTTTGTATGTTGGTATGATATCTCTTCCATGGGTTCACATTCTTACTTTACTGTGGTACACAAGGAGTTAACCCATCCCCCAACAGTTCCATTTTTATCAATATATAGAGTAGAGAACTCATAGTGCCATTGTTATAGCCGTTCTTAATCTCGTTCTTTCCACATTTTTCTTTCGTTCTACTCCCACATCCTTTGCTGCATTCAGGGACTATATAAGCTCATGATATACTGTATGTTATCAGTTCCAGGGAGAATTAGCATCAGCATTGATTTCCAATGTGTTACAGTAGTTATCCGTACTAGAAAGAGGGAGATTAAAACAGAAGATGGAAAATACAGGATTGAGAAACAAAGCCAACCACTGAGATTATATCTGAATAAACTCATAGAAGCATTTAAGCTGGCGATGTCATCTAGTAATGTGTTTAGGGGTGGAAGCTGCTGCCTTTCACTAATGACTGTCAGAGAGTCAGAGTTCATCATGTCTTCTGACTTTGCCTCCCATTTGTCACAGCCATGCTCTGATAATCCAGTGTGTGCAGTGTAGATATCAATTACTGCCATAACTGATTTTCCTAGAAGAAACAGACATGTCTGCATTTCCATACAGTGGTCAGTTCAGCCAGCAAATTCTATGTCCGTTCTGACCATTTTTGCCATTGTAGTAACTAAACCTGAAATATTATCGGAATACATGTTTAGTGCTTTGGAAATATAGATTATAAAATCTGGTAATCAACTACATCAATAATTTGTTTCTGTCATCAGTGTCCCCAGGCATCTGATTTCCTATGCCTAAAACTGTGCAGGTCTCACATAAAGACAACCCCTGTCCAAATGTGCTATTATGGCGTATGGACTTAATGGGGATGGGGGGCTACCCAGCAACTGAAAGTTCGGCTTAGGCTACATGCACACGACGGTATGTGTTTTGCAGTCCGCAAATTGCGGATCCGCAAAAAAAACTACGGATGGCATCCGTATGCCATCCGTTTTTTTTTGTGGATCCTTTGTAACAATGCCTAAAACGGACAAGAATAGTACATCTTCTATTTTTTTTGTGGGGCTACGGAACAGACATACGGATGCGGTTAGCACACGGTGTGCTGTCCACATTTTTTGCGGACCCGTTGAAATGAATGGGTCCACATCCTATCCGCAAAAAAAAACGGAACGGACACGGAAACCAAATACATTCGTGTGCATGAGGCCTTATACTACTACATCCCCCCTTCAGTATCTGAACTAATTCTCCCACAACAATTATAAATGGTTGTCAGAGGTCTAGAAGCTGGACCTACAAAATCAACTGATCGGCAGACATGAATGGAAGCAGCACGGCGGTAACCAGGCATGGCCACTACACAGTGTACCGAACTGTGTTTTTCCAGTGTCTAGTTCCAGCGCCCAGCACCTCGTAAAAACAGCTGATCCACGGGGGTGCAGAGAGTCTGGCCCCACCAATCCGATATTGATGACCTATCCTAAGGACAGGCTGTCAATAGGTAAGTTCTGAAAATCCCTTTAAAATGGTTATCCCTATGAATTTAACACACTTTTTAAACTCCCATATCTGCCTTTGGAGGTCTTTCTTTCCTTTCTTTTGGTGGGCAGCAGCTCACATGAGACAGTCAAGCACCTCCATCTCACAGGATGCACTGCAGTTAGCTTTCATTAACCCCTTCCTGCCCTGCATTAAAATTGACCCCCACATATAGCCTATGCCATACAATTTCTTTCTCCACTGTCTAGAGAGAGAAAAGATATACCGGTATATATTTCTATATTTTAGAAGAGATGAATGAATGAAATGTGTCTGGGCTGCTTGATTTGCTTCACTATGGGATTAATGCACCAGCACTGGGGACTTGCACATCTCATCAGAAAAGTGTAATGTGGGGACACTCAGTATTTGTCCTTTTGGAAGGAGAACTGAATAGTATGTCTCTAGTCCAGAGGAGTATTATGTGTTGGTCTCTCTATCGTTTTTTTTTATCCCTTTCGTCTTCTAGGACTCATATTTAGGGTCCATTCACATGTCCGCAATTTCGTTCCGCATTTTGCGGAACGGAATTGCAGACCCATTCATTTCTATGGGACGATGTGCTGCCCGGACACGGGTCCGCAATTCCGATCCCGAAAAAAATAGAACATGTCCTATTGTTGTCCGCAATTGCGGACAAGAATAGGCATATTCTATTAGTGCGGGCAATGTGCAGTCCGCAAAATGTGGAACGCACATTGCCGCTGTCCGTGTTTTGCGGATCCACGAATCTGTGGATCCGTAAAACACATTGCGGATGTGTGAATGGACCCTTATTCTCTAATTCTTTTCAGAATTTTTTTTCAGAGCAATTGGAATTGGAACATATTTGATGTGGGTAGACGCCAGACCGCCACCCCCCCCAATCAAATTTTTTTAAATTTTTTTTATTTGACGAATCAGACGCAAACAAATTTCAAGAAATCCCAAATGATCAGAGGATCTATAAAAATTACATGAGATGTCCAAACTGGCCAACCTCTTGAATTGTAAAAAGAAGCATGGTCAGTCCTATAATACAGAGAGTTTATATAACAACCTATCATGTTAACCCTGTATTGACATTTTTTTTTCTTTTTACCTCCCTTATATAACACAGAGTGTTCCATATTGTAAAACAGAAGGGAGTTTATTAAAGGATCATCAAGAAATATCCTTTGTGTATTAATATTTTGTTTCCACAGAAACCAGCATAACTGGAGAATTAATGAACTTGAAATGCATTCATTAGAGTGGTATTCCACTGGTTTACGTCCTTTTCATAATTTCATTTTCAACATTATCTCTTGTATCTACCAAGAGATTGACTTAAAGGGCATTTGGCATCTCGGAACAGCAAAAGTGTCATGTTCCTATGCAACCCTAATTCCGGGCTCTTGTCAAGTAATGTGATTTTATCTTTCACATGAAAATGACCTTAACATTCATAAATTCGCAGGAGCACAATGACTGTGCCATTTATTTTTCCGCTAGAGTAGAGGCTGGTGTGAGCTTTTTTTTATCGGATTCCTCTTTTATGTATATCCAAATCAATTTATTGTACATAAAATTTATTGGGATGGATGGCACGCGAGGCAGCCGAGTCTATTGAGCGGACAGCATCGGCAGGGTCACACTGGTGTCTCTTCTCACACACCGCAGCTGTCAGCAGCCAGATTCCATTTGTGGATTAAATGTCTCATGCATTTCTAAACGGGTCTAAGAAAAGGAACAGGAGGTGAGCTACTAACTATCGTGATAGCAGGGCATTCTGCTAATCTCAAAGAAATGCTGTGCCCTTTCGGTATTTCTAAAGTTAATTTCAATATCGTTTTGCGGTATGAAATTTAAAGCGCACCCGTCGTCAATTATAAACAGCAGAAGCAGACTCTTCTGTTGGCTAATGATAATGTTGACTATGAAAAGATGCACGACAGTAGTGCCTCGTGCATATGAATTTTACCCAATGGATATAAGCAGCAAAGTGAAAGATGCCTTACATTTGGGGTCTTGGAGTGGAATCCTCCACAAATAGCTGACAGCGCTACATTAGGAGGATGCTACTTGTAAAATTGTGGATGCATACACTAAACCGCAGATTTGGGGAATGGACCAAGTGGCATAGATAAAGGAGTACAGAGGTAGCAGTCACACCTGAGCCCTGGTCCTTGAGAGAGCTCCATTTCTATATCTTACAACGTATGCACCTTTTTGGTCAGGTCTTTTGTGCTGTCCACAAAGTGTTTATACAATGGCTGCTGATAGAGGTTCGTGTGACCAGGCAAATCACTGAGCCTCCTCACATACAGTGTGTATCAATGGAGGAGACTAAAGGTGGATTTACATGTCCCAAGTATCGGGACGATTATTGGGAGCGAACGTTACAATGAACACTCATTCCTGATAATCTGCCCATCTAAAGGTGCCGCAGATCACCCGATGAACAAGCTAAACACGCGTTAATTTGGTGAAAGTTGGTGTGGACACTTTAATCATCAGTCCCTGGTAGTAGATCATGTGGTCTAAACTGCACTCTGTTGTCCAGGAACAATGATTTTGTATGGGGATGAGCGATAGCAGCAGCGATCACCCATCCTCATACAGTGGAGGACCTCCACTTAACGAACAGCCAACAATTGGCTTCTCTGAGTGTGTAAATGCACCTAAAGTGATGTGTCTGGTCACATGACCCTTGATCAGCGGCCATCTTATGGACAGGATCGCTATACAGACAGCACAGAAGACTTACCCAACAATGAAATATAGCAAACGGCACCGAATATTAAGAAAGGTTATATTAGTTGGTGCCATGTACAGTAGTCATCTTACATACACATAGGTCAACAGTAGCCAGAGAGTGGCCAACCCCTTTAAGCACCATGTGTATGTAAATTATAAACCCGGAGTGGATTCTTAAAAAAAGGTAGAGAAGTAGTTTCTATCTTCAATACTTTCTGTCTGTTTATGATCAACTCCTGATTAACTTTGGCTTTAAAAACTGCATAAAAGAACCTGACCAGTAGGCAACTACGTCGTACTTGGTTTTGGGTTCCCCATGTTCATCCCAATGAACTATTATTTAGTGTATTTGGACCCACTAGTTTAGCTTTATGAGGGAATATTACAAATTCATCGATATGATGGATAAACTGAGCATCTGTGCATGAACACAGCATCAGAGCCAATATATAACCCCCATTTCAGTCTCTAATAATGCTAAACAACCAATACATATACACATGGTCAATGACCATAGAAAACATAGATGGCAGAGCCGTATACTGGTAATTGGCTTATGGCTGCAGAATCACACACTGTGGACACACTGTGACATTTTGCTTTTCTATATGGCTACTAGTTATAATCAACTTTTTATGTGGTTTCCCATTGCATCACATATACATCCCAGAGAAGCTATTATACGAACAGTTAGTACAATCTCATCCCTGATGTCATGAGATGAAAGGGTAGGCTGCATGTAATGAACTTTATTAATATTTTATCTCATAATGTGCATAGATGACAAAGATAAGTGAACGATACTAATTCAGCTTAATGAGGGAACAGCCTATCTTTTTGAAGATTTCTGTTTTGTCATGCAGGATCCTATCTTATGCTCTCACTGCTTTCTTTGTGGCTATAACTTAGTAAAATGTAATTTGTTAAAGGAGTTGGCCACTATTTGGCTACTATTCATCAATGTGTTTGTGAACTGGCTATTTGGCATTTAAAACTATAGCATTTGTCGATATTCTGCTCAGTTTTCTATATTTCATAAGGTATTCTCCCTCATTGGCCAAGTCTTTTGCTCTGTCCACACGGAGATCCTGTCTATAAAATGGTTGCTGATCCAGGGTCATTTGACCAGTAAAATCACTCAAGTCTTCTCCATTCAAATATATTGCACCTGTCATCAACACTGTTGGGAGTTTAGTGCAGGTGCAGTTGCTTTGAATGGAGAAGACTGAGTGATGTGTCTGATCAGCAGCCATTTTATGGATAGGACCTCTATTCGGATAGCACAGAAGATTTGCCCGACAAGGGCAAATGGTACAGAATATCAACATAGGCTCTATTACTAAGTGTCATATTGTCATCTTACATACACATTGGTCAACTGTAGCCAGATAGTGACCAACACCTTTAAGAACTACTTGTGCTTTGGCATTATTGGGTCAAAATCCTCAGAATTCTAAGCACACTTTGCAGGTTGCTATGTATCTTGCATTATGTTCGTTTGTTTAAAGGGGTTGCCCAGGAGCTGAAAATCCTTATGGTCCTAACATGTGGGCCATAAAAAAACACATACACACACTTACTTGTTCCTCCCATCAGAGAGACAATTCAGATCCTGCTACTAGATAAAATCAAAGCTGTGCAGGGAAGACGGCTCAATATTTTTTAATAAAGACCAATTGAAAAAAATTATTTTAGCTCAAAATGAGTACAATGCAGTAATTAAAAAAAAATTGCCACTAAAGGTGTATATAGCCTTTAAGAATTTGGATCACAGTAATAAAGTAGCGTTGAAGTCGAAATGATACAAACCTTTTATTGATGCCTTATGAATTCTTATGGCATTGACAAATATAGAAGAAAGGAGGATCCATAATGGCGCACGGTTTTGCCACTTAGGACAGTACCTGGTGTGTTTTATCCTCCCTTTTATATGCCTATTAGAGCCATTCCCACCTCCTTGCTTGTTAATAATACCTGGAGAGGGGGCATCTGCATACGTTATAACCAACCAGTAGCTTCTATACATACGTGCTTGCCTTATGGCAGAAAATAAAGTAACCTTAGGGTTTGATTTTAAAGGGAGTCTGTCACCTCCAAAATCTGTTTCAAAATGAGTATACCACCATGGAGTTTAGGTGCCCCAAAACATAACCATACCTTTCTTGTGACTATCTACTGCTCTAATTCTGAGAAATGCTTCTTTTTAGTTTTATGCAAATAAGGTTTTGGGTGCAGCATGCTTGGGCTAACAACATTATTATGCCATAACAACCCCCAGCACCTGTCCCCTTTGTTTGATGGACATTTTCTGAGATTTCAGAGCTGGTACTGATGACGCTGGGAAAGCCAAATGCAACAAATGCATTCAATGATAATCGTATTTAGGTTATGTACATGAAAAATAAAAAGAAACATTTCTCAGGATGAGAGGACTGGATTTTCAGAAGAAAGGTATGGTTATATTTTGGGTCACCTACCTTACATGGTGGTATTCTTACTTTGGAACTGATTTGGGAGATGACTCCCTTCAATAAAACCCAATGCTTGTGTGTGTTCATGTATGTACAGTACATGTATAACTATTTTCTTGTCTTTACTGTAAACTACAGTAATTGCCATTTTCAGTCCAAAAACTAACGTCTACCATCTCTGCCTACTGACAGGTAGCAGGACTGTAATGTCGAGAACATCAGAGAAAGATGGCAGGAGAAATGGCACATTAGTTAATGCCTGACTTATTTTGGGGGTGTTTTTGCAATTTTCTCAGTGCCAAAGGAGAAAGAACTGAATTGTATTCAATTTGTTTCTTGTTCCCATAGCAGGGAGGCAGGGAGCATTTTAAGGAAATGATACCTGCTTCTGAAAATATCCTATTTGTAATTCTGTTTTCTGAGCACAGGTCAAGGAAGGAACATACCGCGTGTGGTAGCTAAATAAGTCTCCGTAGAAAACTACTACTCTTACAATCCTCAGTGGATTCTTTCTAGCAGCACTTGGAATTCACTGACCATTTCTCACTTCACATACGTTCACGCATCTTGTCTTCTTGCTCAATTAATGACACTCTTGTCTCCATCTCCTTCTTCTAGTTGGATAATCTTCTCCGAAATTCTGAAGTGAAGAGGGACTTCAGAAGTATCCGTGTGCGAGACTTGGGACCAAGTAACTCCATCAGAGCTATAGTGGAGGCACATTTTGATCCAGGTTTGTTAATTTAGATGGACAGTGAACCATGCTGTGAGGATAATTATGTTGCCTGCTGTGTTTTATCTACATTAATCCAAAGCCACATTGTTTTATTATATTTAAATCCAGTGTATAATCTTTTTGCATTATTCATACATCTCTTGTATATATTCATGCTATGCGCCACTCCAATACGAGACAGAGATCAGGTATTCCTGACAAGAGTAGGAAGCGTGTGCATAGATTTTTATATTGCACATCTATAAACGGTGGCAGGTTTAGGCAATCTGTGGTACTCCAATTATTCTTGATCTCTAGCTCCTGACATACTCTGCCAGTCAGACATATTAGCACACGGTCTGAGCTGTAAATCAGTAGTGTTGAGCCACAGTTCCCACCAATGTAAGTAATTAGCAATGCTGCCAAGTCTTTTTCAGTGTCATTTTGAGACATGTTTATGTAAAATGGCAGCATCATTTTTGGAAACCCTAATATTACCTTTTGCTTTCATCCATAAATGTCCTACACACACAGATAGATGTGGATAATATATATAGCAGCTAAACAGAGTTTCCATTGTCAGCAAGTGCACACATTTTAGAGTAGCCAAATTGTAAAGTATCCAAAAATGTTGATGTTTTCAGAATGTGTTTAGCTACTTACAGCCTCTAAAAATTCAATATCGTGCTTGTATGATCCATAGCTCTGCTGTCCACTGTCACTCTCTGCACACTAACTGAGCCAGACGTGCCCTTTCTGATGTCACAGAGGAGTGTCTGGACATCAAGGGGTCATCAACCACTGACTACTCTCATCCCGGCAATTAATTAAAGAGAATATGTCACCTAGTAATTTAGATTGTGACATCTGTACAATGTCCTATTGCATCAACTAATGAATGTGGATCGCAAGGCCAGAAGACCTATCATATAAACATTTTGTATATCTTGGTTTCCTTAGGGTATAAAGAGATGATTTTGCCTGTAAAATAAATAAGCCTGTTCTACAAGAGAAGATACTGTATGTAATGTTGCCTTCTTCTAATTTCTCCTGCATGGCACTGATAGTCCTCAGAGAGCAGTTCCACCACAACTGCAGTATTACAGTATGTTCTCAAATTGTGCTGGGCATCTGGTGCATGTTTATGAGGTAATTGGGAGAGCACTCTGATGTTTAATGTCAGTTGGGACTCATTGATTTCTCTTTTCTGATTTAGCTACGAGCCTAACTGCCTTGGATGTGCAGAAAGCTTTACTGACAAGACTCAAGAACACCAAGAGGAAGGCGATAACTGTAAAGACCCCAGTTCAGGAGAACATGAAGTTCTTGGACTTTGGTGAGATCCCTGGTACATGGTTCTGCTTTATTCTCAATTCAAGAACTGTCGTAATGTTGAAATGCCAATATTTGCACTTTGGAGACATGATGTTTTGGCCCTGGGCTCGAACAAATGAATGGATATAAAGACATTAATCTCACTGATAAGATGTTGGCCGGTTCTGGCAGAAATACTTTCCTATGGAAAGGTCAAGCTATGGTGTCCAGAGAAATAAGGGCACACCGAGTCAACAGATTGGCCACACTACTGTATGATTTGCAGCAAATAGAACAGTCCTCTTCTGTTCTCATTAACCCATTTTGTGATGGACATGACAATGCAGATATAACATCTTGTAATAGCTGGCAAATTTTCAGGTGGGACTCTGGCTTATGAGGTCTCCACTGCTTCAAGAGAGGGTAATATTTCTCTGCAATAAATAGATTAATAGATTTACCATGATATTCACAATTTCTTGATTGCAAACTGACAAGCAGGTGTGTAGTATCCCTTTACTTGCCCTAAAGTGGACACTACAGCCAAACCAATAGCACACCAGAGAATTTTAAAGCACGAACAATGGCCTCTGTTGCAGTTTAATGATGGAGGGTAGGGTAACATAAGTCTAGGCATGAACCTTGATCTAATACATAATGGTAATATGTAGATTATATGCGTTATACATATATGGGTGTTTTCTAACTTTTTCCTGGATACTGGTACTTGGGTTAATAAAAAAAAAAGAACATTTTATGGCAATTTTATGAAACTATATTTTAAATCGCTAACACATTAATCAGTTTATTATTCCTACTGTTCATGTAATGAACCAATAAAGATCTCAGCAGAAAATTCCTACTAAGCAAGAGTCATGGTTTTGAAAACCACCTCTCACTAGCTTGTCAATGAGCCATGTCTACTGGAATCCATCTGTATTGATCAACTATAGTATTGATGTCTAATTATGAATTTCTTCTACTTAGACTGGGTTCCTGTTATGGTCACAACTACTACAACAACAGCAGCAACTACCAGCACCATGGCAACTACCAGCACCGCAACAACCACCATGCCAGTTCTGGCAACCACAACCATGGGCACTTCAACACCTAAAAGATCAACAACCGTGAATACCACTCCGGTGCCGCTCATCCAACATCCAGCCACTACAGTGAGAATGACTACAAGAAGACCAGCTACTACCACCAAGAGGCCAATGACCACAGCCCCTTCTTCACCAAGGCGGAAGCCATCCCGTGGTCCTGCACCTGCTAAGAAACCAACACGACCCTGTGATTCACATCCCTGCATGCATGGTGGCACCTGCGAGGATGATGGAAAAGAGTTTACTTGCAACTGCCCAGCGGGAAAGGGTGGAGCTGTTTGTGAAAAAAGTAAGCATATGACTAGTATATACCATCTGTTACTGTTCAGTGGGTTTACTTGAATAGAGTAAGGTTAAAGTTCCCTTCACAGTGGATATACAGTGGTGGCACTGTGCAGGTAGTTAGCCACAAGGACCTTGGTACCATGGTTTTTGTGATTAACAAGGGTCCCCAATGTTCAAAACCAGACCGATTATAATGTTATGGCTTATTCTAGTACATGCCATGCAATTATGAGATTGGAGTACCCACTCAAAATAAGTAACACATCCATACTTAACAGAATCTAGTAAATATGAAATGCACAAATGGACATCAATGCAGACAACTGATATAGTATAAGGCTTACTATTATATGCAAATATCTTAAATTAGATCTATGAAGGGAACCTGATATTACAAAATAATGCAAATCATAATACAAAAAACTACGGCTAAAAGGTCTACAAGTTTTGTAATATTCACAGCTTTTCTGAAGCCTCTCACAAACAATGCTTTAATATTATGAGATTTCCATAGTGAGATTACAGCCATCGTAAAGGATATGAGGGATGTATTATGGGCAGCTTTATTAAAATCCAAATGAGGTAAATGTTTTCATATTTTTTCGCAAATCTTTGCTTATAAACTTTAGCAATAATTCAATAATAATACAATGGGAAATTGTCATCCTAGTCCCAGTTCAGAATTACTGACAGTATTACAATCTACCAGTTGCATAGTTTATAAATCTTCTTTAAACATGCCAAAAATGTTGTTGATTCAGGGGTTTTACCAGTGTTGGTTATGTATGACACACACCATGGATAAACATTGTTGTTGCTAGCAGATCCCACCACAATTAATTGGTTCTGATCATGTCAAGATTATATTAAAGGGTTTTTCCCACAATGGACATTTTTCCCCTATCCGCATGACTGGAACTCCCCACAGTCACTAGAACGGTCAAGACCCCTTTTTGGGAGGAGTTTGGATAGTGCTGTGGTCACACACGTATCCTGCCACAGCAATGGAAACAGAAATTCATGTATTCGAATGTTTTCTTCAATGCCATCGACTTTGAAATGACCAACACTCCATTCAGTCTACTCCTTATTCAGGCATACAGCATGGAACCACCATTCTAGTAATTGTGGGGGTTTCAGTAAAGAATGCCATCAAAGATCAGACATTTATCAATGATCATATGAATAGGTGAATAATGTCCATTGTGGGCAAGCCACCAAATTGCCTTCCATGTAGACCTAATGCAAATACATAAACCACATTTGTATTACAGATATTCATTATTTCATCCCTGGATTTGGGGGCAAGTCTTACCTGGCATTTAAGATGATGAAGGCCTACCACACAGTACGCATAGCCATGGAGTTCCGCTCCTCCGAGCAGAACGGTCTTCTCATGTACAATGGCCAGACCCGAGGAAAGGATTTCATCTCTCTGGCGGTGGTGAATGGATTTGTGGAGCTCAGGTAAATGGATTAACTATTTGTTTCCCAACTGATTCTATTTTCTCTTACTTCTCATATATTCAGTATGTTAGAATGACGCTTCTCAGCCTTTTGGCTAAGATCACATGTAGAAAGACATTTAGAACATATAATTATTAGTAGTAGAACAGAGAGACATCAGCTTGGACTTTCTGTGGAAATGTCACTAAATCATGCTACAGTACATTTTACTGCTACTATATTTCATATTACTTTTATCTTCATTACAGTCAGTGATTGCCCTGGTTTTCTATACTTTACAATTCATGCTGTCCTTGATTATAATGTCATGTCTAAGCCCAGTCTATGTGTTTTTTGTCAGGTTTAATACTGGGTCTGGAACTGGAATAATAACTAGCAAAGTTCCTGTGGAACCTGGCAAATGGCACCAACTTGTGGTAAACCGTAACCGGCGTAGCGGCATGCTATCTGTGGATGGAGAAGCTCATGTGAATGGAGAGAGTCCATCGGGTACAGATGGCCTGAACCTAGATACAGACCTGTTCATAGGAGGAGCTCCCGAAGACCAGATGAATGTGTACGTATGGGCTGGTGACTGAGATAGCATATAGCAGTGTTCCAGATAATCTTATGCCAAAGCAACCGACTTCACTAATCACGCTAGGCCTCTGTGTTACCATAATAGCATTTTTACTTCTGTGAAGGGAATTCTAGATTTACAGTTCTACAAATAACTGTATAGAATATGCAAGAAATTATGAAGTGTCAGAGCCAATGTCTCACCCTAGATCTGCTTCTGAATGTGACAGAAGTGAAAAACCTGGAGCTACAACATTTCCTTAGGACAAATGAATTTACAGTAAATGATGTTTTAGTTGTCAGGTTTGATGATGTCACCACAATGGCAGCTCCAATCATGCTCATCAATGTATAGAATATGAAATTTTCTGCACTATACCACACTACCTACCTGATGCCTGCAAGAAAAATGCCTGCAGGCTATGAGATTATTTCTCTTCCAGATATATGAATAATAAAGTATTTCAGCCCGCAGTAGTGCACTCGGCACACAAAGATTGAGATGATGCACCCTGCTGCATGGCTATTTGGGAAGCCTATTTGAATTTCCAATATTGCTCTGCTATTTTTTCTGGCTGTTCCTGGAATTGTTGAATTTTATGTCATAACCCCTTGACTGCCAAGGGATCCTATGTTCTATTGCTCAGTCAATAAAGGGAACATATGCTGACACATCATTTATATAATTCTACTTCTTCATGTAGGGTGGCAGAGAGGACTTCTGTGTCAACTGGCCTCAAGGGCTGCATCCGAATTCTAGATGTGAACAATCAAGTGTACACCTTACAGGAGGATGGAGCTGATGTCTTGTATGGAAGTGGCGTGGGCGAATGTGGGAACAACCCATGCCAACCCAACCCTTGTCACAATGGGGCTGTGTGCCAAGTAAAAGAAGCAGGGATGTTCCACTGCCAGTGCCTCCATGGGTATACAGGTAATCTACTGTTATCATACATAATAGCACTGAAAGGACGCTAACGCAACAACCATATTTTTCGGACAATAATTTGCACTTTTTCCCGCAAAAGTGGGGGCAAAGTGGCAGTGGGGGCAAAGTCCGAATGCTAATGACCGCTTCCATTATGGAAGTGGTCATTAGCATGCGGGAGGCACGGGAGGAGAAGGCAGCGCTGTACCGCTTCTTCTGGTTCCTGCTGTGCACTGTGTCCAGGCCACACACATTGTGAGCACATAGTGCACAAAGGAGCGCGCACTATGAACTGACGCTGTGCGACGTTAGGACATAATGCGCAGCGGGACCCGGAAGAAGTGGTACGGCGAGCGGTGAGTCCTAGATCTGTAGCGCTGCCAGAGCAAGCGAGGGAATTTTATTTTTTTAACATCTGATCTGAAGTCTTTTGGGGGCTGGGGGGGTTTGATGGGGAGGTGATCTGAGACTTTTTGAGACTGGGGGTCCAATCTGAGGCTGATCTGATCTGAGTATAATGGAGCTGGCATGTCTGATCTGAGGCTAATTGAGGTTGAGGGACTGATGGGGGTCTGATCTGAGGCTGGGGGGTCTAATCTGAGGCTGATCTGATCTGAGTATAATGGGGCTGGCATGTCTGATCTGAGGCTAATGGAGGTTGGGGGTCTGATCTGAGGCTGGGGGGTCTAATCTGAGGCTGGATGGTCTGATGGGGTCTTGTTTGAGGCTGATGGAGGCTGGGGGTCTGAACTGAGGCTGATGGGTGGTCTGATCTGAGGCTGGTGGAGCTTGGGAGTCTGATTTTGGGGTCTGATCTGAGATCTGATGAAGAATGGGGGTCTGATGAGGGTCTGATCTGAGGTCTGATGAAAAATGTGGGTCTGCTTTGGGGGTCTGCTCTGAGGTCTGAAGTTAAAAAAAAAATTATTTGCTCCTTCAAATCCTAGGTGCGTTGTATAGTCTGGTGCGTCTTATAGTCCAAAAATACAGTAATAGAAATTAGAATAGCATGAGTGTAAGGATGATTGTTAAAATGTTAGCATGCTCCAAAGAAGCCTGCTCACAAAATTAAAAGATTACCTCATATATAACCCAGTATAAAATATCAGTCATCTTACAATTTCATTGACTAACTTGCTCACACTTTTAGGATGATTGTTCATGGGTGAAAGTATTTTCATACCAAGTGAGAGCATATATCTCCACCCTCAGCTGGAGGAAGGAGCTGGTGTTTTTGTGTATTTTACTGTCTAGTCATCCTTTTCTGGACAGTTGCCAAATAACAGTGAAAACTATACGTTATTGGAAGCATTGGGATGACAGCTGTAGTTATCATAAAGTTGGAAAATTTTGCCTATGCTTTGCCAAAATATATGTATGGAATGATCAGCCAAATTCTACTAATCATTTGCCACTTTCTTAAAAAAAACTGACACACTGTGTGGCCAGTTTAGTCGTCTGTGATGCTAGCAAGAACATTAGCATGAATGATCCCATGAACGAGTGATCATCTTCATTTTATGTGTACGGCTGGCTTTAGTATAAAACCCATCTCAAATTATTGGTTAATGATTTCTGTGGTTTCAGGACCTACATGTGCAGATGAACGAAACCCCTGTGACCCTAATCCCTGCCACGTGTCAGCAATTTGTCTGGTATTGCCAGAAGGTGGAGCCAAGTGTGAATGCCCAATGGGGAGAGAGGGAGAATTCTGTGAAAAGGGTAAGTTATACAGTTATAATCTTAGTGCAAGTAGGTTTCATACACTCCTTAACGCTGAAATTGCAACACCAAGAAAGAATTGTCGTGGAATTTGGGAAAGTACAGAATCTGTAGATAATGATATGCAAATCATGGAAAAATGGAATCAAAACATAAAAAATATCTCAAATTATTCAATATCAAATGCGAGCATTACATGCAGAAATACAGGCACTTAGGCTACTTTCACACTAGCGTTTTTGCTGGATCAGTCATGAACTCCATTGAAAGTCAATGCGGGACAGATCCGTTTGCTATTGTGCCAGAGAAATGCATTTACTTGCCTTGTGGGTCATGACGGATACGTTTTGCTCCGCATCCCAGGACAGAAAGCAAATTGCAGCAGGCTGTGGTTTGCTCTCCGGTTTGAGGACGGAACAGAATGCATTTTGCAGCATTCCGTTCTGTTCAGTTACGTAACGTTTTGTCGCCATTGACAATGAATGGGAACAAAACTGAAGCGTTTTTTTTCCGGTATTGAGACCCTACGATGGATCTCAATACCGGAAAGTATTAACGCTAGTGTGAAAGTAGCCTTACTCGCCTTGGCATGCTATCAATGAGGTTATTTATGGTTGGGAGGAATTGTCACTGTTCTGCATACAAGTCATCAAGATCCGCTGCTGGCAGCTCCCCTTGTAATTGCTAACCAATGACCTCCCAGATGTGCTTGATTCGAGACAACTCCAGAGATGCTGCAGATCATGGTAGTACATTTAGGCAGCTCACAGTATCACAAGCTACATGTGGCCTAGCATTTTCCTTTTAAAAAAACGGCTCCTGGAACACTTTGGAGAAATTTCTGTGCTACTGGTTCCACAACCAAATCAATGTAACACCAAGCTGTTACTGTACCTGAAATGAAGACTAGAGGGGTCAGACTACTGTATGTTATGCCACCTAACTCCATATTCCCCGGAGTAGGACCAGTGTGATGTTCCTTTGTGAAGGCCTCTTCATAGTGTTGCCCACATGGTCTCCATTGCATCTTGCATCCGAGACAAAAGCAGGAATAGACCTCAAGTCCAGCCTTCATTGCTGTCTTGCTTTGTATCATGATATCCTTTAAGCGGTGGCGTGAGGCCAATGGAACACCTTTAGCTGGACATCTGACTTGCAGCCCAATGTCATGCAGACATCTTCTGATGGTTTGTGTAGACACTGTTTTCCGCCCTACTATTGGGAGGTGACGTTCAATTTCACTTACAGTACAGAGTAGATCGTTACGAACCATTCTTCTAATAAGATGATCCGTCTATGCAGAGGTTCACATTTGTGTCTAAACCAGGCATAGAAAATGGATAATGAGACGGGCCTTCCGGCCCATCCCCTTCCCACCGTGACCATGACGTTTTGTTAACCTGGTGTGAGTGCTGAAAAGTCGCAGATTACAGCGCAAAGGACCTTTGCACCGCAATCTGTGCCAGAAATATGTCTAATATAGGCATATTTCTGGTTAGTAAATGACCCCCTCTGTCCATCCCAGTTTGTGGCAACTGGCGATAACTGGCACATTGACGAACAGGAGGCGTCCCACATGACCTGATCCGATTTTTTTAAGTTTCATGCAGCTTGTATGCCCCTCCCAGGTGCCGCTAGCTGCCTCCTGTAGCTAGGTGCTTGAAAATTTGATCATTTGCAGATCTTGGCGACACCTGCTACTTACTTGATTTGCATAATCGTATGGCTTTTACTTCTTGGTGTTGTAATTTAAATGTTCAGGAGTGTATATGAATCATTTGTGGATCTATTTCTTAGTTGGAGAATTAGCAGTAATATTGATATAGGGCTTAAAGGGATAGTCTCACCTCCTGATTTTAGTGTTGCATTGCTTCCAGCACACTTTCTAAGCTAAAATGTGGGCAGTGCCTCTTATTGGGAGTGATGGCACAGGCAAGCAACTGTGCATGCGTGCTTCCAAGGCTGCTAGTATATGGGAATCACTAGCAGCTATGGCTGAGTGGGCGCTGTGCAGACAACCAATCATAAATGGCTGCCGGAATCTCTTTGCTAGCTGTCCATCTTCTCATAGATGTATAGAACATCTCCAGGGCTGTAGAACATGTCCTGGAGGTGTTCTATACAAGCAGCCATAGTTGAAA
The DNA here is from genome assembly GCF_905171765.1 of Bufo bufo. Taxonomy (NCBI): domain Eukaryota; kingdom Metazoa; phylum Chordata; class Amphibia; order Anura; family Bufonidae; genus Bufo; species Bufo bufo. The sequence continues at coordinate 96,194,240 of NC_053389.1, read as the reverse complement.
TGAGGTGGCTGGGGATGGGAGCAACTGCCATAGAAGATAGAGTGGTGGTCGAGGACTAGAGATAATGTGCGCGTCCAGGCCTTTGCACTCTCGCTCCTGTGATTCAGGCCACCAGAAAGACTGGCTTATACTCTTGTTGTGCGCCAGCGTTGCATTAGGGGCCATAACCACTAGAGACAAGCAGTGTATAAAAAGGAAATTTGAAGATGCAGGGGACCACAGCCATCATTAAAAACAAACATATATTAGTATATTATATACTAATATATTATAGACATAATACATTTAGCTTGATGAGGTGAGACAACCCCTTTAACTTTATGTTAATTTAATGGCATGAATGTTATCCTGCTTGGCTTTGAATGGGTAAATAATGTTACTGAGTAAGAGGTAGAGAATAACCCCTTAGTGACCACGCACATTTTTTTTTATCGCATTCCAAGAGCTATAACATTTTAGTTTTTTCGTCAATGTACTTGTATGAGGTTTTATTTTTTGCAAGTTATAGTTTTTAATGCACCATTTTGGGTACATGTAATGATTGATTAAAGCCAGCTGTTTAGCTAAAGGCGTATTGGTGGTCACTAAGGGAATAATCACACTGGATTAGTGAGACTGTCAAGTTCAATAGCACACCTCTTGATGGCACAAACACTGAACATGTAAGACTTGGTAGAGAAGCACCCTGCAAAGCTTGGAAGGCAGCCAACCAGTTACTCATTCCTGAATATACCACTTGAAGTCTCATCATATGGTAAAGCAGCAGGTTACACCAGAAGATATTAGACCAATTGTGAAAGGCAGCTGTGCTTATTTTATGCCTATCTTTGTTTTTGTTTTTTTTACAGTCAGCGACCAGGATCTAAATTTACCTTTCCTACCTCATTTTAATGGCTACTCCTATTTGGAACTGAAGGGGCTCCAGACATTTGCCACGGATATAACGTAAGTGCCCTGCAGCTTTTTATTCGCTCTTAGGACTGGTCATCATAAATCAAGTTAACTTCATAAGCTAAGTTAAAAAAGAACATATCTGAAAGTTAACCAGTGTCATACCAGAGCTCTGTTATGACAGGTTCCTCAACTACATCACAGGTTGATCAGGGGATTCTTCTGAATGTTATGGGTCTTATATAATGTTAAATTAGATTTTTAGAGCTTAAAATTGAGAGAAAAACCTGACCATTAGAAGAAAATAAGGAACTCCTTAGCCAGAGACAGTGTTGGAAGCCATCAGTACAAATTTAGCAGTAATATGTGTTGTCTGGTTTAGAATACCAATTTTCATATACCCTATTAAGAAATACTGATGGAGCCCTCTATTCAGGAACCTTGCTTATTAGCTAGAGCAGAACATGGCATCCATCAGGACTGCTGGGACCAGTGATTGGCCTCAGCAGTTACATGTGCTAGAACGACACATCATTAGCACATCTTTAGCATTTATGCCATTCTAGCATATGAGACTGCTGAGGCCAATGATTGGCTACAGTGGTCACGAGATCAAGCCACTTCTGCTCCAACAGTGGCGCAGGAATGGTGGATTGTTTGTTATTTTATGTTTCTTTTTTAAATTGGCCACAGGTTACCACCATTGAGGTTGTTGACTTCTGGGCCGGACAACTCTTTTAATTAAGTGGGCAGCCCACTACGGTAATTTCAGCGGCACTGCAGGAGAATTTACAGCTTGATTCCCTCACAGATCACAGCTGATCTTTGGTGGTCCCAGAAGACCATCCTGTGATCAGCTTATTATAAGGATTATTTTTACTGAGAAAAAAAAAATTGTCCTAAGTTTGTTTGTAATATGAAGAAAGTATTGAGATGTCAGTAGATATAAAAAAATAATTTTTTGAATGGATTCTGTCTTTCGCTCAGTGACAAACTTGCCATGGAAGTCATCTTTCTTGCCAACAACCCCAATGGTCTTCTATTTTACAACGGACAGAAAACAGATGGCAAAGGGGACTTTGTATCTTTGGCCTTACATGATGGACATCTGGACTATCGATATGATCTTGGAAAGGGAGCAGCTGTCATTAGGTATGCTATAAATTTCACACCTTTCTTTTGTGTCCCGGTGGCAGAGACCTCAAAGTAGTCACTTCTTTATTAGTTTTCAGTAATATCTCAGTTATTACAATTGAGAGGGGTGGGGGTTGTGCTCCAAGTTGAAGACACAAAGTTCCACTCCTTACTAGCATGTGCCTCCGGTAATTAGGGAAGTAAAGAATGGAACAGCCAAAACAATTGGCACATGTAATCACTGAAATTATTATAATCAAGTACTCATTAGCACAAAAAGTCCAAAGAATACATGTAATAGTAATTGCAGCATTATGTTTGAAAAGTTTCCTGCACGCAATAATCTTGCATTATATTCAATATGAAAACAATTCTTGAATGGAACAATTCAATCACCCTGAGAAGCGAGAATGATGTGGGAGGTACAAACTGACAGCTTTTATATGTATTTTTTCAACATTTTCTAAAGCATCACGGTCATAAATATGACTTGCTGTAATATGCCGACCCCATATATGTATTCTTCTTCTGACAAGGTGACTCCAGGTGGCAATGATTTTATGGACAATTCAAGAGCTAAAAACAGAGGTGATGGGTTTAAAAGTTTTAAATGAAATTAGTAGTAAGTTGGTGAATGCAGGGAGATGACATAATATATATACTAAATATAATATTCTATACTTTGTACTATAATTATCTTATCCACAGGGGAACCTTAGACAGGATGAATGTGTGTAGTCATTATAAGCTGGAAACTTAATATAAATCCTAGTAAAACACATATTATATGGTAAATTAATTTGCTATTGAAATGTTTTGTGGTTTGTTTTCCACTCTTTCTTTTATTTGCCACAGATGGTGCTCTATTCATAGGTTCCCTATCTTCAAAATAACTTATTCCACAACAGATCACAATAGACTACATTACACAAACAGTTTACATGGGCTGATAATCAGGGCAATTATAGGGAAGGACCATTACTAGGAACGTTATTCATAGGAATATTTGCCCTGTGTAACGGTGCCGCCAATGATATGATGAACAATCAGATGAAAGCATTGCTGATGCGGTCACCTACATCATTGTTTCTGGGCAGCAGATCTTCCTGTCTAAACAGTGAAGTGCTGCCTGGAAATAATGATTCTCTTTGGGCACGAGCGATCTCTCTAGTGCTTGCTCATCCCCATTCAATGGACGTGATTGCTGCATGTAGACTTCACCACCTCTGACAAGCAGACAATTAATGGGTATGTACTGTTCCCAATAACTGCCTGCTAAGTCATCTTGTGTAAAGTGACCCTTAGACTGCCATACACAAAAGACAAGGACACACCCCTGACTGGTTGGGTCTCTTGCCTGGTGGTAGCTGGGGCCCCCTTAATGTCATTGAGCAGTTGGGTGCAAGGCATGAGAACAAGAGGAGGAAGATAATGATCGGGTGTAGAGGCCACAGACCAGGCCAGCTTGATTATAGCAAAATAAAGGCTCTTCTTTACTGAATAGATTATAGGACTTACAGTACAGTCGTGGCCAAAATTTTGAGAATTACATAAATATTGGAAATTGGAAAAGTTGCTGCTTAAGTTTTTATAATAGAAATTTGCATATACTCCAGAATGTTATGAAGAGTGATCAGATGAATTGCATAGTCCTTCTTTGCCATGAAAATTAACTTAATCCCAAAAAAACCTTTCCACTGCATTTCATTGCTGTCATTAAAGGACCTGCTGAGATCATTTCAGTAATCGTCTTGTTAACTCAGGTGAGAATGTTTTACGAGCACAAGGCTGGAGATCATTATGTCAGGCTGATTGGGTTAAAATGGCAGACTTGACATGTTAAAAGGAGGGTGATGCTTGAAATCATTGTTCTTCCATTGTTAACCATGGTGACCTGCAAAGAAACGCGTGCAGCCATCATTGCCTTGCATAAAAATGGCTTCACAGGCAAGGATATTGTGGCTACTAAGATTGCACCTCAATCAACAATTTATAGGATCATCAAGAACTTCAAGGAAAGAGGTTCAATTCTTGTTAAGAAGGCTTCAGGGCATCCAAGAAAGTACAGCAAGCGCCAGGATCGTCTCCTAAAGAGGATTCAGCTGCGGGATCGGAGGGCCACCACTGCAGAGCTTGCTCAGGAATGGCAGCAGGCAGGTGTGAGCGCATCTGCACGCACAGTGAGGCGAAGACTTTTGGAAGATCGCCTGGTGTCAAGAAGGGCAGCAAAGAAGCCTCTTCTCTCCAAAAAAAACATCAGGGACAGATTGATCTTCTGCAGAAAGTATGGTGAATGGACTACTGAGGACTGGGGCAAAGTCATATTCTCCGATGAAGCCTCTTTCCGATTGTTTGGGGCATCTGGAAAAAGGCTTGTCCGGAGAAGAAAAGGTGAGCGCTACCATCAGTCCTGTGTCATGCCAACAGTAAAGCATCCTGAGACCATTCATGTGTGGGGTTGCTTCTCATCCAAGGGAGTGGGCTCACTCACAATTTTGCCCAAAAACACAGCCATGAATAAAGAATGGTACCAAAACACCCTCCAACAGCAACTTCTTCCAACAATCCAACAACAGTTTGGTGAAGAACAATGCATTTTCCAGCACGATGCAGCACCGTGCCATAAGGCAAAAGTGATTACTAAGTGGCTCGGGGACCAAAACGTTGACATTTTGGGTCCATGGCCTGGAAACTCCCCAGATCTTAATCCCATTCAGAACTTGTGGTCAATCCTCAAGAGGCGGGTGGACAAACAAAAACCCACTAATTCTGACAAACTCCAAGAAGTGATTATGAAAGAATGGGTTGCTTTCAGTCAGGAATTGGCCCAGAAGTTGATTGAGAGCATGCCCAGTCGAATTGCAGAGGTCCTGAAAAAGAAGGGCCAACACTGCAAATACTGACTCTTTGCATAAATGTCATGTAATTGTCCATAAAAGCCTTTGAAACGTATGAAGTGCGTGTAATTATATTTCACTACATCACAGAAACAACTGAAACAAAGATCTAAAAGCAGTTTAGCAGCAAACTTTGTGAAAACTAATATTTGTGTCATTCTCAAAACTTTTGGCCACGACTGTACAAATACATGCAGTAGTTACAGTTCTGAAGTATTTCACAGAGTAGGCTTTTTCCCAAAATGCAATGATGGTAGTAATCCTACCTGAGTGAGTCTGTCACTCTAAAATAAACAGCAATCTTCCCAAATGACCTCAGGCAAATTTATCTGCAAAGCTCAGTCTACAGTCTGAGATTGGATGGCCAGTCTATCTCAGAAATGTGGTGTGCACCAGAAGCAATAAACCTAGACCATGGGCAGTAAAGCCCAAAACCATAAACGTGTGTTACCTTTACTCACTCAGTCCAAACATGGTTCTCAACCATCCGCAAAATGTCAATGCTTTTTTCTGTCAGAGGTAGTTTTCAACAGTGTTGCTCTTTCTGGCTGCTTTCCACTCTCAGAAATGGAGTTTTCCTGGAGAAGAGTTCAGGGACTTTTTGACAATGCGCCCCAAAACAAGTCCTTTCTCTAGCTTGGCTTGTTAAGAACTTACTATTGCTAGCCAGGGGGAAAAGGGAACAGCCCATAACCCTAAGACTTCCAGTTTCCTGCCTACAGACATAGGTTCACACAGTGCATAGATCATATTCACTTTAATAATGAATCGTAATAGTAGCAGTGAACCTGGTATTAACCCTTTAGCAGTAACAGGTCACTGTACTTCTCTCTTCCGACAGCCATCAGGGGAGTGTTGTGAGGCAGTGGGTTCATCCAACATACATCGACTGTGTATGGCAAGCTTTAGGCTTCGGTCACATCACCGTTCAGCCTTTCCGTTCTCCTGCTCCGTTTAGGAGCAGGAGAATGGAAAGGACGGAGAAGGCACATAACTGAGCCAAACGGAGCCTAAGGACCCCATAGACTATAATGGGGTCAGTTATCTTTCCGCTCAGAAGATGATTTTGGAGCGGAGACAAAAGTTGTGCATGCAGGACTTTTGTCTCCGCTTCAAAATCATCTTCTGAGTGGAAAGATAACGGACCCCATTATAGTCTATGGGGTCCTTAGGCTCCGTTTGGCTCAGTTATGTGCCTTCTCCGTCCTTTCCATTCTCCTGCTCCTAAACGGAGCAGGAGAACAGAAAGGCTGAACGGTGATGTGACCGAAGCCTAAAGCTTGCCATACACAGTCGATGTATGTTGGATGAACCCACTGCCTCACAACACTCCCCTAAGGGCTCCGTTTGGCTCAGTTATGTGCCTTCTCCGTCCTTTCCGTTCTCCTGCTCCTAAACGGAGCGGTGATGTGAACGAAGCCTTAGCAGTGCATATTGATGTTATGGAAACACAGTGCTCAGCGTACCCACCACATACTTACAGTGTTACATGAGTATACAGAAGGAAATGTTGCAACCCAGTTAAAAAACAAATAGAAAATGAGTCATTTCTGTAATGTCAAGACTGCAGATAATGAAATTTAATATCCATATTCCTTTTCTGAATTTTAGGAGCAAAGAAAAAATTCCCCTCGACACCTGGATTAGCGTTACTCTGGAGCGCAGCGGCAGGAAAGGCTTGATGCGTATCAATAACAGGGAACAGGTCACAGGAGAGTCACCGGTAAGAGAAGAGGCCTACTAACATTTAGGATGGGAAGAAGGCGCCTTTACTTCTTTCTATAAAGCAATCACCTGACACCATCACAGAGAAGTATTAGGCTATATTCACACATGCCTGATTTCTGCCACAGATGTGCTAGTGGATCCATATGTAGATTATCCCTATTTCAATTCTGTTAGGCTAATCCATGGCTTCTGTGTACAGAGTAATGAACGTAGAGCCATTGTGCAGCTTCTCTCTTGATTGACAGGTCTCTCCCAATATGTGAGAATGAAGCTGAGAATGGCGGGGAGTGGATGGACAGTGGACTCTTCTCTCTGCTGCAGCATTCAGGGGAAACCATAGCTCTCTATCATGAGGGACCATGTCAGGATTTCATGCTGTCCGTGGTTCAGGCAAAATGAATCTGATGACAGGTTCCCTTTAAAGTTGGATCCATATTTGCCTCCGATAAAACCAAGCTGCCAGAGCTCAAAATGAGAAGTATTATCATGGCGACATTACAATGACTGCTTGTACTTCAGAACATAAATTTAACATTGTTTTCACACTTACAGATCACTCTAAAGAGGCTTTAATCTCTTGTAAATTCTCCATTAAGGTGGATCTACTGTATGTATTTATTACCAAGGAAACAGGATTCTTAAAACTCACAAATCTCTGTGCTAATTTTGCGCCATCATTCCCCTACCCAGGAGATTCCCAACCTGTGTGTCAATGCAACATGTCTCAGCAGAAGCCTGAGTGTGTCATAGGGATCTAGGGTTGAAATGTGAGAGGTGCTGCAAATGTGTAAACAGGTGCCATTGAGACTGCAATGAATTATGTAATGCATTTTACCAGTATCTGCATTATATACATCCAGTGGCGTGCTTAGGGGGGGGGGGGGGGGGGTCCACCCCGGGTGTCAGGCACTCGCCGACGGATTACTTATTATATGGGACAGGAAGCCACAGTCATGAGCAATACATATAAGAATCTTCCTAGTAATAACTATGGGGGAGATTTATCAAACTGGTGTAAAGTAGAACTGGCTTAGTTATCCCTTAGCAACCAATCAGATTCCACCTTTCATTTTTCACAGCTCCTTTGGAAAATGAAAAGGGGAATCTGATTGGTTGCTATGGGAAACTAAGCCAGTTCTACTTTACACCAGTTTGATAAATCTCCTCCAAATTATGTTTGTGTTATAACACTGAGATTGTTATACTGATTCCTGCTGTTGTTAAAATGGTACTATTTATATAAAAAATTGCAATTTTATATATATATATATATATATAGTAAACTGTTTACGTGAGAATCATTACATAATATAGTATATACTGTATATCTGTATATCTATTTCTATCTATTTATCTATCCATGCATGTTGGAGACACAAATAGATGGTAACTGTAACAAGGAAGAGTACAGAACACAATACAAAGAAGTAACAGACATGACAGAGCATAGATACTAAATATTCAGACTAAAATATGGTTTCTTGATCTAGATAAATCGAAGTATTAATGATGAATAATTTGCGCTGCTCATCACCTCCATTAAAACGCCTTATTCCTGTGGCTTAAAGGGGTTATCCAATATCATAAACTGCCCCCCCCCCCCATATGCCGGGCCCCTCACAGGTGATATACTTACCCTGCTCCCTGCGCCGCTCCTAGTCCCCGCACCGCCGCTGCTGCTTCTCCCCGTGCGCCGATGAAGACATCTGGTGTAGGGGGGGGAGCAGCCAATGGCAGGCGGGGACGAGCCTCCCTAGCATCGCGGGTGAAGCTAGGGAGACTCGTCCCCGCCTGCCATTGGCTGCTCCCTTCCCTAGGAGCGGCGCAGGTAGCGGGATAAGTATATTCCCTGTGAAGGGCCCGGCACATGGGCGGGCAATTTATGATATTGGATAACCCCTTTAGAGGCTATGTACACAGCTGGATGCATTTTTATTATTGCATTGTATTTATTTTGGGCAAAAAAAAAAAACATTTTTCCAAAAGGTTTTATTAAAAGATTTCAGGCAATCGTCCTGTGCAGCTCATATCTTTTCACATACAATGACGGCTGCTCTTTCTCCTCCACATAGACATCTGTTAGAGGAGCTTGGTGACGGCTCATTCTCCCATCCTTTTCCCTGTAAGAGCTCATAAATACTTATTTAAGCTGAAATCATATTAATTTAATTAAGAATTTAGCTTAAAAGAGTTGGACCCCTTTACATATATCTAGCAATCCAGTTTAGTTCCCCTCTGGCGTGACTGAAGCCAGAACTGATCCCTCAGGTTTCTGTAGGATAGTTAACAAACCTCTAGTACATCACTTATGGCACCAGATGTCAAATAGCGTCGGACAGAAAAATGCTGCATGCTGTGTTTTTCTGTCTGGCGCTATCAGTCTGTAGACACCAGACCTGTGCACATGCATTAGTTGTGTCCAGCTCCCGGCCTAAAACAACTGGCCGGGCACAACTGATGTATGCGAGGTGGGCCTTACAGGCAGAGCCATCTGAAGGCTCCTGTGATGGATTTTACTGTGAAACAGAAAAGCAGCCAGCATTAAATGTGAGAAGTTGTAGGCTGCAGAGGACAAATGGGTCAAACTTTTTATTAAAGACTTACAAGAAAAATGTTTAAGTCTAAAATATGTAGAAGGAAAAAGTGCATTCAGAGGTGTCCATAACATCAGCATCTGAGTGCCATGTGTGTCTAGCACACTACCTAAATAAATAGGCCGTTTTTTTGGAAGTGGTGAGGGCTGTAAATCCTTCTACAATGCTCTAGTGCTGTGATTGCAGAGCACCTTGGATTGTTACATGGTAGCAGTGTTCCGGTAGCCTTCTCCGCCAGGCAATTGGAGGATCGTCTGGACGCAGACCGCAGCATGCAGCAGCTTGTGTCCGACGGGCTCTTCGCCTGTCAGTGCATGAGAACAGAATGTCTGTCGGACTGACACCATTATACTTTAATGGGGCCGATGGACATTCCATTTGCGACCGGCAGTGCCAGATTCTGTTCATTCCGGCAGGCTATTCTGTGACTAAACAGCCTGCCAGAATTAAATATGCAGATGTGAAGCTAGCCTTAGGTGTAGAGTGGTGATGCTTTTAATCTGTTACCAGTTGGGGGGGGGGGGGTGTCCCTGCACAGTCTGACACTGGCAACAATGACTGAATAATGTCAGACTGTGCAGGGACACACCTCTAACTGGTAACACCCATCTGGACCTTTATTGCAAACTGCTAGCAATTCATTCATAGCTTCTAAAAGTAATAATTGAGGAATGGTACAACATACAGTCATAAGAAAAGATTTTTCAGGATGGTTATTACAAGTGGGATGCCAAGTAGTTGCCAAAACAGACATGTCAGGAGAGGTTTCAGGTCCTTGTTAAATTCAGAAAGTTTCAGAAACTTGTATCTGGAATTTCTCACCGGAAGCTAAAACCCTGGTGGATGTACAGTACAGACCAAAAGTTTGGACACACCTTCTCATTCAAAGAGTTTTCTTTATTTTCATGACTATGAAGGCATCAAAACTATGAATTAACACATGTGGAATTATATACATAACAAACAAGTGTGAAACAACTGAAAATATGTCATATTCTAGGTTCTTCAAAGTAGCCACCTTTTGCTTTGATTACTGCTTTGCACACTCTTGACATTCTCTTGATGAGCTTCAAGAGGTAGTCCCCTGAAAGGGTCTTCCAACAGTCTTGAAGGAGTTCCCAGAGATGCTTAGCACTTGTTGGCCCTTTTGCCTTCACTCTGCGGTCCAGCTCACCCCAAACCATCTCGATTAGGTTCAGGTCCGGTGACTGTGGAGGCCAGGTCATCTGGCGCAGCACCTCATCACTCTCCTTCATGGTCAAATAGCCCTTACTTTCAAAGTTTTCCAAATTTTTCGGCTGACTGACTGACCTTCATTTCTTAAAGTAATGATGGCCACTCGTTTTTCTTTACTTAGCTGCTTTTTTCTTGCCATAATACCAATTCTAACAGTCTATTCAGTAGGACTATCGGCTGTGTATCCACCTGACTTCTCCTCAACGCAACTGATGGTCCCAACCCCATTTATAAAGGCAAGAAATCCCACTTATTAAACCTGACAGGGCACACCTGTGAAGTGAAAACCATTTCAGGGGACTACCTCTTGAAGCTCATCAAGAGAATGCCAAGAGTGTGCAAAGCAGTAATCAAAGCAAAAGGTGGCTACTTTGAAGAACCTAGAATATGACATATTTTCAGTTGTTTCACACTTGTTTGTTATGTATATAATTCCACATGTGTTAATTCATAGTTTTGATGCCTTCATAGTCATGAAAATAAAGAAAACTCTTTGAATGAGAAGGTGTGTCCAAACTTTTGGTCTGTACTGTATCTCAGATGTGTTTCATCACACCACAGCAAACACAGACATATAGACATACACACGGATACAGGACATGCAAGACATATGGACAGATATGGCTGCATAACAACCGCCTCATATCCTATGTGCATGCACATACTCCACAGGAGGCACAGAGAGTGGGCACCGTTTTTATAGTTATTGGTGCACTACTTTTTGACATATGAGGACAACTTAATTTATTCAGTTTTTATTTTTTATTTCAAGGAAGAATGCTTAGAATAGGGATTTATATGGCCCCTGCCATTTGTTTCCACTTACAATCATATCACTTCTTGTCATAACCAGATTTGGTGAGAAATACATAAGTATGCAAGGCTCTGTTCATACTGGTGTCACATGTTGTAATGAAGTTGTGATGGCTACCCCAGTGACTTATAATAAGGTCTGTAAGATCTCTCTTGGGGTTCTAGTATTTTTATTGCAGGCTGCACTTCTTGCCTCATGCACATGACCGTACGTTGGGTCCGCGGGCAATCAGCATTTTTTGCAGATCGCACGCAGACCCATACATTTCTATGGGGCTGCAAAAAATGCAAACATCACATAGATATAATCGGTATCCGCATTCGTCCCGAAAAAATAAAACAAAACAGAAGACAAACATTTCCTATTTTTGTCCATTTTGAGGACGGGACTAGGCATTTCTCCAATAGGGATAGGAAAGTGCAGGACACACATGGGCGGTATCCATGTTTTGTGGATCCGCTGATTTCGACTGCAAAACACATACGGTTGTGTGCATGAGGCCTAACCCTGATGAAAACCCCATGATGCAAATGTGAGCAGAACACGCTGCAGATTTTGTTGCTGATTTTTCCGCAACTGAAATCAGTTCCATTTATTTCAGTGGGGGCAGCAAGCACATAGATTTCTGCAATCCCCAGGTGAATGGAACTGAATTTTCGGCAACAAACTCTGCAACGCGTGAAGGTAATTAAGAAGACTGCTGGACATTCCCAGCAGCGCAGCATTCTCTGTTTCTATGTTTATTATACAGGGAGAGTCTATGAAACCCTGATCTATCCCATTATATCGAGCTTTCCAATCTATTCACATTGACATGCACCGACAAAGAGCCTTTCCTCTGCGGCGTATCATGTCAGCACCGTGCACAGCTCCTCATCTCATTGAAGCGACAGTGATCTATGGGAAGGCAGGACGTTTCCAGTAAATACATCACAATGTATAAAAAGAGCATTGTAATTGATGTCAAATCACCAAACAGAATTGCAAGTAGCGATTGGCACAAGGCCATACAATTAAGAGAAAGCCGGCTGCATTGCTTGAGTTAAGCAGTTGTCTCTGGCTGCTAGCACGGACTGATGCTTTAATTGCCACTCCGTGCTCTGTGGGGACCGCCGCTCTACACTAGCTATTTTTTAAAGCTTGCTAAAAAAAACTTTGAATTGTGGATGGATGACGTCAGCCGCCCTGCACGCTAAAGCTTTTACAACCCACTGATGACTTCTTTTCTCCCCTTTCTCCTCTTCTCTTTGTCTTTTGCTATTGTTGCACTCTCTGGATTTCAGAAATCCCGTAAGGTAAAGATAAGCACATGTGTTTCATCCCATATCCCATGTGAACCCTCCATTCCAGTTAATCACCCTTAGACTAGATTACGTCCCGGCTTTGGTGTCTCTCTCTTTCTCTCTCCTCCTTTAATGTATTTTTTTTCTCCTTTTCAATTTCTTTCATCGTACTGAGCATTTTCCGATAATTTACAGCCATCCATCTCATAACTCCCGTGAGCATCAAGTACTAATTAACGTAGACCTTTAATCAATGGGAGGGTTCAGGGTCTGTGTTATTTAGGGAATAGCAGCTTATTTCGTGGCACAAAAGAGCTTCACAAGTACACGTCTGCACTAGTGGGATGTGAAGGGCATGCGTAGCAGAGAGAATTATCTTAGTGAAGGTGATCTTGTGGGGTTAGTTCGGGGGTAGGACACAGAGTTTTGTGGATCTGTTTGACTTTTATGCTTTTCAATGCCGCACTCTACACATAACCAGCAGAGGGCGCCCTAGAAACATCAAAATGTGTCGAAGAATGCTACCTTTTCTCGATTGTCTCCTCAGGGCAAAATTGCATAGAACAGTTTCATAGCTTCATAGGGCTCTGCAGGTATACATTATAAATACATTGAACTCTCTGCTTCCATTATATCCTGGGATACAGCGAGATCAGAGTGCCCTCTGGCATGCTGATAGCTGATGTTAAAAAGCCGGTTAGCAGGCAGGAGAATAGAAGGATTTCTGGAAGGAAGAAAAAATAGTATAAGTTGGGTGATGGTTCCTTGAAATTCCAGATCTGGCATTTTTCCACAGATATAGAACATTAGTGGTTGAGAGCATCTCATTAGTCATCATTAATACACTGAGCAAAAATATAAACACAACACTTTTGGTTTTGCTCCCATTTTGCATGAGCTGAACTCAAAGAGCTGAAACATTTTCTACATACACAAAAGACCCATTAATCCCAAATATTGTTCACAAATCTGTCTAAATCTGTGTTAGTGAGCACTTCTCCTTTGCCGAGATAATCCATCCCACCTCACAGGTGTGGCATATAAAAGTGCTGATTAGACAGCATGAATATTGCACAGGTGTGTCTTAGACTGCCCACAATAAAAGAACCACTCTGAAATGTGCAGTTTGATCGCACAGCACAATGCCCAGATGTCGCAACGTTTGAGGGAGCATGCAATTGGCATGCTGACTGCAGGAATGTCTACCAGAGCTGTTGCCTGTGCAATGAATGTTAATTTCTCCACCATAAGCCGTCTCCAAAGGCGTTTCAGAGAATTTGGCAGTACAGCCAACTGGCCTCACAACCGCAGACCACGTGTAACCACACCAGCCCAGGACCTCCACATCCAGAATGTTCTTGTCACGGAACCATGAACTAGACGTACAACAAGAGATAAGTGAAAATAAGAAGGCTTTATTGAAAATAAAGCTGTAAAGCAAAAGTCCAAACGAATGGTGAAACCGAAGCAGAGTCTTTGAGAGGCCAGAGATCAGGAACCAGAAGGGTAGTCAGGCGAATCCAGGATCAGGAACCAGCAGGGTAGTCAGACGAAGCCAGGATCAGGAACCAGCAGGGTAGTCAGACGAAGCCAGGATCAGGAACCAGCAGGGTAGTCAGACGAAGCCAGGATCAGGAATCAGCAGGGTAGTCAGACGAAGCCAGGATCAGGAACCAGAAGCAGCAGCAGTCTTAGAAGCATGTGAACACAGGAGGACCAAGCAAGGAACCGAAGCCACAGACCTCCTATATATATGAGCTAGGCATCCAGCTCCTCCCAGTGGGAAGGAGGAGCCGCAGGGTGGAAGGCTACAAGAAACCCAGAAACCAAGATGGCCACCAGCACATGTCAAACGAAGGAGAACAGCAAGAAGGTAAGACCATGACAGTACCTCCCCCTCAAGGGCCCCTCCTCCGCGGAGCAAAAAACGGTTTCTGAGGGAAGCGTGCGTGGAAGGCTCGGAGCAAGGCAGGAGCATGGACATCTGCGGAGGGAACCCAGGAACGCTCCTCTGGACCATAACCACGCCAATGGACCAAAAACTGCACCCGACCGCGGACCAGGCGTGAGTCCAGGATATTGCTCACCTCATACTCCTCATGATTGCCCACTCGGACCGGACGAGGCCGAGGAACCGAGGAAGTGAAACGATTACACACCAGTGGCTTCAACAGAGAGACATGAAACACGTTAGAGATCCGCATGCCAGGAGGAAGCGCAAGGGCATAGGCTACCGGGTTTACCCTGCGAAGCACTCGGAAGGGACCAACAAAGCGAGGCGCCAGCTTGGGAGTGGGCACTCGAAGGTTGAGGTTGCGGGTGGACAACCATACACGGTCTCCGACCTGGTAGGAAGGAGCAGGCGCTCGTCTGCGATCAGCCTGGAGTCTCTGGCGCTGCGCAGAGGCCTCAAGGGACTTCTGGATCTGTACCCAAGAAGCACGTAGGACGGAAAGGTGATCCTCCACAGCCGGAATATCCTGGGGAGAGAATACCTCCGGTAACACGGCAGGTTGGAACCCATAATTGGCCATGAAGGGAGACGTCCCAGAGGAAGAGTTCACCGCCGTGTTCCTGGCAAACTCAGCCCAAGGCAGAAGGTCAACCCAATTGTCTTGGTGATCGGAGACATAGCAACGAAGGAATTGCTCCAAGGCCTGATTGGATCGTTCTGCGGCCCCATTGGACTGAGGGTGGTAGGCCGAGGAGAAGGAGAGATGAATCCCCAACTGGGAGCAAAAGGCGCGCCAGAACCTGGACACAAACTGACTCCCCCGATCCGACACAATCTCCTTGGGCAAACCGTGCAACCGGAAGACCTCCCTGGCAAAAATCGTGGCCAACTCTTGTGCAGAGGGTAACTTCTTGAGAGGAACACAGTGGCACATTTTGGAAAACCGATCCACAATCATGAGAATGACCGTATGGCCTCGGGATGCAGGGAGGTCCACAATGAAATCCATCCCCAGGTGTGACCATGGGCGCTCCCCGGTGGCTATGGGTTGCAGAAGGCCCAACGGAAGGTGCCGAAGGGACTTACTCTGGGCACAAACGGAGCATGCCGCTACATATGCGGCGATGTCGGAACGTAGGGAAGGCCACCAGAACAGACGTGAAACAGCCCAGGACAGCTGATTCTTTCCAGGATGCCCCGCGGTCTTGGAGTTATGGTAGGTTCGCAACAACCGAGTGCGCAACTCCTCAGGCACAAAACATCTGCCGTTGGGTCTCCCAGAGGGAGCACCAGATTGAGCCGCCAAAATCTGCTCACCCAGGGGAGAGGTCAGGCTGGTGCGAATGGCGGCCAGGATCTGATTCGGAGGTATGACCGAAGTCGGAATCGACTCCTCCCTGGACAGCTCGGAGTACTGCCGTGATAGGGCATCCGCCCTGATGTTCTTGGAACCGGGTAGGTAGGAGACCACGTAATTAAAACGTGACAAGAACAGAGCCCATCTGGCCTGACGTGGTGTCAATCTCTTGGCCTCAGAAAGGTAGGTCAGATTCTTATGGTCCGTCAGGATGAGAACCGGAACCACCGAACCCTCGAGCAAGTGCCTCCATTCTTTAAGGGCCTGCACGATGGCCAATAACTCCCTGTCACCAATCTGATAGTTGCACTCCGCGCGCGGAAGACAGTTTCCGGGAGTAAAACCCACAAGGAAGCAGAGGACCCTCTGGTGTTCTACGCTGAGACAGAAGGGCGCCTACTCCCGTCTCAGACGCGTCCACCTCGAGGACAAAGGGCAACCCAGGGTTGGGATGCGACAGAATCGGAGCCGACACAAAAGCGGACTTTAGGGCCTCAAAAGCTCGGATGGCCTCGAGCGGCCAGACCTGGGAATTACTGCCCTTCCTGGTCAGATCCGTGAGAGGCTTGGCCAGCATGGAAAAGTCCCTGATGAACTTCCGATAATAATTGGCGAAGCCCAAAAAGCGCTGCAGGGAACGAAGACCACTGGGCTGGGGCCACTGTAAGACAGCCGAAACCTTCTCAGGATCCATGGAGAACCCCTCAGCGGAAATGATGTAACCTAAGAAGGTTACCTGGGATCGGTGAAATTCGCATTTCTCAAGCTTACCGAACAGCTTGTTCTCTCGTAACCGTTGCAACACTCGTCTGACATCCAGAATGTGGGCCTCCATGGATTCAGAATATACCAAGATGTCATCCAAATAGACCACCACACACTGCTGCAACAGGTCACGGAAAACATCGTTGATGAATTCCTGAAAGACTGCGGGCGCATTGCACAACCCAAAGGGCATAACCAAGGATTCATAATGACCGGTCCTGGTGTTAAACGCGGTCTTCCACTCATCGCCCGCCTTGATCCATACCAGGTTATATGCCGCCCTCAGGTCGAGTTTGGTAAAGACCGTGGCCCCTTTAAGGCGATCGAACAGCTCGGAAATCAAGGGTATCGGGTAAGCGTTCTTGATCGTGATGCGATTGAGACCCCTGTAATCGATGCAAGGCCTCAACTCACCGCCCTTCTTTTTCACAAAGAAAAATCCAGCCCCTGCCGGGGACGAGGATTTGCGAATGTGTCCGCGTGAAAGCGCCTCCCTCACGTACTCCTCCATGGCCTCATTCTCCGCTACCGACAGTGGATAGACTTTGCCACGAGGAGGAACGGCACCAGGTTGTAACTCTATGGCACAATCGTATGGGCGGTGCGGAGGTAGGGCAACCGCGCGCACCTTATCGAATACATCCCGGTACTCCTCGTATTCAGGAGGCAACAGAGAGTCCGAGGAAGTACACAGCAACTTGACAGACCCATGGATGCAACTAGCCCCACACTGCGGTGACCACGAGAGGATCTCGGCCGATCTCCAATCGAAAGTCGGATTATGCTTCTGGAGCCAGGGGTAGCCCAAGACCACCGAGTAGTGTGGAGACGAAATAACCTGGAGGCAGACCGACTCTCTGTGAACGGCACCAATGGCTATCCCCACTGGAAGGGTCTCATGAGTCACGTGTGACGACAGAAGGGGTCTGCCGTCTATCGCCTCAAGAGCCAGTGGGGAACCTCGAGCCTGCAGAGGAATGGAATTGGCGGCAGCGAACACACCATCAATGAACAAACCACCAGCACCAGAGTCCACCAACGCCTGGGTCGTCACCGAGCCCCCGACCCAGGAGAGGACAACAGTGATCAGTGGTTTGTCAACACGGGAAACCGGGGACGAGGAGACTCCACCCAAGATCTGCCCCCGACAGGATCTCAGGTGCGAGCGTTTCCCGGACGGTTCGGACATGCCAACCGAAAATGCCCACCGAGACCACAGTACATGCATCGACCCTCGCGTCTCCGGAGTACCCTCTCCCCCTCGGACAGGCGAGCAAACCCCAGCTGCATGGGTTCACCCCCAGACAAGTCATCCCCAGGAGGCGTGGGAGGAGAGGGAGGCACGGGTGGGACAGCAAACGTAGGCGCCAATCTGTTAGAAGACCTCCGCAGGCTCTCCTTAAAGGAAGGTCTCTCCCTGAGTCTGGTGTCAATTAAAATCAGGAAAGAAATAAGAGACTCGAGCTCCACTGGTAGGTCCTTAGCTGCAACCTCATCCTTCAAGGCATCCGAGAGACCATGAGAGAAAGCAGCGACCAGAGCCTCATTATTCCAGCCCACCTCTGCTGCCAGGGTACGAAACTCAATGGCGTATTCAGCTACGGATCGTGAACCCTGTCTGATGGACATAAGGAGCTTCGCAGCAGAGGCAGCACGAGCCGGCACATCGAATACCTTCCGAAGAGAAGCAACAAAACCGGAAAACTCGGCAACCACCGGATTGTTGTTCTCCCATAAAGGGCTGGCCCAGGCCAAGGCCTTGTCCGAGAGCAGCGAGATCAAGAAGCCCACCTTTGATCTCTCAGTAGGAAAGGCATGTGGCAGCAACTCGAAATAAATGCCCACCTGGTTAAGGAAACCTCGGCACTGAGTTGGCTCTCCCCCAAAGCGCTGTGGAAGAGGGGCAGAACCGGTCATACCCCGAAACACCGCAGGCGCAACAACAGGTGTCGGGATAGACTCTGGCGCAACAACCGGAGCGGCAGTAGGAGCGACAACCGACCCTTCGGCAACGGGAGCGAAATGAGCCGTGCGTTCAAGCAGGGTTTGCAACGCCACAGCGAACCGACCCAACAGGTGATCCTGCTGATCAAGTCTGGCAACCAGCATGGGTAGCGAGGATGGCCCTGTACCGTCAGAACTCATGGCTTGGTCCTAATGTCACGGAACCATGAACCAGACGTACAACAAGAGATAAGTGAAAATAAGAAGGCTTTATTGAAAATAAAGCTGTAAAGCAAAAGTCCAAACGAATGGTGAAACCGAAGCAGAGTCTTTGAGAGGCCAGAGATCAGGAACCAGAAGGGTAGTCAGCCGAATCCAGGATCAGGAACCAGCAGGGTAGTCAGACGAAGCCAGGATCAGGAACCAGCAGGGTAGTCAGACGAAGCCAGGATCAGGAACCAGCAGGGTAGTCAGACGAAGCCAGGATCAGGAACCAGCAGGGTAGTCAGACGAAGCCAGGATCAGGAACCAGAAGCAGCAGCAGTCTTAGAAGCATGTGAACACAGGAGGACCAAGCAAGGAACCGAAGCCACAGACCTCCTATATATATGAGCTAGGCATCCAGCTCCTCCCAGTGGGAAGGAGGAGCCGCAGGGTGGAAGGCTACAAGAAACCCAGAAACCAAGATGGCCGCCAGCACTTGTCAAACGAAGGAGAACAGCAAGAAGGTAAGACCATGACAGTTCTGAGACCAGCCACCCGGACAGCCGCAGCAACAATCGGTTTGCATAACCAAAGAATTTCTGCACAAACTGTCAGAAACCGTCTCAGGGAAGCTCATCTGCAATATTCATGCTGTCTAATCAGCACCTTGATATGCCACACCTGTGAGGTGGGATGGATTATCTCGGCAAAGGAGAAGTGCTCACTAACACAGATTTAGACAGATTTGTGAACAATATTTGAGAGTAATGGGTCTTTTGTGTATGTAGAAAATATTTCAGATCTTTGAGTTCAGCTCATGCAAAATGGGAGCAAAACCGAAAGTGTTGCGTTTATATTTTTGCTCAGTGTAATAAAGATCATGAGTACGTACACCCTTTGTGATACCTCTCTTTCATCTTTCTACTAGGCACCGCACACTGCTCTAAACCTGAAAGAGTCCCTCTATGTGGGTGGATCACCCGATTTTAGCAAATTGGCTCGAGCTGCAGCCATATCTACCAGCTTTGAAGGGGCCATCCAGAAGGTAAGAATCAGTGGATGCACTGATGATGCAATTCATACTGATGATGTCATCATGCCAGTGGCTCGGTGCTTGGCACAGCTAAAATTCACCAACTTAAAATTTGCATGGGGTTTTTATGTACTTGTGTTTGGTTGGTTCAGTGTGGCTTTCTATGATATTGTCTTCTAAATGTGTAATAGATTATGAAACATGAATTAGCCACTTTATTTATTCTATGTCTATTATAAAACTGATACAAATTCAGTTTTATCATTTTATGTGTTCTCAATAGCTGTAAAACAGATGCATGTACAGCAAAGGGGAAAAAAGGTAAAGTCTAGCAAAGAATGTCTGCTTCACCATGTTTGCTTTTTGTAGATCTCCATTAAGGGTCTTCCTGTACTGAGGGAGGAGAACATTCACAATGCCATTGAAATCTCTCCTTACCGTGGTCATCCCTGTACCCAGAAACCAAACCCTTGCCAGAATGGAGGACTTTGCTCACCCCAGAAAGAAAGCTTTGAGTGCATCTGCCAGAGAGGATTTTCAGGAGGCCATTGTGAGAAAGGCAAGTTCACCAGTTTTAGTTTTGGATCTAGTGTGAATTCTCTCCTTGTAATATTGCATGATTACATGGGAAGGAGTGACTTTACTGGACAATGATAATGTTGTCACCAGCACCTAATAGTAAGCTGATAAGATGGCTACCCTCATTATGTTAGGGTGATTATGATCATGCAAAGATAGGGAGGGTCCAAAAGGGGTTCCTCTGTTCAGCAGAGGGAGCTTGGCACCAAATCTGTCCCAATATCTTTCCAAAGAGTCAATTGTGAGCTAACTGGCTTCTTGCTGTAACTAATCATTGTTTTTAGGCTACTTTAACATCTAAGGCATAGATTGCGGCAGGCTGTTCTGGCAGAGAACAGTAGTGCCGGAATTCTCCGGGTCCAGCACTGCCGGATGCGGCCGGACATAAACCGCTGCCAGATAAGGCGGCTTGTGGGATCTCCATGCCACAGATGTGAAAGTAGCCTTAGATGGGCTCTGTTTTTTACAAAATAGTATTGATGGCTCATACTGTCTAGAAACTATAGGTGAATGCACTGTAAAATGAGCTTGTGTGTGCCAATGTTATAATGTACTGCATTATAAACTTTTATTATACGATGGAGAGTTAGCTCTTCATATAGATTATTCAACAGCCGGGTGTAAAGGATACACTTCCTAGAATGTAAACCACCGTCTCTGTGACTACCAAGGAATGTAAAGTCTCCCAGCATTCCATAGTAGTCACAGAGGTTGCTTGTGGTTTTTCATTCTAGGATGTGTATTTTTTTTATTTTTTTTATTCTTTATTCATTTTGTCATGAAAAAACAATACCATGTACAATAAAATGTACAACATTTAACAAACAGTACAAATAACTAAAGAAGAAAGGGTCCTAAAAAGAGAGATATTCATCACTAAAAGTCTCATTGTGAAAGGATAGCAAAAGACACATCCATCGGAGCAAAAATCCATATGATAACGCCGAATATGAGCGAGGGAAACAGAGGGGCACCTTAAGACAAGCCCATGTACAAGTTATGAATTCTTAGATACAGAGCTGAGCTGGAGTTGGCACAACGTTCCGTTCAAATACCACTTGGTCAACGTGAATGGCTTTAGTACATCTGCTATTTCTGCATCGGTCAGAAATTTAACAATAAAGCACCGCCTTTTACTAAAGACTCTAGGAGCCTGCTTCTCTTTGTGCGCTCCAAGATCATTAGACTCTTCACCTGGTCCAGGACTGCATCCCCAGATGGTACAGTAGATTGCAACCAATGCTGTAACAAACAACGCTTGGTTACCAAGCAAATGAGTGGGAAAGAACTTGCAAATTTTTTTTCAGCTTTCCATCACTCCCTACCTCCTCCCAATAATGAAACAAATAAGTCATAGGCTACAAAGGAATATTCATACCCCAGATATCTTTAATCACTTGTTCTATCTGTGTCCACAAGTTCTGTGAATGTGCACAAGTCCACAATCCGTGAAACTAATCTTTGTGAGATATTTGACACTTCGGACAGCTGGTAACCTCTCTGGTCTACCTGGAGCAGGGGGTAAATAAAAAGAATAAATAGCCATGTGCATGATCCGGAATAAATAGCCATGTGCATGATCCGGAACTGTGTGTCATGCAATGTATCGTTGATAACTGACCTCCTCACTGCCATCCACCCCTTCAAAATCTTATTCTCTGCGTCCTGATCATTCAAGAGCTTAACCTAGGATTTAAAGCACTGATCGTCCAACGCTCCCCTAACCTGGTAATACAAAAAGGAAACAGATTGAGGTCCTGACCCCCACATGATTATTTTGGTTAGTTTATTCTGAACAACCTGCTTACAAACATCAGCAAGGCAGTCATACAGAAACTTCCACACCCCAGAGTATTGAATACTGTAATAAACAGCTCAAGTTATATTTGTCTATTACTTCCTGACAGCTTAGCCATCTAGGGTCCAAATTATGCAACATGTGCTGGACTGTAAGAATTTGTGTATCCCTTCACTCACAAAACTGTTTGTTAGTCCTTCCCTGGTCAAATTCAGGATGACACTACAATGAGAGATACTCAGAGACTAGCTAGGACACGTGAAACATTTGCCGCAGAGCCTTCCAGGCAGCCCACGTGTAGCGAAAAAGTATGGAAAACCTAAATTTGAAGGGCAAAGCTATTAGTCTAGTATGAAGTAGTGTAGATGGGTCCCAGGGGGGACAGAAACCCTCCTCCAAGTCGTAATCAGAGTAATGGCTAGATTTACAGATTCAGTCAATGATGTGCCTTAATAAACAAGACAAATTATACACCTGATGTGTGGGAGATTCACCCTTTCCATTTTGGCTAGTGACCATGAGTTTTTTGAAACCTATTCTTGTTTTACGGATCAGCGAGTGTGGACCCATTGTGCCACCTAACTGGTTTGGCTTTGGGCTAAAACGTAAGGGCATTATTCCAGCGTTCCCCTGGTATTCACCCTTTAACCCGTGTACAGGGATCTGCACTGCAGGGGAGCAACCAGACCGCTACCTCTGAGGTCAGTGACACTGGTGCAAGCACTAGAAGCTCTAGGCACCGAAAACACAGGTACAGTCTGAACAGTCACTTATACTGATTAAGGAGGTTTTTTGTCAAAACTTGACTGTAGGAACCTTTGTCGGATGGCTGGGATGCAGGGAATCCACACCACAATTGCAGGAGCAGTCTGGACAGTACCTGATACTGGAACTGCAGCTATTTGGCACCGCTCAACAAGAGACACTATGAGAGCATGCAGGCGGGTAGCGGTGGATGCAGGAACAAGGCAGGCAGTAACCAAGACTGTAGCATAGACAGGGAGACAAGCTAGGAGAACTTAAACATGAACTCTGAGGTCAGGAGCACACAAGCTGGATGGGTACACGGCAGGAACACAGATGGGAACACAGGCAGGATAACGATGGTAAATCACAAGAGGTAAAAGAAGCACGAACTCTTCCAACACTTTGTTGGTCACATGGAACCTTGAAGCTCAAGCACCCTCAGCCTGAAGAGAATGCCAACAATATCCCAGGCCACTGGATTGAGGAGGAATTCGCAAATGGATACACTGGCCCTTTAAGAGGACACAGGTGTGTGCGCGCATGCCCTTAGGGAGCTGAGACTGGAACAATAGATACTGCAGCTTGCAGAGGACGCCGGGCGCATGGTAGCGGCGGGCACAGACCGCTAACCTAACATCTTGGGCACCTACCATTCCATATAAAGTGGGTTATGGCAGTATATAAGCTCATTTTAACAAGATGTATTCTCCCTAGCGACAAAGGGATGTGTAGTTTTTACTCCAGGCACTGTACAGTGATCTCCTCTAGGAAGAACTAACCCTCCCATCACCTAATAGTATATTCTTGGGAGATTTCAGCTCTAACGTGCAATATTCTTGTGAATTCAGCTGTGGAGTGTTAAACAGCCTGTAACTGAAGATCAGTAAAAGATATAAGGGCAGATTTATCATAAATCTATGCCACTTTTGTGACATGAAAATGTTGCAGACTGCACATTTTTGACTTTTTCAAGTGCACTTACACAAAATGTATGATAAATCTGCCCTAAGGAATGGAAATCCCAGAGTTCAGATCTCTACCAATTATGAGGTTATGACCTATCCTAGCGATATCACATCACTTTATAAGATGGTAATACCCCTTTAAACATTCAGCCTTATATCTTAACTGTAAAATGGCATTTTAGTGTCTACATAATCATTAACAGATCCTACTTACCTACGTGGAAGCTACAACTGTATGGGGAAGACTTATCAAAACCAGCGTTTGCAACATCGCTCTTGATATCCCCTGCGCCGCTGGATTTATTTATGTAACTTGTAACTGGCGTAGACTTTAGTCATCATTTTTGCCAGTAAACTGGCTTAAATGATGATAAATCTGTGTGGCCGATGTCCCCGCCCACGCCATGACCCGCCATACCCCATTTTTTTAAAGTGCAGAGGGCAGTGCTAGTTTTTTTAGTGCATAGGGATAATAAATCTCCCTCATTGTTTCTGATAAGAAGTAAAACAGTGAATGATCATTATTATTTTCCCGAAAGAGCCTATTAAAACTTAGGAGAATTGATATTAATGTTGGCGAATCAAGTTGGCCTAGTGATGCCTGTCCTCCGTCACCTTCTATTTTTCCACATATGGTTTCATATTTGTACTTGATGATGTTAACGATTCCTCCTCAGGATTCTCACACTTCACAGCTCACTGAACAGGAGATGGGGAAAAAATCAATAAATGAAAAGGATTGTCAGAAAGATCAAATCTGAGCTTTCCTCCGCATAATACTTTCACCTCTCACAATCCCGGAGCAGTCAGCTGTGCAGATAGGCTCATACTGGCAGTTTTTTTCTGTTCTAATTCCATCGGCTGACCCCTTCGCCTCTCCTTTCCCAATGACAACCATGCAGATGGCATTTCGAACCTCTTAAAGCACTTCCGCTACCCATTCCTCCCCAGCTGACCCCTCCGGCACACGGCGCACCCGCTTTATAAATATAAACTTATATTAAAAATACCCAGCCCTCCATGACACAGCAGCTGTAGATCTGACTTGAATATCAGATAGGAATTTCAGCAAGTAATAAGGGCGTTGGTTGTTTAGAAGAAGACAAGGATCAGGCATGGCTGAAACCCAACTTCTTGGGCATTGAAACGGCCATCCTGTACTCTCTCCTAATGGAGCACTAAACTTAAGGGGAAATTCGTCAAAGCTTGGTTGACTATAGCAACACATTGGATTCCACATTTCATTTTTCAGAACCCTTTTGAAGGATGGAAGGATCAATCTGACCGGTTGCTATGGGTGGTTAGGCAGTTTTCCTTTGCACCAGTTTTGATAAATTTCCCCCTTAGAATCTGCAGTATCTTGTCCAAAATGGATCTGCAGTTGTAAGGGAGGGGATAAGATTTGCTTTCTTCTAAGGGATTAGTGACAGTCCTGAAAAATGTCTGCCCCCTTATATATTTTCTTACATATTCAGGTTTGAGAACCTCCAGAGATACTCCTAAACATCACATACTTGTTAAAGGGGTTGTCTCATCAAGACAACCCCTTTTTATAATGGACCCGGTATGGCCATTATCTAATAGTTGTGAGTACAGCTCCCTTAACCCCCACTGATCAGGGGACAGGGAGCATGATATGACGCCACTCAAATAAATGGTCAACCATGTAATGCATGGACACACCAGATAACAGAGGTGGGTTCCAAGCAGGAGTTATCCACAGGGGTTTCCTTTATGAGAGAACCCCTTTAATAATATTAGCTGAGTTTTTATTTACCGTAACTCATACTTTATATCTAGCACTTTGTTAATCCAGAACTTTACCAACTTCCTCATATGAAGTACGTCTCACTCTCGTAATTGATGTCGCCACTGAAAGATCTTAATTGTACTCGAGAAAATTACTTTGCCTTTTTAATCGAGGAGAACAACAGTTAGCTTGCCGTTTCTTTTCATAAAGATGAAATGTGTGTTCGGCTCTGATATCACGCTGAGAATGGTTTATGTGGGCCCAGGCAACAATGAACAATTGGCAGGATGATGTTTTATTGTTATGTTTGGTGTGCGTGAATAGCAGAGTGCGATGTCTTGCAGTATATTGCGCTCTTGTTTGGGTTGTGCTTTTGAGATGCAGAATAGATCAATGTTAGCATTTAAATAGTAAAATAGGCGTACTCGCCATCGACAACATAGATTCCTGCGGAAAGAAAAAAACGTCACAAATGGGGAATTTGCATATAAATTTTTTTTTTAGTACTGGCTTAAATGGTTTAATTTTAAGCGGAGAGGGAAACATAATGCAGGTTGCTGAGGAAATCTAATATAGTTGGAATTCAATGCTTTTTGGTGTGCCGAGGATACTGTGAGCTCAAAAGTGAGGCAGCCATCTTTGTGAAATATAGTACATAAGGCCGAAAAAAGACATTTGTCCATCCAGTTCGGCCTGTTATCCTGCAAGTTGATCCAGAGGAATGCAAAAAAAAAACCCTGTGAGGTAGAAGCCAATGTTCCCCACTTTAGAGGAATAAAAAATTCCTTCCCGACTCCAATCATGCAGTCAGAAAAACTCCCTGGATCAACGACCCCTCTCTAGTAGCCATAGCCCCTGTAATATTATTACGCTCCAGAAATACATCCAGGCCCCTCTTGAATTCCTTTATTGTACTCACCATCACCACCTCCTCAGGCAGAGAGTTCCATAGTCTCACTGCTCTTACCGTAAAGAATCCTCTTCTATGTTTGTGTGCAAACCTTCTTTCCTCCAGACGCAGAGGATGTCCCTTCGTCACAGTCACAGTCCTGGGGATAAATAGATGATGGGATAGATCTCTGTACTGACCCCTGATATATTTATACATATTAATTAGATCTCAACTCAGTCGTCTTTTTTCTAAAGTGAATAACCCTAATTTTGATAATCTTTCAGGGTACTGTAGTTGCCCCATTCCAGTTATTACTTTAGTTGCCCTCCGCTGGACCTTCTCCAGCTCTGACACAATTATTGAGAATGTAAAATAAATAATACAAAAGCTTCCTTCAGAGGTGTCTTCCTTTATGGGGGTCACCCCTGCCCCCATCCTCAGACCTCAACCCCATTTGGGAGGAGTTTGGATGAAGAGGTCGTGACTCATGAAAACTGCTGTTCCATTTAATATGTACGGTATGTTCCCCCAATATACCTAGATCCAGATGAAGAATACTTAGGGCTCATGCAAAAAAATGGATGACGTGCATTCTGTATTTTGCAGAAGGGAACAGCTGGCCCATAATAGAACAGTCCTATCCTTGTCCGTTATGCAAACAATAATAGGGCATGTTCTATTTTTTTTGCAAAACAGAGATACAGACATACGGGAATAGAGTGCACACGGAGTAACTTCCGTTTTTTTGTGTGGACCCATTGAAATGAAAGGTTCTGCATATAGTTCGCCCAAAAAAAAAGAACGGACACCGAAAGAAAATACGTTCGTGTGCATGAGCCCTTACGCTATGGTTTCCGTAACTCCCATAGAAGTGAAAGGAAAAACCCATGCATGTGGCACCTCACCATTCATTTACTGCCTGGATGTGGCAGCTGCCTCACCAGACAGGTCAAGGGAACCCCATTCTGATGATAGGTATGGGTCTCAGAGGTGGACGTGTGTATATGTCTACTAGTTGAGGAGATGATCTACTAGTTGAGGAAATAGCTAAAATGACATTGAAGGGGGAAGTTATCATTATGGGAGACTTCAATCTTCCAGATGTAAACTGGAAAACCAAAATAGCTAGTTCTGCCAGGAGTACAGATATTCTAAATTCCCTACTGGGATTATTTCTACAGCAAGTAGTTGAGGAGCCAACCCGGAAGCAGGCCATTTTAGATTTAGTATTCACAAATGGGAATTTGGTATCTGATATTACTGTAGGGCAAAGCTTGGGATCTAGTGATCACCAGTCAGTGTGGTTTACTATAAGTACAGTGACTGAGTCACACCACACAAAAACAAAAGTTTTAGATTTTAGAAAAACTGACTTTTCTAAAATTAGATTAGTGGTATACGAGTCCCTATCAGATTGGAACAGTTTCATTGGAGTCCAGGAGAAATGGGACTACTTAAAAGTGCCACTATTGAAGGCAACAGAAAATTGCATTAGGCTTGTCAGTAAAAGCAAAAAAAGGAAGAGACCACTGTGGTACTCATCATTAAAAAAAAAAAGATAGCATTTAGGAATTATAAAAAAAAAAAAAAAAACGAGGATAACAGGCAAATTTATAAGATTAGGCAGAGAGAGGCCAAACAAGTTATAAGAGCTTCTAAAGCACAGGCAGAAGAGAAATTAGCTCAGTCTGTGAAAAAAGGCGATAAGACATTCTTCAGATACATAAATGAAAAAAGTAAACTAAAACAAGGAATTGCAAAACAAAAGAAGGAAGGTATATGGAAGAAGATAAATAACTAGCTGACTGCCTTAATGAATACTTCTGTTCAGTTTTTACAAAGAAAAATTAAGGAAAAGGACCTCAGTTAGGAAAGAAGACTAATGAATCTTTTGATGCATGTGTCTTTACAGAGGAAGAGGTTCTAAGTCAGCTGTCTAAAATTAATACAAATAAGTCACAGGGGCCTGATGGGATACACCCAAAGCTATTAAAAGAGCTCAGCGGTGTACTAGCAAAACCATTAACAGATTTATTTAACCAATCATTGGCAACAGGAGTCATCCCAGAAGATTGGAAATTTTCAAATGTTGTGCCCATTCACAAGAAAGGTAGTAGGGAGGAATCGGGCAACTATAGGCCAGTAAGCCTGTCATCAATAGTGGGGAAATTAATGGAAACCATACTTAAGGAGAGGATTGTGGAACATCTAAAATCCCATGGATTGAAAGATGAAAAACAGCATGGGTTTACTTCAGGGAGATCATGTCAAACTAATCTTATTGATTTTTTTGATTTGGTGACTAAAATAATAGATGGTGGAGGTGCAGTAGACATCGCTTATCTAGACTTTAGTATTGTTGAATGGATTAGGCAGTGGCTGAGGGACAGACAACAGAGGGTTGTAGTCAATGGAGTATATTCAGACCATGGTCTTGTTACCAGTGGGGTACCTCAGGGATCTGTTCTGGGACCCATATTGTTTAATATCTTTATCAGCGAAATTGCAGAAGGCCTCGATGGTAAGGTGTGTCTTTTTGCTGATGACCCAAAGATTTGTAACAGGGTTGATGTTCCTGGAGGGATACACCAAATGGAAAAGATTTAGGAAAACTAGAGGAATGGTCAAAAATCTGGCAACTAAAATTTAATGTTGATAAGTGCAAGATAATGCACCTGGGGCATAAAAACCCAAGAGCAGAATATAAAATCAGTGATACAGTCCTAACCTCAGTATCTGAGGAAAGGGATTTAGGGGTCATTATTTCAGAAGACTTAAAGGTAGGTAAACAATGTCATAGAGCAGCAGGAAATGCTAGCAGAATGCTTGGGTGTATAGGGAGAGGCATTACCAGTAGAAAGAGGGAGGTGCTCATGCTGCTCTACAGAGTACTAGTGAGACCTCATTTGGAGTATTGTGCTCAGTACTGGAGACCATATCTCCAGAAGGATATTGATACTTTGGAGAGAGTTCAGAGAAGAGCTACTAAACTGGTACATGGATTGCAGGATAAAACTTACCAGGAACGATTAAAGGACCTTAACATGTATAGCTTGGAAGAAAGAAGAGACAGAGGGGATATGATAGAAACTTTTAAATACATAAAGGGAATCAACAAGGTAAAAGAGGAGAGAATATTTAAAAGAAGAAAAACTGCTACAAGAGGACATAGTTTTAAATTAGAGGGGCAAAGGTTTAAAAGTAATATCAGGAAGTATTACTTTACTGAGAGAGTAGTGGATGCATGGAATAGCCTTCCTGCAGAAGTGGTAGCTGCAAATACAGTGGAGGAGTTTAAGCATGCATGGGATAGGCATAAGGCCATCCTTCATATAAGATAGGGCCAGGGGCTATTCATAGTATTCTGTATATCGGGCAGACTAGATGGGCCAAATGGTTCTCATCTGCTGACACATTCTATGTTTCTATGTCATTAGCCTTTGGAAAACTGCGAATATTCCTTTAGAGGAAAACTGATATATTGTATTATGCCTAATGCAGTTTTACCTAGAGTGTTCCTTTAACCAATGTTGTATTGTCATCAGTGTGCCTTATGGGGAGGACATCCTTGATCATAGAAGAGATAAATATGGGCTTCTAGAGAAAATTCATTTAATTTAACTAGCCCAATGTTTTTACTTAACAGTGACATTCATTATTAATCTAGAGCAGGGGTAGGCAACCTCCGGCACTCCAGCTGTTGTGAAACTACAACTCCCAGCATGCATACTTGCTCTGCTCTTCTAAGAACTCACATAGAAATGAATGGAGCATGCTGGGAATTGTAGTTTCACAACAGCTGGAGTGCCGAAGGTTGCTGATCCCTGATCTAGAGGATAACATTTCTATTTACGGTATTTAGTGCATATTTAGAAATATTCATGGCTGAGATACATCACTAGCACTTTCTGTGTATATGTATGAATTGACGACTTCTCTGTAAATTCAAGTGAATTGGAGTGACCTGCAGTACCAGGCACAACCACAACCAAACAAATGGCGCTATGCTAATAATAAAGGTGACGCAGCACTTGCTGGAGCAGATTTCTGGCCCCTTCGTTCAGGTGATCATCAGGTATGCCAGGAATCAGACCTCCATCAATCAAATAAGGATAGGCCATAATACCCCTTTAGGTATTGTACCTTCCTTTAGTTACATCTACTATAAATTGTTGGGTGTCCTTCTCTTCCACAGTTACCATTGAAAAGGCAGCAGGCGACTCTGAAGCAGTGTCCTTTGATGGGAAGACTTACCTGGAATACCACAACGCCATCACTAAAAGGTACATTTCACCCTGTCCTCCTGTTGGCTAAACACTTCAGCTGTTCCATTAACATGTATCATGTCAGATTCTTGTTTCCCCTGATAGTGGTCTTCATTAGAGATGAGCGAATTTCATATTTTGAAATTCGTTCACACTACGTTTGTTGGTGAAAGGTGAATTGCATTAAGGATTCCGTTCCCACGGACCATAACGCAATTCTATGACGGAGTGCCTTTAGAGGCAGAAGTCTATGGGCTTCAAAACGGATCCGTCCCGTTTTCGTTATGCAGGGGAGACCTCTCCTGCATAACCGCTTTCCACCACTCCATTCCCACTCACTGTCTCCCTTCAGCATTTTTCCAGTCCTTGTCCTGTAAACATGTGGATCTACGGAGTCCCATGCACCTCTGCAGCCAATCACTGGCCCAGCAGTGACAAGTCCTCAAGCGGCATGTGACCTAGCTGTGATATGCTGTTTGGGGACACGTGACCTCCAAGGCCAGTCATTGGCTGCAGTTGGGCATGTGGTCTGTCTGTCTGGAAGTGTACAGGACAAGGACTGGAAAATCGCTGCAAGGAGACGGAGTGGGGGGCAGTAGAATATGAACCGGTCACCATGAAAATACAGAGCGGTTTTTAGGTTGACCTGGAAGATCAGTGAAGGGAGCTGGTATGGAGCAGCAGGGCACGGGTGAGTATGATTTTTTTCAACAGATACAAAATGGTGCTGCCCACACTTAAAAAGCTTCCAAAGCTGAACAACACCTTTAAGTAATTGTACAGATCATGTATGTGTTTGTAATGTCAGATTCTCCAGTATCAGGCTGGGACTTTATTTTGTAGGTTCAGAGGTTAGATCTTTTACGGTACTGTGTTTTGTATCGCAGTCAGGGATGAAGAGAGATCACAGTATAATACGGACATCACCACAGACATCTGTATGCGTTCAAATTGCATTGATAAATCTCCCTGTATGTGCTGCTTACTGGACTGGATTATTAAAGGGAATATGTCTGTAAATTATATCTGGAATTTTTATTAACAAAAAATCACGAGTATAATAAACAGCTGTCATGCTACATTTTCCACTCTGGTCGCCATGTCTACATCCAGATGTATGGACCTGTCGGACATGCTTCCTGTGATTTCTTCATTGCATTACTTAAGTACTTTCCTGGTCTGAAACTCAGGAACATAGACATGAATGTCTGGATGGCATTTGATGTTTCTGATTCTACTTGACTGACATTTATAAAGTTTCATTCACTTAGTGTAATGTTGCAGAGCAACCATATGAGGCCCTATGCACACAACCATATCTGTTGTGCGGTTTTGTGGTCGTATTCCATCCACATTTTTTGTGTACCCATTGACTTCAATGGGTCACCGGTACGCATTTTGCGGACAAGTATAAGACATGTTCTGTGGATGATCCATGTGCTTTCTGCATCCGCATGTCTGTTTCGCAAAAAGATAGACTGTGTCTGCAAAATGCGGACCTGTTGAAAACAATAGGTCCACAAATAAAATGTGGACGGCACACGGACCACATCTGTATTTTGCAGATCCGCAGTTTGCAGACCACAAAACAGATACAGTCGTGTGCATTGGGCCTTAGAATGAGGATTATGGAGACACGTCAAAGGACATGTGTGGCTACAAGTGTCCGTGTCATGTAAAGGAGTAATCCCATCATGAACATTTATTACCTATACATGGGTGTTATATGTTGGGTCTCTCCAGTTGTATATAGCAGCAGTCAGTCATACATAAACCTCTGTGGGGGTATGAAAATAGCTGAGTGAGATTATGTAACTACAAGTAATAATGTAACCGAGTGGTACAATGTATATGTATATATACGGTATATATACACTTATAAGATAGATATATATATACTGTATATATATAATCTATGTATATATACACACTTATAAGATATATATACTATAAGGTAACTGATGATAAATTCCCTTTAATGTGCAAGTAGCTGTCAGTGTGTCACATGTCTGTCTTCTGTCTTATATGTGTCCATGTTGTTTCCTTGTTTTCAAGCCACCTGACTAATGAGATACCTGAGTAAGTAAAATGGCCATACCTGCCCAGTCCATACATCCCATCAGGTGTGCTCCACAGATTCTCCTGCTCCATTCACGTGATATTGATCATTGCTTGCACATGTGAGAAAGTATCTCTTCTTCATTCTCCATTGTTGGCCACTGTGCGGTCTGTGTGAATCGGAAGTGCATACTTGTAGCACCCCCGTCTGTCATCTCCCAGTTCAAAGCATCCATTGATTCTACACCTCTTTTGAATGACTGTCATCTTATATCACCCGGTAAACGGAACAGTACAACCTGTTATCATAGACAACCAGTCCAGCAGCATAATAATGTACATCCCCCCGTGTCCTTGTCTTCCTATAGTGATGTCTGTGTAACTCGTCTTTATACATTTTTAGAATTGCTTTGAAGGGCTCTTAATGCTTTAATGAGAATATGGCTTTTATTAAGAAAATATATTAGGAGAATTATCAGCATCCTTCGACGTGCCGGATGAAGAGCGCTATAATCGCAGCAGATTGCTGAGTAGGAGTCACCAGGTTCTTAGTAATAGTTTATTATAGTGAGCCACAAACTATTTCATATCTATGTTACCTCTAGGTAACTAGACTTGTTACCTCTCCTGACATGTCAGTTTTAGTCACTACTTGCATTCCTCATGTGATAACTTACGACTTCCCGCACTGCCACCGATCAGCTGTTTGGTATGCGCTGCAACCTTTTCACAGCATAGCAAGCACAGCGCCACACATTGTATAGTGGCTATGCTTGGCTTCACTTGAATGGGACTGAGCTGCATCTAGGTTATGTGACTGATAAACGTGACATCTTTGATCTATTTAGGAAGAGGCTGCACCACTCATTGCCTCTTCAAACAGCTAATCCGTGAGGGTAGGGGTAGTTGGGCCCCACCAATCAGATACTGATGACCTATCCTGAGGATAGGTTATCCATATTTTAGTCTCAGAAAACCCTTTAAAACATGATGATCCAAAGACAAAAGAAACATGGTCTGTGCAGATGGCTTACAACAGTGTTATGGACACAAGTTTAGATATGTTTTCCGTGTAAAGTTCACAAACTTTTCTCTGTTTTTCTTATGTATTCCATTGAAATTATGTATAGTTATTATTCACCCCAATACATCCAGCTTGAAGCCTCTAGATCTCGTCCTCAGTTCCAGGAAGGCAACCTCCACCTCCTGAGATGCTGTTGAATTACAAGTTGCAGTTTGTTCTATGTCTTAGTATCTTAAAAAAGGACCACAGGGTGCCTGTAGTTTTTTTCATCTTGGAAGCCAAATTGTTCTCACAGCTTCTTAAATGTATGAAAGGGGTCATATGCTATGAAAAAAATCATGGTTATTTATATTTCTGTTAATTGTGGGAAATGCTCCAATTATTTTTGTACAAATATGGTCCATGGTGCACTTTGGGCGGGTCCATCCTGTTTGGTGCACTTGGCTTCCTCTGTGTCATCGCTATGAACTCTGAAATCCCAGGAAATATCAAACAAGAGGGGAGGTGGAGTTACTAGCAGAGTGATACTGCACCGGACAGAGCGTCCCCATCAACGGCACACAGAAAATTGTATTGGCATATTAATAAAAATAAGTATTTTTTATGATTAGAAGAGTAGATTTTTAGCAAGGAAGGTATTTATGGTTATGTTTAGGGGCCTCTACCCTATATGATGAGTATATTTACTTTGAAGGCAATTTTTCAGGTCACAGACACCCTTTGACTCTTCAGGGGAAGGTAATTAAGTTTATAATGGAGGATTATGACGACACGTCTATGGACATTATCAGGTTAATTTCTAAGGCTTATTGAGATTCATCAACTGCAGAGATCACATAATGCCGGAGATGGTAAACTGATAAATCCAGCCATTAACCTCCATCCCTGAGAGAGCTGAGTCCAATGTAACAAACAAGATTAGTTAGTCTTCTATTGCCTCCGGCTCAGACGAAAGCCGAGATCCATTTTCTGCTACTCTTTGGAGTCATTTTGACACATATCCTCTATAGTCCTCCTCTTTCTACAAAGAAATAAAATGATGCATTTTACAAATTACTGTAATAGTCCTTAATACAGGATGATAGCCATTAGTTGGGAAGCCTAGAGCTCGGACATGAATCAAAGTCTCCACTATGAAAAACTGGGACAGAAGATTTTTCTGGGTTGTCTGAAAACTTCTGATCAAAATTTGGATTTGTATGTAAAGCCTATATAGTAATCATATCACTAGGACATTTTTGAAATGGTGGCCACTTATACTGGCTTTAGCTTTGCTTACTGACCCCTCTAGTCAGATACATAACTGGACTTTTATGGCATATCCACAGGCTATGCCATAAAAGTCTAATAGATGCAGGTCCCACCTCCGGGGCCCACATCTATCTCAAGAACAGGATCCCGTTTGCCAGCTGCAGTGAAGAGTTGGCTGCATCTACACAGCTCTCTCCATTCACTTTTTATCGTAACTGCACTTGGCTTTTCCTTGAATTTTTTCATAGAAGTCAATGGTGAGAGCAGCACATACTTGGCCACCTCTTCATACCCTACAGCCTGAAAACAGGGCCCTGTTCTGTGGATAAGTCTGGGATGGGAATACCCTATTAATGAATTTTGGTATTTTGTAGCCACATTCAGGCTGTTGTCATATGGGCCTTGCTCTATTGGGGCTGGGGGTGTAAATGAGTTTTCTGCACTATTTTTGCTGCTGCTTACTGCATGCCTCCCACTTTCTTTCTGCTTCTAAAGTCTTGGCCCTGTGGACAACCCAGATGACCCCAGGTAAGTTCCTCCACTGCCTGCTTTGTCTGTCGCTGCTGTTGGTGTGGTCCTTTTGTTTTAGACCTGCTATAAGATTTTCCATGTTTATTCATAGTTGGGCACTTTGTCTATTAATTAAAAGATGAGACCGATACCGGTGTGGGAGATTATAAAGATATGCACAACAATTGTGAAGAACAGCCCTGGCACCACTCCAGATTCGAGATAGTATTTCTCCCATTAATTTGCAGACGGATGTACTGTACGTTATTTTGGGATCATAACACTTTCAACAAATCCCTTTCCACTAAGTTATAAAAACATGAGGTCTCTAACCTGGCTGCACTCAATATGAGAGTGTAACCCTAACCTTAATGTGATGCCAGATGGGGGAATTTAAAGCTTGGCCACTTTTCAACCAATGTACCAGGTGTAGTTGATTGTATAATCCATGGATTATTATTCATACAGCTATAAGTATATATCTGGCCAAGTTCTCAGAAGGATAGTCCTGTCCTGAAACTAAGGGAAGAGGGGGGTTTAGTTCATGTAATCTTCAACATTGAAATCCTACTCAGACTGTAGCACTACTATTTAACACCGTTCTAGTAGCTACAGATTTCAGGAGAGACCTTCTACACCTTCACTACATGTATTTCTGATTATGCTTACTTGGAGTATTGAGTTAGTGGTGCTACTACAGTGTCCACATATCAAGTTATTAGCAACATCTGCCGTTTGGACTGGATGGAAATCCCCATACAAGTTGAAATGGGGCTTCCCAAGGGAAACTCCCTAGGGTAAAGACTGAATTTATCTCCTTGGCTTGTTTGATAGACAAACTTGTCATCTATAGTGAACGAAACCAAAATGTATATATAATACAGTATATCAGCCCTTACCCATTTTATTGGTAAATATTCAACTCATTCGATGGATTCCTTTCAAAATGGTGCTTATAGTAAAAATCTTGACTTAAAGGGGTTTCCAGGAGTTTTATACTGATGACCTGTACTCAGGATAGGTCATCAGTATCTGAGCGGTGGGGGTCTGACACCCAGGACCCCTGCTAATCAGCTGTTTGAGAAGGCACCAGCACTTCTGTGAGCACTGTGGCCTTCACGCTGCTCACCAAGCACACGTACGTTGTATAGTGGCTGTGCTTGGTATCGCAGCTCAACCTCATTCACTTCATTGGGGCTAAGCTGCGCCTAGGCCATGTGACCAATGAACGTGACATCACATAACCTAAAGAAATCTCAGAGAAGGCTGCGTTTGCTACTGCAAGTG
This sequence comes from Bufo bufo, assembly GCF_905171765.1. Classification (NCBI taxonomy): domain Eukaryota; kingdom Metazoa; phylum Chordata; class Amphibia; order Anura; family Bufonidae; genus Bufo; species Bufo bufo. Next base: position 96,157,280 of record NC_053389.1, on the reverse strand, counting down.
CTGGTGCCTTCTCAAACAGCTGATAGGTGAGTGTCCCAGGTGTTGGACCCCCACCGATCAGATACATGGTGACCTATCCAGAGGATAGGTCATCAGTATAAAACTGTCATAAAACTACTTTAGAGACCCATAAATATAACTGAAAAGTCATCCAAACCTGATGATTTCTGTAGAACTGGCTGACTATCTCTTAACAGATGATGTGGGGGGAAAGAAATTTAAAGATTGGGAATGCTGAATTTAAATGCCCAATCATTTTGTTTTCAGTGGAGATACCACCAGAGATGTCTGCCAGAGGCTTAATCCTCTCTCCACATAAATAACTCATGCACACTTGGCTGAGCAAAAGGTGCATGTGTGTGTGTGTGGGGAGTCAGAAGGAATAGCCAAATGAGCATTTACTCAACAGCTATTGAAGGTGTATGGAGACTTTAAGTGTACAGTTTCTGCACCAAATCCACACCAAATTCCTCTTGTGTTACTTGCGGATTTTGTCTTGGATTTGCCTCAAATCTGACTTGAAAATCCAGGGGGACATAAGAGAATTTGCAACAGTATATGGGCCCACTGTCCATATCACTCAACCAGTTTTTTTGCTTGAGGGAATTCCCGATCTTCTCAGCTGTTGCTGTGTGGGTGAAAGAATCCAGAAGTTCTACTAAATCTGTCATAAGACGTACACCATTAACTATACATATAGTTAGGCGCCCTAAATATGGAAAGTGGAGGTGGTTTGCGATGTTGTGTCGTTGTTTTGTCAATGTGCTGTCAGTGGTTTGTGTATGTGATGTGGATCCGTGTTAATATTATATTTGGATGTATTTTTGATGTATTCAATCCAGTGTAACCTGTGTACAGAATATAACATGCAATCACATCAGAGTATACACATAGAACGAAATAAATGCTATGATCCAGCGTTGAATCACCCAGGCATACCTTTTCTAGAGTAGAAGCTCTACGTAACCTTATGCACCTCCTACACCAAAGGCCATTCAATGGCTCAGATGAAGTAAGTCCTCCATAACAACCCCTTTTGACTCTGCTGAATGACTGAGGGAGGTGGGAAGAAGCATATTTGATAAAATTGGTCCTACCCAATATAAAGGTGCCCATACCTTTTCTATAGCTGTCGGCTGAAAGAGTATATCTACAAGTTTGGTTTGGCCGATCATGTATATGCTTTCAACGGGGAGAGAGGAGAAAGCCGCTGGCAGACAGCTTTGGTGGCGGCTTTTCTCCTGGGATAACAAAAGAATTGGTAGTGGAAACGCAGTTCAACCAATCCTTCTATCCTCTGACATCATCTGTCAGGGTACAGTTGGGATCTCATCATACATAATAGACTGACAGTCCCACCAAAAACAGCGGGTATAGGGACCTTGAGTTTTCGAAATCTTGTTTAGATGGTGTGATTACACCCTTTCAGCTTTTTTGGGGTACTGTAACATATGAGGAATTAACCATTTACAAATCAAAAAAGTATTAATAGGAAATCATACTCTACAATTGGAAAGCCAGTCGTATAAATAAATCTTGGTTATTAGCATTTGACCAACAACAAATCGTAAATCTACAGTATATTACTGTGATAAGAGGAATGCTATAGGGAGTTGGACCCTACAAATGTACTATTTAAAGGGAATCTGTCATCAACTTTATGCTGCCCATACTAATGGCAGTATAAAGTAGAGACAGGTGAGTTGATTTCAGCGGTCTGTCATAAGTTAAAAAGAAGTGGTTGCCGAGAACCGACATCACAATCATTGCAGACTGGGCCTGGAAAAGAGTCACGGCCACCTGAGAAGAGTCCTGGTTATTCATGAATTCCTGCTCTCCTGCCCACCTGCTGATGATTGACAGTCTTCTACCTAGTTTTTTTCCTATCTCTCTAAGAGAGAACTGCCAATCATCAGCAGATGGGTGAGAGAGCAGGAGATTATGAATAACCATGACTCTTCTCAGGTAGATTTAACTCTTTTCAAGGCCTGAGCTGCAATTATTATGGATGCTGGTTCTCAGCAACCACTTACTTTTAGCTGATGAGTGACACACCGCTGAAATCAGCATTTCTGTGACTATTTTATGCTGCACTCAGTGAGGTCAGCATCAAGTTGATGACAGGTTCACTTTAAGCCAGGAGAAGGCCTTTGTGAAACGGTGTCTTTTCATCTTGGAATTTGTGTATGGGATATACAATAATATTTGTCATGACCAGTAAAGTAAAGCCCACCTTGCTCTGCACACATGAATTACTTATTGTGGCTCCTTTTTCCAGTGAGAAGGCCCTCCTAACCAACCAGTTTGAGCTGAGTATCAAGACTGAAGCGACTCAAGGTCTCATTCTGTGGAGTGGAAAAGGAACCGAACGCTCGGACTATATTGCTCTTGCTGTGGTAGCAGGTTATATTCAAATGACCTATGATCTTGGATCTAAGCCTGTCGTCCTCCGCTCTACCATACCGGTGAACACCAATCAGTGGATTCGCATTAAAGCACTAAGGTAAGACATGGTATAACAAGATATTAGAGGGTTTCGTCATTTAAATAAACCATTGGTGGGCTTTTCTGATATGGCAGATTAATGACTATTTGAGTATCTTATTATACGTCTGATATTGGTCAGCCAGCATGGATGCACAGAGTTCAGTGGGAGTAAGCATATGCCTGGGATTATCCCTCAGTCCGTTATGCCCTTCAGTGCCCCCTGGGATAAGAATAGAGTGAGGCATCTGCAGAATGGTGAACGGGTGGAAAAGCTAAGATAGGCGTGCAGGGGCTTGCCTGCTCCGGATTCCAGGGCATTCCTCTGGACCATTCTGTCTCTACTGCTACTACATAAACCTGTGCTACAACATCGCGCACCTCATCAATGAGATGCAGAAGACATTAATTTGTCATCAAGAAATGCATTTCATGCTTTGCAATAGCTTGGGAGGTTTACTTGCAGATGTTTGGAAAGCTCATAAAATGTGAAGTCACATTCCACTCAGTTCAGTGATGGACAATGAGAAGATATAGTTGGCTTGTCATTATATTTAACCATGTGTCTTGTACATTGGCGCAGTCATGGCTTCTGATTTCATGTTTACACAAGGAAGTCCAATACTTACATGTAGAAGTAGATATAATATTGATGCGAAGATTGATGGATTCATTATTGCTATAGACATCAAGTAGTCTGTAGGGGAGAACTGACTAACATCTGAGTACTGTACATATCAGGGTTCCTCCTGTTTGGCATGAAAGGTTAAGTTATGTAGGATTTGTAGTCACATTACATTCCATGAACGACAGAACTCTCCATGGGCACTGGCAGGCCATGGATTTGGATGGCTGCCGCCCATGGGGGGATCATTGGGGCTCAGAACTCTCTGAATGCTTTGCATGCCAGGGCTGGAATATGAGGGACACAATGTACTCTGCCATTGCAGAAATTATAAAAACATTGGGGTCAGGTGGCGGCTGCGTGAATGCGCCAAGAGATTGGCGGATACAAGAGGAATTTGAGACGTAGTGGTCATGCTGGTGTATGTTAACTCTAATGTGGTGTAACCTTTAACAACATCATTGACATTGGTGATCCTTGGATTCTGATTATCGCAGCACTTTACTTTCTGAACTAATAAAATAATAAAATGTCCATATTTAAAGTTTCTTCTAGCCCCTTATGTTGTGTTTGGATTATCTTCTAGAAATAACAGGGATGGCATCCTACAAGTTGGCAATGAGGCGCCAGTCTTTGGTTCATCTCCACTTGGAGCAAAACAACTGGATACCGATGGTGCCCTCTGGCTGGGTAGGTTTCACTACAGCAGTAGGTTCAGTTGTAAAATGGTACAGAATTATTAAACATCTTCCCTCATCAGTCAGAAGAAAAAGCTGCCTTGACGTTCTGCTGTCACCTGGGGCTTGTTTTTGGAACCTCTGGTAATGAGCTGCTATACCAAGGGAAAATGTTCTACGGCCACAACATTGTGCCAATTCAACTATTCAATATTCGACTATATAAAACATGGCATCCATGAGCTCTTACCAGCCTACTGCATACTGTTCATACATTAAACTCTGTAATAACACAGTATGCAGTAAGCCAATGGTAGCAAGAACCATGCTGTATCTTTGCAGGGAAAAGTTAGAAAGAGGATGCAGGACCACATCAGTAGTACAGCCCTTTTATTCTCAGAATCATGGGGGTTCTAGAGGTCAGACTCCCACTGATCATAAAGTAATGGGATATCGTAACAAGATGGAAATACTCCTTTATGAAATAAATCAGTACAGAATTTTGACCGCAAACATGACATGGTGTTAAAGGGCTATTCCTATTTATAGAGTTACATTATGCCATTACTTTATGATCATTGAGGTCACTCGTGAAGCTGTGGTGCAGAGATGCGCCCTTCTCTTTTTCCCTGCACATCAGTGGCTCGGCTACCCTCTATGCAGAAACTGAAGCACGTTCCATTCAAGTTGCTTGAAGCACGGATGCAGGCTCATACTTTCCCACAAGGAAACATGTGAATCCCCCGGTGGGCCTCTGAGCCAGGGTGAGCCCCCAGTTCTTTACCCCCTGCACAAGTGGCACATGGCACAGTAGCTTGACTGCTCTACATACAGATAGACAGCTTACATATAACAAACTGGGTAGATTATCTAACAAACTACTCAGTTTATTAATATAGATCCATCAGGAAGCTGAGGTGACGTACCGAGGCCGGCCAGCCAGTATGGACCTGCTTTCTTGAAGTCGCTGCAGGGAACCCATAATCAACCATCTTGAGTGTCTTGCAGCTGCCTGCTGCTGTTTGAGCAGATAGTACAGTATTTGCAAGTACGGTAGCTGTATATTGGGCCCCTGAAATTGATTTTATCAGTGGACCCTAGGGACCCCAGTCCAACACTACATGGGTGTGTAGGGAAAATATAGAAGGAGACGCAGCACTACATCGGTCTCTTCATTCTAAAAATCTGTGTGGGTCCCAGAGCTCCATCCCCCACCAATCATACAGTGATAGCATACCCTAGCGATGTACCACCAGTTTACAAGATGAGAATAGCTCATTTTTAAACCCCTCATACATCCTTATTGAATATTGGTCTAATCATTTTCTTTCATCGTATCCACGTGATGACACGCTCACAGTACATGCAAACTACAGTTGCACAATAGGAGACACTTGTAGCTTATTATGTTTGTAATAAAAAGCTGACAGATCAGCGGCATTTATGTTTCAGTATAAAAGGAAAACGAGACTGAGCATCATTGAAGCTGCCGCATAGCAACAGCTGGACTGCCAAGGATTACTCAGTTCTCCTATGCCCTGATAAAAACACAGATGCCTCCGCACAAAATGTCAAAATGGGGAAAAATGCCAGGGACAAATGCTTTATACGGTAAAGGAATAGATGTAGTGTTTAGTGTTGTAAAAGCGGTAAAAGCTTCTGCATCTCTATATTTAATGTGGCGCTTGGCTTCATAGACAGCAGTGATTCGAGTGGAACAGCCAAGTGGTAATTGAGATGAGAAGATAGCTAATCTCCGTCCAGTGTTCTGATACACATCCACTCATGTTCCATCATGTCAGGGCAGGCCTGAATGATGTCTGTCATTTTGTGAACTCTATAAAAAAAGAGGGACTTTCTGACCTGATCCGCTGCACCGATAGCAAAATAACTTGAGCAGCTCAAAGTTGTCATCAAGGTAAAGGCTTCATGTTGCATTCGTAACTTGTAACCTAAACTGTAGCGACGTTCACATCTGCATTGATTGAACACCCCTCTCTCCCCATTGCCTTACAATTAGGTCCTTTGGGGATATGTTGTTTTGATGGTAAGAATAGCACTGCCTGCTATTCCTGCCATCTAACGGCTGATGGAAGCTCCGAACCTGAAGCCTCTGATGACCATCTGAAGAGGGCCAATTATCAGGCCATATTTTTATGATTACTTTAAATCTCAAAATGACTGCTCCCTTTTTTTTACACATTGGTGATTGGAATCTATGGTGTTTTCTCTTTATCTGCAGGTGGAATAGAGAAACTGAGTGTTTCATATAAGCTGCCCAAAGCATACAGCACCGGCTTCATCGGATGCATGAAGGACGTTCTTATTGACCAGCAAGAACTGCACCTGGTGGAGGATTCATTGAACAACCCCCCTATATTATACTGCTCAGCCAAATAATCCGAGACCAACTTATCTTCCTCCTTTCTGGCCAGCCCCTTTTCCCTCCTCTCCCCGCCATCCACTGCTGTAATTATTTTATATTTTTGTAAACTTATTGCTTTTTATATTTTGTGTGTGGGGGGAGGAAGGAGAAGGCGATGTCTCTATGTGTGGATGTGTGTGACTTCCAATAATGCAACCAGACCAAAATCCACATGGGGTGGGCACAATTTTATGTAACAGAGAGTGTGTTATTTGCAGGTAATATGTGAGGACTGTGCACCTCACAAGGGCCTTATTCAAGTCAAATCAGGGATTACTGGGGAGATGAAGCAGAATTTTGTATTGAAGTGCAGAATTACATTTATAAGGGGGTTGGTTGCATCTGTCTTTTCACTGACCCACCCTGACGGTTGCAGTGTTGTTGCCTTGGTGTGTATGAGTGCATGTGTTATGACCCCTTCTTGTCATGTTTGGTGCTTGGGCCGTACGCTCTTATTGTGAGAGATACCTGTGATATCAGTTATGATGGATGTCCCTGCTGCTGACTGCCTTGCATGCCTGAGACATGATCTTAAAGAAAAATGAGGAGGTGAGGAGTCTCTGGTGTAAAAATGTGGCCTTCTTGTACAATGATCTTCAGTTTTACAAGGTCTGAATGATTCCTAAACCCCCTACCCATCCCATATCTCATCAAAATTCTTATGCTCCGCCTAGGGATTTCCATTATAGAACCTTCCAGTCTTACATTCCTTGTTTGTTTGTTTTTCTTCTGTGGTTCTGTCTGTTAGTTGATGTCCAAGCTATTTTTATCACAGCAGAATTAGAGGGGAGGAAGGTGGAGGAGAGTATTTTATGTCCTCCAATTCCATTTATACATTCGACCTGGAAGGTGGTTGTTGGTTTATTTGGTCCAGTAAAGTTGTTGAGTAATTTCCTTGGTTTATCCAAGGCGTAATCCCTTCTAGGACAGGGTGTTTATAAAAATGCTGGAGGAGATATTTTTTGGAGATTTTCTTTACATTTATTCAGTTTCTTTTTAGTGGTTTGTGAATTTTCAATTATCAGCTTTTTGTTCTGGTAACATTTGTTTAACCCTTTCTGTTAGCGAAGTTACATCCAGCAGCCTCTAGTAGTAATTGGGAGGTTGTACATACGTCTAATTTAGGGCAATAAAATAACAACCAATTCAGCTCCTGTTTTTAAGTAGGGAATTAATTTGTCTGCACAAGCTGGGAGTGGCGGCCTGGCCACATGTTGGTCATTCGACTGGAAGCTGTAGACTTTAACTCCATAAAAATGTATTAGTTGTACCTTACATATGTCACATAATTTTACCCATATATAAAGTAACACATCTAGATGGAGTTTCCTGATCAGATATACGTTATCTCAGATTCTAAGATGTGACCAGCTGAACCAGTGATTTTATTTCTAGTCCCATGCAAAGCCCCAGAGTTGACAAGGAATACCAGTCAAGGTTCATTGTCATCCATTCGACTAAGGAGTTTATCTCCATGTCTACTGGGTAACAGATGCAATCCCTCTCTCGTACTGCTGCTCTCCCTAGTGATGGGAATGCCTTTGTTCTTTATTGAATGATAGCAATAATGATCTATAAATTAACAATGACCTTAGAGACTCTATAGTGAGTTACCATTTTGATGATGGCTCATAAGCCACTGTTGATACCATAAATGGTATAGAAGAAAGGCTTCCAAATAACAGAAGTCACCATTACGTTTTATGTTACTTTAATACTGTACATCTCATAAATCACATGACCCATGAAAGAAGGGTTAAACAAATATAAAATTTTAGCTTACATTAAGGGATTATCTGTGTGGTATTATCCTATGTAGAAACCATGTATACCAATATATAAAGCCTACAGTATGTAGTTGACGACACAAGTTTTTCCCACTCAATGAAGACAAGTGTGCAGTCCACATCACTTCCGCCTGTACCATTGTACATGAAATGGGAAGAGGACATTGTATCTGGTAACATGGATGTTCTTCTGTAGATACCACCTTTTTAACTCTGTTTTTTATTAATAAGTCATGAGGGTTAGGTTGATGAGATCTTAATTATGTGCGTGTCTCATGTGCGCCTGCTCCTTCTCCCTGGCTTGTCTGCAATTCTACCCTGTGTTCTAGTGTGAAATGTATTCATATTTATACGCAGTAAATTCCTCCTGTATGCACACCGCTTACTTTCTTTTCTGGAGAACAGAAGCCACATGCTTCTTCCTCAGCATCAATGAGTTGTAGATGTTTATTTTTTTTTATACATTTTTATGACTGTGAAACAATACTTTTAGATAACTATTGAAGGGCTGCAATGGTCTACCACAGTCTGGCCTCTCAAGAGGGAAAAATTCCTACACAAACCATAAAATCCAGATTTATCTTTCTAGATTGCAGTAGGTGATGTTCATCTAGAATGCTAGTAGATAGTAAAATCAATGTATTATTTCTACTCCAAATGCATAGTAACATAGTAAAAAATTATGTAGAAACCTTTTTTTTCCTTCGGTGCTATTTATGTACATAAAATAGTGACCAAAAGTATTGACAAAAGTTTTTCAACGAGAGGTATAAAGGACATAATAGTGAGGGCCATAAACCAGCCTCTGCTCATGTGCATACAAGTGGAATTGATTGTGTATGGAGCTTGTTTCTTGTGTCCAGATGAGGACAGTTCACTTTACTTTAGGGAGAGCAGGGTGGGAGGGGTAAGCTAAGTATTACAAAGGGCTTGTCGAGGCTATCCAAAATGTGCCAGAGAACAAAAATGGGGCACAGCACAATTGTGTTCCTGCTTAGTAATATGCCCTTTGATAATACTTGTTAGACATAGTTTTAGTCAAGTGGTAGTCGCTCCAGAGAGTAAGAGATCAAGCTCTCAGATGTTAACCTATTCAGCCAATCATTTTTATCCCGTAGATTACCAGTTTGGTTTGCAGTGACCTTGTTCTATAGGTTACGGGGTACTTTTCTTTTTTTTTGCACTTCCCTACAATAATGAACTTTCTGTGGTTTTAAAAATATCTCAGTCAAAATACTATTTTATAAAGACTAGTGAAGAACAAGGGGATTATGCCACTAAGAGTGATCTCCTGGCTGCAATGGAAAATGAACTTCTGAATGCCATATAAGAATGGTGGCCAACATAAGGAACAGCCAGTGGTCAATTGGGGGACATGTGACTGTAGAAAGAGAGCCAAGAGCTTTACGTTGACCATTGGAGCTGTAGAAGATATCATCAAACATCCCGTCCTCTGTTCTATACAGCCATATATACAACCATTCACCATCTTACCAGGCATAATTGACTTTGTGTGCACTTACATTTCAGTTAGTTTTACTTTCCCTGGTCTACTAGCATTTATATCCATAATGTACAAATTGATTTTTTTTTAATTTATGTCTGTCCATACATTACAATTCTAGGGTAGTAAATCCGCTGTGATCTGCTGTAAGAGTCTTGGAGGACTGTGCACAGTATACAGTACAGCATGTTATAACCATTACTAACTTTATTACTTGTCTTTTGTCCAATCACCACAAAATAAAGTCTGAAAACTATTTAAAAGGAGTGTCCTATTGCTTTTGTGTGTCTTATGTATTTTGTGAAAGATTAACTATAATAAATAGTTCAGTGTCTTGTTTTTTTTCTCAAGGGTTTATGAACAAATTTCAGCGGTCAGTGATTTCCATAACCAAGTTGGAAGCAAAAGCAGAAATAATGGGAAGATTTGCACCGCTTCTGTCTTTTTGACTGACACCTGTTTTTACTGTTCACTGTCCAAACACTGACATGTGAACTAGGCCTTTCACACGGTCAGTATTTGGTCAGTATTTTGCATCAATATTTGTAAGCTAAAACCATTAGTGGAGCCTACAGATAAAAAGTCTAATGGAAATGTGTATTTTTCCATATTCTGGATCCTCTCCTGGTTGTAGATTCCAAATAATGATGCAAAATACTGACCAAATAATGAACTTGTGAAAGTGGCCTTAGGCTCGGGACAAAAATGTTGTCTGTGATTGTAAAATTGCAGTATATAGACATAGAAGATTGATGGTAGAAAAATACAATATGGTCCATGTAGTCTGCCCGTATATATTTTTTGCCTTATCTTAGGAAAGATACAGCTCTTTCAAATATGATTCTGCAAAGGAGGTTAAAGGGGTTATCCCATGTTTGATGTACAAAATGAAGATCATACATAATCTATTACATGACAACCTCTAACAAAGCTAGAACCAGCCCTGTACCTCCCATGGATCCAGAGATCTCCCTATTCATTGTTCCAATTGTTCTGCTAGATTTATTTAAATCTAGCAGCTCAAGGGGCATGCCCTTTCTCAGAAGGCTTGATCTGTATGCTGCAGCTGGTGGCAGTAGAAGGATGGAACTGAGCATGTGCTTCCATCTCAGTGAGCAGGACAGAGAAATTAGAAAAAGAGCAAACAGTGTGTGGCGTTATACAGATAGATTTAATTTAATAACTTAGTAGCTGTAATATATATATTTTTTTATTACGTGCAAATACAAATATATACAGATCCAGGTGCTGGTTTGAAATCTGTAGAATATTTTTTGAGGGACAACCCCTTTAAATTAAATTTTATTAGAGTATATAGATGTCAAAGAAGTGCATACAGTTGAATTACTGGCATGTAATGAAGACAAATAGAGCTTCCCCTGGTGAAAACAGCTGATGACTGGTAGTGTTGATCACGAATATTCGAATTCAGGGGCGTAGCTAGAAATGATTGGGCCCCATAGCAAAAATAATTTATGGGCCCCCCCTCCCGGATCTCCCACCCCCGCATACCTATCGGACCTCCCACCCCAACATCCCCACACCACACTATTAAAGGGATTCTGTCATCAGATTTAACCCCTCTAACCTAAACATATGCTCATGTCCAGACTAATAAGAAGAATCCTAAGCTGGCCTTATTAAACCTCACTGTGGCTCTATTTGCCCAAAAAACTGGTTTTTATAACCTGTCAATCACTTACTTAAGGTGCCCAAGGTGAGGTCCGTTAATACAGGGTGCCCGTCCGCACCCCTCGCGTCTGGTGCCCAGCGCCGCCTTCCCTGTCTTCAGTGCCGCCTTCTACAGCTCAGCGCCGCCTCCGCAATCCTCCCCGTCCCAGACGGCAAGGGGTGTGGTCGGGCACCCTGTATTAACGGACCTCCCCTTGGGCACCTTAAGTAAGTGATTGACAGGTTATAAAAAACAGTTTTTTTGGGCAAATAGAGCCACAGTGAGGTTTAATAAGGCCTGCTTAGGTTTCTTCTTATTAGTCTGGACATGAGCATATGTTTACGTTAGAGGGGTTAAATCTGACAGAATCCCTTTAAATAATGCAGCTGCGCCTCCCAGGCTTGAGCAGGTATATGTGTGATTATGGATTAGGGAAGATGCTGAGATCTAGCTGTACCTCACTTTGAGGTACAGCCGGATCTCAGCATCTTCCCTATTCACACATATACCTGCTCAAGCCTGGCAGGCGCAGCTGCATTATTTAATAGTGTGGTGTGTGCCCCCCCCCCAACATAATAAACATTGGTGGTGCAGTGGCCCCCCCAACACCCCAGTATAATAAACATTGGTGGCGCAGTGCGCCCCCCCCCAACATAATAAACATTGGTGGCGCAGTGCGCCCCCCCTCCCTAGTATAATAAACATATAAACATTGGTGGTGCAGTGCCCCCCCCACCAACACCCCATTATAATAAACATTGGTGGCGCGGTGCGTCCCCCCCAACATAATAAACATTGGTGGCGCAGTGCGCCCCCCCTCCCTAGTATAATAAATATATAAACATTGGTGATGCAGTGCACCACCCCCGAACACCCCAGTATAATAATCATTGGTGGCACAGTGCGCCCCCCCAACATAATAAACATTGGTGGTGCAGTGCGCCCCCCCTCCCTAGTATAATAAACATATAAACATTGGTGGTGCAGTGCGCCCCCCCCAACACCACCGTATAATAAACATTGGTGGCGCAGTGCGCCCCCCCCCCTAGTATAATAAACATATAAACATTGGTGGGCAGTGCCAATGAGGGTTAAAAAATAAATAAAAATTAACTCACCACCTCCAATTGATCGCGTAGCAGCCGGTCTCCTGTACTTTCTTCAGGACCTGTCAAAGGACCTGTGGTGATGTCACTGAGCTCATCACATGATACATCACATGATCCATCACCATGTGATGGAGGCTGGAGCTCAGTGACGTCACCACAGGTCCTGAAGAAAGAACAGGAGACCGGCAGCAGCTACGCGATCAATTGGAGGAGGTGAGTTAATTTTTTATTTTTATTTTTTAACCCTCATTGGCACTGCCCACCAATGTTTATATGTTTATTATACTGGGGGGGCCGCACTCAATGTTTATTATACTGGGGGGGGCCGCACTCAATGTTTATTATACTGGGGGGGGGGGGCGCACTCAATGTTAATGAAGATAACTGACCTGTTAATACAAATGCAGGAGGCGGGTGCCGGAATCAAATAGCGGCACCTGACCTCTATGACAGAGAGCGGCACCTGAGGGGTTAACTGCTGATCGCAGCTCCCTGTCAGAGAGGCCGGGTGCCGGCTATTTATTTGATTCCGGCACCCGCCTCCTGCATTTATATTAACAGGTCAGTTATCTTCATTGGTGGCGCAGTGGCCACAGCCCCTCCCCCGGCCCTGTCCCTCTTCTTATTGGCCGTGGCGGCAGCAGCACAGGGGGGAGGGAGAGACCATCTGGAGCCCTGCCCCTATCACAGTGCCACGCCTGGCCCACTCGCCACATTTTTTTTATTTTATCCTCAGTCGCGGCAGGCCCCCAGTGGCGTAGGGCCCCATAGACATTGCTATGGCTGCTATGGCGATCCCTACGCCACTGTTCAAATTGCAAATTTTTATCGCGAATATAGGTACTTCGAAAATTCACTAATATTTAGAATATAGTGATATATATTTGTAATTTTGAATATTCAAGATTTTTTTTAAAATGAGTACACATGATCCCTCCCTGCTTCTAGCTTGTGGGCCAATGAGAAGGCTGCAGTAGCTTTGACTTTAGGAGTAGTGTTGATTGTGAATTTTCGTAATGCAAATTTTTATCGCGAATTTTCAATTGCCGACTAAAAACATGATTCCTCCCTGCTTCTTGCTTGAAGCAAGAAGCAGGGAGGAATCATGACTTTAGATGGGGAAAATGATGAATATTCTAAAAAACAAATATATAGCACTATATTGAATATATTAGTTTTTTCGAATAGTTGTAATATTCTAAAACAAGAATATATAGCAATATAGCGAATATTCGAAAAAAACGAATATTGAGCAATTTAGCTAATATAGTGCTATAATCTTCTTTGTCTAATAGTTTAAATTTTTTTCTCATCTGAAGTTCAGATTGGAAAAAAATTACAACTATTAAAAAAAAAGATTATAGCACTATATTAGCTAAATTGCTCTACATTAGTTTTTTCGAATATTCGCTATATTGCTATATATTCTTGTTTTAGAATATTCCGAATATTTGAAAAAACGAATATATTCGATATAGTGCTATGACTCATTGGTCCACAAGCAAGAAGCAGGGAGGAATCATGTTTTTACTCGGCAATTGATAAATTTGCGATAAAAATTTGCATTACGAAAATTCGCATATTACGCGATCATTACCTTGACGATTTTAGAGTAGAGTATAACGAATATTTAAATTTGCGAATATTCGACGAATATTCTACTAAATATTTGCGAAATATCGCGAATTTGAATATGACCCCTGCCGCTCATCACTAATGACTGGGGGTTAGAGAAGTCAATTTTGTTGATCTATCATGGTCTACCAAAAATAGAAAAGCTAATTGGAAGGGGAGACAAAGGGGCACATTTAATAAGACTGGCGTTTTAGACGACGGTCTTAATAAAGCCCTGCACTGGCAGTGGTTGCGCCGAAGTTATGAAGAGGTGCCAGCTTATTCATAACTTCGGCGGACCCTCCGCCGGTTCTAAATGTAAGACAGCTTCCTTGCTGTCTTACATTTAGACCTTTTTCTATGCCTAAATCCCCTTCCTCTTCCACAATTGTAGACCAGGCATGAGCGGGGAGAAGTCGCAGATGGTGGTGCAAGTAGCTGTTGCACTGCAATCTGCACCAGAAATACGCCGGATTTAGACATTTTTCAGATTGATAAACGACCCCCAAAATGTTTTAGGTACATTATAATGTACATGGCGATCTCCATGCAGTCATGCACACCTGACCAGTCAATCTGTCCTGGAGGCTGGTTTTAAACTCAGTATAAAACTGAGTCTGCATATATAGCACCTACCAGTAGCCATTTGGCTCCAGGAGAAGTATATAGTGGGCTCAGCATGCATGTTAGTACTTGCATCCCTGGATCCGATGAAAGCTGTAATGGCACCGGACGGGGTTAAAAGCAGAGTGTGCTTGGCATGCATGCTGCACCTGCATTCACTGGATTTTGTGTGGCTGTCATGGCCCATAAACAGGTAGGAGCTAGTGTTAGGGACCACTCCATAGAGGCGACCTTGACGTGGTCAGTGGCTTATTACACTTTGGCCAAAATGTACACCAATGCCTCATCCAGCATTGAGGCAGGGCAGAATGCTGGTTGCAGAGTGCTATTGCATTTGTGTCTTTTTCTTTGTATATGTATTTCGCCATAGCGATGTGCACCTGCATATAGGGTTGTGCTGACTCAATCACCCACATTATAATTTGCTTTCCTGGGAAACATTCCCTCCTGCCCGCCAACAGTGATCAGGCTACATCAAATTTTTCAAGTACTTTTTATGTATTTAGATAATTCTCTGTAAGAATTGACCATGTAACTCTGTTAAACTCCAAAGTAAGATAATGGTATCTGCAGGGTCCCATCAGCATCCGTTGTATGATGGATTTGCAGCTATGTTGTGGGGTCCATTATGACTGGAAGCTTCAACACAGTTGAGAACAGAACCTAACCTTTCACATTGTGCTCTCTTTACAAAACCTTGAGACTCCTTGGACTGTATACAGTATTTTATCACTTACTAGAACATTAATTGCTAGGTGAACCTTTCAGAATATAAATGTATTTCCCAGAAAGTTACAAGAAAACAGCTTATAAAATGTTTTTTCCTTCCAGAACAAGAATGACAATCTTTATATGATTCAAGGTCAGACTGCATAAATATGTCTGAATGTGAAAGATCAATTTCACTTTATTTAGTCACATAAAATTTGTTTCAGCCTACAAACCGGATTCCAAAAAAGTTGGGACACTAAACAAATTGTGAATAAAAACTGAATGCAATGATGTGGAGATGGCAAATGTCAATATTTTATTTGTAATAGAACGTAGATGACAGATCAAACGTTTAATCCGAGTAAATGTATCATTTTAAAGGAAAAATACGTTGATTCCAATTTTCACGGTGTCAACAAATCCCCAAAAAGTTGGGACAAGTAGCAATAAGAGGCTGGAAAAAGTAAATTTGAGCATAACGAAGAGCTTGAAGACCAATTAACACTAATTAGGTCAATTGGCAACATGATTGGGTATAAAAAGAGCTTCTCAGAGTGGCAGTGTCTCTCAGAAGCCAAGATGGGTAGAGGATCACCAATTCCCACAATGTTGCGCAGAAAGATAGTGGAGCAATATCAGAAAGGTGTTACCCAGCGAAAAATTGCAAAGACTTTGCATCTATCATCATCAACTGTGCATAACATCATCCGAAGATTCAGAGAATCTGGAACAATCTCTGTGCGTAAGGGTCAAGGCCGTAAAACCATACTGGATGCCCGTGATCTCCGGGCCCTTAAACGACACTGTATCACAAACAGGAATGCTACTGTAAAGGAAATCACAGAATGGGGGCTCAGGAATACTTCCAGAAACCATTGTCAGTGAACACAATCCACCGTGCCATCCGCCGTTGCCAGCTGAAACTCTACAGTGCAAAGAAGAAGCCATTTCTAAGCAAGATCCACAAGCTCAGGCGTTTTCACTGGGCCAGGGATCATTTAAAATGGAGTGTGGCAAAATGGAAGACTGTTCTGTGGTCAGACGAGTCACGATTCGAAGTTCTTTTTGGAAATCTGGGACGCCATGTCATCCGGACCAAAGAGGACAAGGACAACCCAAGTTGTTATCAACGCTCAGTTCAGAAGCCTGCATCTCTGATGGTATGGGGTTGCATGAGTGCGTGTGGCATGGGCAGCTTGCATGTCTGGAAAGGCACCATCAATGCAGAAAAATATATTCAGGTTCTAGAACAACATATGCTCCCATCCAGACGTCATCTCTTTCAGGGAAGACCCTGCATTTTTCAACAAGATAATGCCAGACCACATTCTGCATCAATCACAACATCATGGCTGCGTAGGAGAAGGATCCGGGTACTGAAATGGGCAGTCTGCAGTCCAGATCTTTCACCTATAGAGAACATTTGGCGCATCATAAAGAGGAAGGTGCAACAAAGAAGGCCCAAGACGATTGAACAGTTAGAGGCCTGTATTAGACAAGAATGGGAGAGCATTCCTATTTCTAAACTTGAGAAACTGGTCTCCTCGGTCCCCAGACGTCTGTTGAGTGTTGTAAGAAGAAGGGGAGATGCCACACAGTGGTGAAAATGGCCTTGTCCCAACTTTTTGGGGATTTGTTGACACCATGAAATTCTGATTCAACATATTTTTCCCTTAAAATGGTACATTTTCTCAGTTTAAACTTTTGTTCCGTGATTTATGTTCTATTCTGAATAAAATATTAGAAGTTGGCACCTCCACATCATTGCATTCAGTTTTTATTCACGATTTGTATAGTGTCCCAACTTTTTTGGAATCCGGTTTGTATTTGTAGCCAGCAAAAAAAGCTATTTATGAAGGTCAGGTAAAACGTAAAGCTCCAAGGCCATTTGTAACATCTGTAGGAGTGCCCCCTTTCCACCATGTAATATTAATAGCGCTGGTGTCACGAACCAGCGGGTGTAAACACACTGTGCCACGTGTCCTACCTCCTTTAAGGGCGTTGTTTAAGTGAACCCCAGGTCGCTACCTCTTGAGGAGGATAGGCACAAGAGGCAGCTGGTCCAGGCGGACCAGGAGTTACCTGAGCAAGGCATTGTCAGCAGGCTGAGTCATTACCAGGAACAACAGTGCAGGACCGAAGGATGAGGCAGAGGCGAAGTCAGATAGGCAATAGGTCAGGGCAGGCAGCACAGGTACAGGTCAGGCAATCCGGATCGGCAACAAGAGAGTCAAGGCAAGCAGGCAGGGATCAAACAGGTTGCAGAGTCCAGGAACACAAGCAGATATCAGGAACCTTAGCAGGAAACAAGGACCTTGACACTGAGGCATCTCGGAAGGGGGCTGAGCCACTTATATATGTGCAGGAGGGTTGGCGAGGTCACATGATCCAGCCCATAAAACACAAGTGACACACGCCGGCCCTTAAGGATATGCTGCAGGAAACAAGAAGCAAGCATGCTGTGGCCAGGGCTGAAAGGAAATACTGGCAGCAGATCACCGCTGAACACGGCGGTAAGAAGGGGAACAGCGGCGCACAGCAGCCGCTGTTACAGCTGGTATTTTATATAACAGGTTGGCTAAGGTATCGCTTTCTTCCCTCCATCTAGAGATTGTGGGGGTCTCAGACCTCAGACTTTAAATATGTCTCTATGAGACATTAAAAGTTTCTTGAAAATTTAGGAACACGTTAAGGCTACATTACTGAAAAAAAACATCCATTAAAACTGACTCATTGTCGGTTTTTCATGGCCATTCTGCACCCGTGTGTGCATCCATTTCCTATCTGTTTGTCCATTTTTAACCACCTCCGGACCGCCTAACGCAGATTCGTGTTCCGGAGGTGGCAGCGCTGCGCACAGTCACGCATCTACGCGTCATCTCGCGAGACGCGAGATTTCCTGTGAACGCGCGCACACAGGCGCGCGCGTTCACAGGATCGGAAGGTAAGCGAGTGGATCTCCAGCCTGCCAGCGGCGATCGTTTGCTGGCAGGCTGGAGATGTGATTTTTTTAACCCCTAACAGGTATATTAGACGCTGTTTTGATAACAGCGTCTAATATACCTGCTACCTGGTCCTCTGGTGGTCCCCTTTGTTTGGATCGACCACCAGAGGACACAGGCAGCTCAGTAATATGTTGCACCAAGCACCACTACACTACACCCCCCCCCCTGTCACTTATTAACCCCTTATTCACCCTTGATCACCCCTGATCACCCCATATAGACTCCCTGATCACCCCCCTGTCATTGATTACCCCCCTGTCATTGATTACCCCCCTGTAAAGCTCCATTCAGATGTCCGCATGATTTTTACGGATCCACTGATAGATGGATCGGATCTGCAAAACGCATACAGACTTCTGAATGGAGCCTTACAGGGGCGTGATCAATGACTGTGGTGATCACCCCATATAGACTCCCTGATCACCCCCCTGTCATTGATTACCCCCCTGTCATTGATCACCCCCCTGTAAAGCTCCATTCAGATGTCCGCATGATTTTTACGGATCCACTGATAGATGGATCGGATCCGCAAAACGCATACGGACGTCTGAATGGAGCCTTACAGGGGCGTGATCAATGACTGTGGTGATCACCCCATATAGACTCCCTGATCACCCCCCTGTCATTGATTACCCCCCTGTCATTGATCACCCCCCTGTAAAGCTCCATTCAGATGTCCGCATGATTTTTACAGATCCACTGATAGATGGATCGGATCCGCAAAACGCTTACGGACGTCTGAATGGAGCCTTACAGGGGTGTGATCAATGACTGTGGTGATCACCCCATATAGACTCCCTGATCACCCCCCTGTCATTGATTACCCCCCTGTCATTGATCACCCCCCCTGTAAAGCTCCATTCAGATGTCCGCATGATTTTTACGGATCCACTGATAGATGGATCGGATCCGCAAAACGCATACGGACGTCTGAATGGAGCCTTACAGGGGGGTGATCAATGACTGTGGTGATCACCCCATATAGACTCCCTGATCACCCCCCTGTCATTGATCACCCCCCTGTAAAGCTCCATTCAGATGTCTGCATGATTTTTACGGATCCACTGATAGATGGATCGGATCCGCAAAACGCATACGGACGTCTGAATGGAGCCTTACAGGGGCGTGATCAATGACTGTGGTGATCACCCCATATAGACTCCCTGATCACCCCCCTGTCATTGATCACCCCCCTGTCATTGATCACCCCTCTGTAAGGCTCCATTCAGAAATTTTTTTGGCCCAAGTTAGCGGAAATTATTATTTTTTTCTTACAAAGTCTCATATTCCACTAACTTGTGTCAAAAAATTAAATCTCACATGAACTCACCATACCCCTCACGGAATCCAAATGCGTAAACATTTTTAGACATTTATATTCCAGACTTCTTCTCACGCTTTAGGGCCCCTAGAATGCCAGGGCAGTATAAATACCCCACATGTGACCCCATTTCGGAAAGAAGACACCCCCAGGTATTCCGTGAGGGGCATATTGAGTCCATGAAAGATTGAAATTTTTATCCCAAGTTAGCGGAAAGGGAGACTTTGTGAGAAAAAATAAAATAAAATCAATTTCCGCTAACTTGTGCCAAAAAAAAAATTTCTATGAACTCGCCATGCCCCTCATTGTATACCTTGGGGTGTCTTCTTTCCAAAATGGGGTCACATGTGGGGTATTTATACTGCCCTGGCATTCTAGGGGCCCTAAAGCGTGAGAAGAAGTCTGGGATCCAAATGTCTAAAAATGCCCTCATAAAAGGAATGTGGGCCCCTTTGCGCATCTAGGCTGCAAAAAAGTGTCACACATCTGGTATCGCCGTACTCAGGAGAAGTTGGGGAATGTGTTTTGGCGTGTCATTTTACATATACCCATGCTGGGTGAGAGAAATATCTTGGCAAAAGACAACTTTTCCCATTTTTTTATACAAAGTTGGCATTTGACCAAGATATTTATCTCACCCAGCATGGGTATATGTAAAATGACACCCCAAAACACATTCCCCAACTTCTCCCGAGTACGGCGATACCACATGTGTGGCACTTTTTTGCAGCCTAGGTGGACAAAGGGGCCCACATTCCAAAGAGCACCTTTCGGATTTCACTGGTCATTTACCTACTTACCACACATTAGGGCCCCTGGAAAATGCCAGGGCAGTATAACTACCCCACAAGTGACCCCATTTTGGAAAGAAGACACCCCAAGGTATTCCGTGAGGGGCATGGCGAGTTCCTAGAATTTTTTATTTTTTGTCACAAGTTAGTGGAAAATGATGATTTTTTTTTTCCTTACAAAGTCTCATATTCCACTAACTTGTGACAAAAAATAAAAACTTCCATGACCTCACTATGCCCATCAGCGAATACCTTGGGGTGTCTTCTTTCCAAAATGGGGTCACTTGTGGGGTAGTTATACTGCCCTGGCATTCTAGGGGCCCAAATGTGTGGTAAGGAGTTTGAAATCAAATTCTGTAAAAAATGACCAGTGAAATCCGAAAGGTGCTCTTTGGAATGTGGGCCCCTTTGCCCACCTAGGCTGCAAAAAAGTGTCACACATGTGGTATCTCCGTATTCAGGAGAAGTTGGGGAATGTGTTTTGGGTGTCATTTTACATATACCCATGCTGGGTGAGAGAAATATCTTGGCAAAAGACAACTTTTCCAATTTTTTTATACAAAGTTGGCATTTGACCAAGATATTTATCTCAGCCAGCATGGGTATATGTAAAATGACACCCCAAAACACATTCCCCAACTTCTCCTGAATACGGAGATACCACATGTGTGACACTTTTTTGCAGCCTAGGTGGGCAAAGGGGCCCACATTCCAAAGAGCACCTTTCGGATTTCACTGGCCATTTTTTACAGAATTTTATTTCAAACTCCTTACCACACATTTGGGCCCCTAGAATGCCAGGGCAGTATAACTACCCCACAAGTGACCCTATTTTGGAAAGAAGACACCCAAAGGTATTCACTGATGGGCATAGTGAGTTCATAGAACTTTTTATTTTTTGTCACAAGTTAGTGGAATATGAGACTTTGTAAGAAAAAAAAAAAATCATCATTTTCCGCTAACTTGTGACAAAAAATAAAAAGTTCTATGAACTCACTATGCCCATCAGCGAATACCTTAGGGTGTCTACTTTCCGAAATGGGGTCATTTGTGGGGTGTTTGTACTGTCTGGCCATTGTAGAAGAACCTCAGGAAACATGACAGGTGCTCAGAAAGTCAGAGCTGCTTCAAAAAGCGGAAATTCACATTTTTGTACCATAGTTTGTAAACGCTATAACTTTTACCCAAACCATTTTTTTTTTACCCAAACATTTTTTTTTTATCAAAGACATGTATAACAATAAATTTAGAGCAAAATTTATATATGGATGTCGTTTTTTTTTGCAAAATTTTACAACTGAAAGTGAAAAATGTGGGGGGTTAAGCCCGCACAACCTGCCTGTAGGTGCAGATCACTATGACGAAATACATATACAAACGGAAAATGCAAATGTGATCGCACACTACATCCAGCACTCTGCCCTCCATGCTGGATGAGACATTGGTGTACATTTTGGCCAAAGCGTATTTAAGCCACTCACCGCGTCAAGGTCGTCTCATTTGAGTGGTCCCTAACTCTTGTTCCTACCTGTTTATGAGCCATGACAGCCACATAAAGTCCAGGGAATGCAGGTCAGCATGCAAGCCAAGTACACTCTGCTTTTAACCCCGTCCGGTGCCATTACAGCTTTCATCGGATCCAGGGATGCAAGTACCAACATGCATGCTGAGCCCACCATATACTTCTCCTGGAGCCAAATGGCTAATGGTAGGTTCTTTATAAGCAGACTCAGTTTTATACTGACTTTAAAACCAGCCTCCAGGACAGATTGACTGGTCAGGTGTGCTTGACTCAAAGGAGATCGCCACGCCTCCAATATATGCTACAAAGAAAAAATGTGGGGGGTTGAGCCCGCACAACCTGCCTGTAGGTGCAGATCACTATGGCGAAATACATATACAAACGGAAAATGCAAATGTGATCGCACACTACATCCAGCACTCTGCCCTCCATGCTGGATGAGACATTGGTGTACATTTTGGCCAAAGCGTATTTAAGCCACTCACCGCGTCAAGGTCGTCTCATTTGAGTGGTCCCTAACTCTTGTTCCTACCTGTTTATGGGCCATGACAGCCATATAAAGTCCAGGGAATGCAGGTCAGCATGCAAACCAAGTACACTCTGCTTTTAACCCCGTCCGGTGCCATTACAGCTTTCATCGGATCCAGGGATGCAAGTACCAACATGCATGCTGAGCCCACCATATACTTCTCCTGGAGCCAAATGGCTAATGGTAGGTTCTTTATAAGCAGACTCAGTTTTATACTGACTTTAAAACCAGCCTCCAGGACAGATTGACTGGTCAGGTGTGCTTGACTCAAAGGAGATCGCCACGCCTCCAATATATGCTACAAACAAAAAATGTGGGGGGTTGAGCCCGCACAACCTGCCTGTAGGTGCAGATCACTATGGCGAAATACATATACAAACGGAAAATGCAAATGTGATCGCACACTACATCCAGCACTCTGCCCTCCATGCTGGATGAGACATTGGTGTACATTTTGGCCAAAGCGTATTTAAGCCACTCACCGCGTCAAGGTTGTCTCATGAGTGGTCCCTAACTCTTGTTCCTACCTGTTTATGGGCCATGACAGCCACATAAAGTCCAGGGAATGCAGGTCAGCATGCAAGCCAAGTACACTCTGCTTTTAACCCCGTCCGGTGCCATTACAGCTTTCATCGGATCCAGGGATGCAAGTACCAACATGCATGCTGAGCCCACCATATACTTCTCCTGGAGCCAAATGGCTAATGGTAGGTTCTTTATAAGCAGACTCAGTTTTATACTGACTTTAAAACCAGCCTCCAGGACAGATTGACTGGTCAGGTGTGCTTGACTCAAAGGAGATCGCCACGCCTCCAATATATGCTACAAAGAAAAAATGTGGGGGGTTGAGCCCGCACAACCTGCCTGTAGGTGCAGATCACTATGGCGAAATACATATACAAACGGAAAATGCAAATGTGATCGCACACTACATCCAGCACTCTGCCCTCCATGCTGGATGAGACATTGGTGTACATTTTGGCCAAAGCGTATTTAAGCCACTCACCGCGTCAAGGTCGTCTCATTTGAGTGGTCCCTAACTCTTGTTCCTACCTGTTTATGGGCCATGACAGCCACATAAAGTCCAGGGAATGCAGGTCAGCATGCAAGCCAAGCACACTCTGCTTTTAACCCCGTCCGGTGCCATTACAGCTTTCATCGGATCCAGGGATGCAAGTACCAACATGCATGCTGAGCCCACCATATACTTCTCCTGGAGCCAAATGGCTAATGGTAGGTTCTTTATAAGCAGACTCAGTTTTATACTGACTTTAAAACCAGCCTCCAGGACAGATTGACTGGTCAGGTGTGCTTGACTCAAAGGAGATCGCCCCAGTAGCCAGTATGAAACAGCAGGCACCTGGCGGCAATGGTGCTCACTTTGTTCCGGAGCGAACGTCATCTTTAAAGACCTGACATCCACTGTACATGTACAGCAGATGTCGGGAAGGGGTTAAAGGGCATCCGTCAGCAGATTTATACCTAGTAAACTGTCTGACCTGTTGCATGTATGCTTGGCAGCTGAATGCATCTGTGTTGGTCCCATGTTCATATGTGCCCGCACTGCTGAGAAAAATTATGTTTTAATATATGCAAATAAGTCTTTAGGAGCAATAGGGGCATCACTATTGCACCTAGAGACTCTGCTCTCTCTGCAACCGCTATGCTCTTCACTTTGATTGACAGGGCCAGACAGTGTTAATGTGATCATGCCTGGCCCTGACTTCTAAAGTCAATCAAAGTGGATAGGGTGCTGTAGTTGCAGATAGAGCAGAGCATCTTTTTTTCTATACATTTTTTTATTTTTATCTGTTATATAAGAGACATATACAAAATCAGACCATCAAAAGATCCGTAATACAAAAATCAACGATATAATAACATTTTACCCCAAATACCGGCCCCCCACCCTTTGGAGAGAGAGAGAGAGGGAGAAAAAGAAAACCACATCCGGCCCTAATTCAACCATTTTTTACATATTTTGTCAATTTTTTCAACTCTATCACTATATCTCTCTGATACCCGTTCCAATTTAATCAGATTAACAACTGCTTCTTGCCACTGTCCGACTGTAGGGGAATCTTCATTTACCCATTTCCGAAGTATGAGAAGTCTAGCTTGAAATAGTACTTTGCCTAAAACCAATCGTATCTCTTTATTTAATTTAAGATGTTCTGTGGCCCCTAGAATACAAACTACTGGGTCTTCAAAAACTTGAACACCCAGAAATACTAATATAATCTCTGCAATCTCTTTCCAATACCTAAAAAGTTTAGGATATCTCCAAAAGCAATGTATAAGATCCGCCTTCTCTCCCTTACATTTTGGCCACTTATCCGAAGTTCTTACCCCCATTTTCTTTAACGCCCAAGGAGATCGATGTAACCTGTGAACTATAAAAAACGGAGAGATTTTATGTGAGGCCCTTTCCGACACCATAATATAACTTCTAAGGGCATCATTCCATTTTTCTTCTGTAAAAAACGGGAGCTCTTTTTCCCATTTTCTCCTGGCAAATATAGTAATCCGTTTTTTTTTTTTCCGTCCATCAAAATCCCATATCTTTTTGCCGTTGTTCCTCTTTTTTCTCCTCCATTAGTAAATTTATCTATTCTATCTGATTGTTCCTTTCTATATTTGTCTGAATTCACTGGTATCCTCATAGAATTTTTAAGCTGAAAATATTTATAAATATCCTTTTGGGGGATCCCGAACTCCCTTACCAAGGTGCCAAAATCCTTCAGTTTATCTTCCTCAAATACTTGACCTAGATATTTTACCCCCTTTTTATCCCAGTCTATGTAAGACCTAATCATTTGCACTTCCTTTAAATTAATATTTTTCCAAATAGGTGTATACTGCAAATAACCTTTAATATCTAGTATTTTTTTTAACTTCCACCCATATATATTCCATTAAATTCAATATTCTATTTTCTGTAATATTATTCCCCAGTGTTCCTGACTCCAAAACCTCTAAGTGATTCATTTCCCCACTCCAGCCCAATTTCGTTAATTCCTCCCTCCCCACTAAACCATTTAAACTTCCTTTTATCTGACTATATTGTGTTATTAAATAATAAAAAAAAAACAATTAGGAACTGCTAATCCACCCTCTCTTACTGGGAGCTGAAGCACTTCTCTCCTTAACCTAGGAATGGCACCTTTCTAAATAAAATCCCCCATTAAACTATCTAATAACCTAAAAAAAAAAAATCGGCAACCTCATTGGGGCATTTTGTAAAACATACAATATTTTTGGGAGAAAAATAATTTTTGTTAAGTTCACCCGACCCTGAATTGACAACGGTAATCTTTTCCAGATTTGTATTTTAGTTCTAAGTTCTTTTATTAAGGGGAGTACATTTAACTTTTCATATTCTTCTATATTTCTAGAAATTTGTATACCAAAAAATTAAAACTCTCATGTTGCTCAAGCACATGCACCCTTGACCTATTCTGTGATTGCCCATTCCCTAATAATATCATATGGGATTTCCCCCAATTAATGTTTAAACCAGAAAAAAAAAAAATTATCTATTACTCTATTAAACTCACCCCCAGTGTTGTGCATAAATAATAAAATATCATCAGCATACATTAATAATTTTTCATTTCCTTCCCCATATTGAAAACCTTTACACTCCCTATCGTTTCTTATCATACATGCCAAGGGTACTATTGCAATAGCAAATAATAATGGGGAGAGAGGGCATCCCTGCCTAGTGCCCCTATAGAGGGCAAAAGGCAGGGACAAGCTCCCATCCACCATCACCCTAGACCTCGGATTAGAATATATAAGTTGAATCCATCTTATAAATCCCTCCCCTATACCAACCCTTTTTAAAACTGCCCATAAATA